>NW_006293779.1:3697064-3737625 GCF_000327345.1 Myotis davidii | reverse complement strand
GCCCAGTGGGGAAACCAGAGCCATGCCTCTTCCCGAAGCACATGCCACACGTGCCCCGATGGACCTCTGCCAGCTCCGCTGAGAAGCTCGGCACAGGGCTGGGGGCTCCGCGTGGGTGGGTGGTGCTGGAAAAGCCATAGAGGTTGGTGCTCAGACCCTGGCAGAGATGCCCGGATGGCCCACAGGGTTGGCCCTGAGTGAACCCAACCTCTCCTTGACAGTCCATAGCCTCCCAAAGGGGAGCATTGGGGTACAGAGCACAGTGGGTTGGGACAAGCAGTGAATCGGGAGTCATAGTCCTGAGTTCTGGTCCCAGCTCTCCCACATCCTGTGAGGCCCTCTCTGAGCCACAGTTTTCTCAGCTGTGAAAGGTGCTATTTACTTCACAGAGTGGTTCTGAGAAACGTGAAAGCTATGAGGAGGAGGAGGATAACGTAATGAGGACCATTATGAAATGGGCTTGTCTTTCTTTCTGCCCACAGCCTCCTGCCAGGTGTGCTCTGGTGCACACTTTCCAAGGAGTTCGATGGGATTCTTAAATGTCAAGGTGGGTCCCCCAGGGCCTCCAGGAACAGTGTGGAGGCTCCACAGGGTAAGCTATTCTAAGCGAGCTTGACTGGAGGTGGGGGTTGGAGCAGGTGTGCCCTTCCAAGGTTCCTGCCGCCACTTGGAGGCCCTGAGAGCAGAATGTTCAGTCCTGGGCTTTCTGTAGCAGGTGTCTGTCTGTATTCTGTTTTCCAGGGGGTGGGGAGGGTGCAATTCTTCCCTATAGTCCGTACTGACCAGTGGCACCTCTGAGAAGCCAGGTCCTCGCTCAGGGTCTGATCTGCTCCAATTCCTGGTGCCGGGGGCCTCCCAAAGACCCTGGCAGTGACAACAGTGGGTAGCTGGATTCTGGGCCCACCCAGCGAGCTGAGTTTTATAGTTTAGGACCATGTCTGAGATGTCCCAGTCCACCCCTTGGACTTTACCTTGCAGACACGGAGGTTAGATTGGGTAGTCTGCCCTAAGCCCCAAGGCTGTGTAATGGCCAACCTGGGCCGGGGTGTG
This sequence comes from Myotis davidii, assembly GCF_000327345.1. Lineage (NCBI taxonomy): Eukaryota > Metazoa > Chordata > Mammalia > Chiroptera > Vespertilionidae > Myotis > Myotis davidii. The sequence goes on along the minus strand of NW_006293779.1, from coordinate 3,736,575 downwards.
GCTTTCCTGGACCCACCTGGGTCTCTAGCCCTTTTACTATAACACACACAGCACCTTCCTAGATATTTCAGTACTTGGTTTTGATAGGAAAACTATAAGGCCAGGACGTTGCTGTTTGTGAAATGACAGTGGGGTTCAGGGTGAATGGATACAGCTGGTTGGGTGAGTGACCTGTTCGGCACGACTGTCCCTCTCTGTGCCTGTCCACAGTCAGCGGGTCATTCGAATGGACCCAGACTGGAGAATCCATTGCACAGGCCTTGCATGAGCTCCCAGGGCCATTGTCCACGTTTGTTCATTCTCTTCTGGCCATTCCCCCATATCCAAGCCCAGGGGCTGACTCCCGGGGCCCCCCGAGGAGTTGCTTCCCAGCTGCCCTGCTCCGTTCCTGGCACGAGAACTGGGGTGACTCACCGGGCGGGGGCGGGTCTCCCGGAGGAAGGACTTGAGGTCTCCTCCCGCCATGAGCTCCAGTAGGATGAAGCGGGGCAGGGCCTGCAGACTCACGCCGATGCAGCGCACGATGTTCTGGTGATTGAATTTGCTGCAGAGCAGAGGGGGGTAAGCAAATGTAACTGAGCTGAGTCTGAAAAACCAGTGGGGAAAGCAGGATACAGTTATGTTGTCAGCGGCCACGCTATGTAAATGCACTCTGTCGATGATGCTGGAAGCAGGGCCCGTGCTGAGCCTAAGCTGAGACTGCCTCGCCCCTGAGCAGGTGAAGAGCCAGAGGGCAGGCCTGGCCGGGCTCAGGCTGCAGGAGAGCCTTTGGTGGGAGGTGGGAGGCGGGAGGCCCTGCCCAGACACTTGGGTGAGGAAGTGGGCGGGAGATGGGGGAGTGTCCAGTGTCTTTCTGAGACGGAAGCACGGGCTGCTCGCTAAGGTTCACGTCTGAGTCCTTTGAGGCCGGCCTCAGGCAGAAGCGCAGGGACTCCTTCCACAGGGACAGGGTGAGACCTGCCAGGTGACGGCGTGTGAGAGAGGGGCATATGGCTCCCATTGTGGATTCCTCCTGGAGGCCCTGGGATTTGGGTTTTCTTCCCACTCATGGGGCAATGGGCCAGGCACTCTGCATGGGAACCCACACACAGAGGTGAAATACAATGGCGGGTAGTTATTGCCTAGTAGTGAGATTGAATGACTTGGGTCTTTTTCATATAATCTTATACTTTCCAAAGTTTTATTCAATAATCATGTGTTACATGTATAACTGAAAAGTAAGTAATTTTAACCGTTTGGCTGCTGACATATTTTTTCGGACATATGCCAAAACTGCGGCGCTAATTACGCGTGTATGGGAAAAAATGTAAAACACTTTTTATACAATAAACTCACTTGTATTGCTTTGCAACAACAAAAATTAAAAAATACCAATTGTTTACATAAATTTGTTTTAATTAGAAGAGTGCGATAGCGCTCCTTAGCAGTCAAACGGTTAAAGCAAGTACAGAGCCTGCTGTCTGTCCTCCTGTGCCTCCAGATGCCACAGGCTCATCACACACACTGCTGGGGCCTCCTTCCCTCGGCCACTTCCACCGAGGGGCAGGCCCAGGCTGCCCCAACCTTCAGGATGTCTGAGGCTCTGCAGGGCAACGGGAGGCCATGAGCTGCCAGATCTCACGGTCAAACCCCTGAGTCCTCCTTAACGTGATCTGCTGTCAGAGCCCTGGCACTGGGATTCCCAGTTAGGGGCCTCGGGCCATGAGTTGCAGGCTGCTGCGTGCACCGGGGGTGGGGGGTCGGGAGCAGGCTTCCACCAGGTGAGGGGCACACATGAGAGCTGGGGCTGGTGGAAGAAGCAGGGAAAAGAATGAATGGATGTTAGCTGAAGGCAGAGAAGTACCAACTGGATTATTTGGTCAGAGAGATTTTTCCCGGTGACAACCAATGGGGGGCTGTTCCATTCTGGGAGGCCATGCTGAGAACTGGGGAGTCTGCTGTTGGAGAGGGAGGGGTGTGTGGAGGGGGTTCCCTCTGGGACATGTGTCAGAAGCACGTGCATGTGGGCGGAGGGGTGTCTCTGTGACGCTACCTGATAATCAGGGCTTCCATGAGGAAATCCAGCTCGTCCTGCTCGGAACACACCTCAGGCAGCGTCTGGGTACAGAGGGGAGAAGGCCTTTAGCCGCAGGAGGGCTGTCAGCAAAGACTGTGGCCAACAGGGACCGCTGGCCAAGCTCCGGCCCGCGAGGGACCCCGCTTACCTTTACTGCCACTTGCAGGGGGCTCGGGTCGTTGGGCGTTCCAGACACCTGACCTTCATACACCTCCCCAAACGCACCATGGCCCAGACCCCTGTGCAAAGGAGAAGGCCAGGTGAGGTGTAGGCGGGCAGGCCGAGAGGAAGTTCGGGCAGCGGGGCACACACACACTCAAGGTCACACCTCACCCTGGCTTTGCTACTCAGCCCTGGGCCTCCATTGCTTTGTCTGAGAACTGCCAGGAGATGTGACAGCCTGGGAGACATGGCAGTGGGGGACAGTCCTTCAGTGAAGACTTGAGTCTGACATTTGCAAGGACACAGAGGTGACTGAGACCTGGCCCTCGCCCTGAGGGTTTGCACTCTGGGGGAGGGAGGGAGGGACAAATGGCTGACAGACACTTCTGTGTGGTGCTCAGTGAGTGACATGCACAGGGTGTCTGGGAGCTCAGAGGAGGCCACCCGGCTCCATCAGGGGAGGAAGGGGCCAGGAAGGCTCAGGGAGGGCACTTGTGTGGGTTTTGAGTGTCCTGGTCCCTCCCATGTAGTCTTCCTCTCATTGTACAAACCCCCTGAATATACTGGGTGTTGAGTGATTTAATGCCCCCCAAATGGCCCTGAACATTAAACCTTCTCCCTCTGGGAGGGCTAGGGGTGCCCTAGGAGTTTCGATTAAAAGTAACTTTCACTTCCGTTGGCCTCCGGTGGCTAGAGGAACCTGTGTTGGGTGGCAGCCAACCCCTAGAACACCCCCTTTCCCTGAAGGATGGCCGGGTCACTCACCGAATGAGGGTGATGTTTTTCCGTGGCACCTCCTTCAGGTCACTGATGGACGAGGTCTTGCCGGCAAAGCAGTAGTTGGGGTTGTAGTCGGTCATGATGGTTGAGGTGCGGAGCTTGCTCAGCTTGTACTCGGGGCTCTGCAGTTCCATCTGCATGGCTTGCAGCTCCTGGTGCTTCCGGCGGTACACTGCAGACAGATGGAAGTGGCCTGGACCAGGCAGCCCAGTACTGGAAGCCCATCACTGGCCACCTCCTCCAGGAAGCCTTCATGGACCGCCATCTCCTCCTCTGTGATCTAAACCTTTCCATCACACTTAGTAATACTAACATGTGAAAGTGTACTTTTAATCGACATTATTTAAGGTTAAAGTAAATCTTAGTATCATGTAAATAAAAGATTTTGCTGTATCATACAGGGGCAGAGAGACATTAGTTTGGGTCCCCTGAGAAGCAGAACCAAGACAGGATTAAACATGCAGAGTTTCACAGGGCAAATGGCTGAGAGGAAATGGGGAGGGGCCCGGGAAGGCTGGGGAACCACCAGGTTGTGCTGAAAGTCTCCCGCGTGCAGGAGAGTGAGGGAGGTTGAGTCACAGCCCTCGATGGCCATGCAGTGTAAAGACGTTCCAGCAAAGCAATGGGGACGTTCTGGAGCCACAGTGGCCCTCAGAGGAGCGTGTCCCTCAGGAAGAGGCCGCCTCAGTGTCTCGCTGTGCCCAGTCTCCGGGTGGTGCAAACATGGTATGGATTTGAGAGCAGCTGGGCTCACTGTCACTGAGCTTCTGGGAGTGGAACTGCCAGAGCGAACAGGTCTCTAAACTGGCATCTATGCTGGTGCCTGAGGACCCGAGTTCTAATTTCACCTTTGCTACTTACAAGCCCACTGACTAGGTCATGTGACTTCTTTGGACCCCAATCTCCTGCGTAAGCAGGCAAAGTAACCCCTGCCCTGTCCCACACCTCACCGTCTAGGGTTGTCTTAATGAAACAAACTCACCAATATTAAATGGTTTTGAAAAATTCTAAAGAGCTCTACCATGCAAAGGCATTATCTCTGTTATACACAGCAAGAACGTTCTGTAGGCTAACTCCAGGGGAGGGAGCCCGCAACTGTGCCCCTCAGGTGGAGTGCCTCTAAGCCCAGCTCTGCCCCTACGGCCTGTGAGTGAGCCAGCTCTCAGCTCCCTGCGCCATGAACTGTGCAGCTGTGATCACGGGGGGACTTGGGATTCAGAGCTGAGCCTTTCCCTTGCCGTCTTCCTGTCCCTGCCCTCCTGTCCTGGGCATTTCCAGCGGGAGGAGCCTTGCAGGGCCATGCGGAGCCCTCTGCGACCTGCCCATCAGCTCACCTGGCTCCAGGCCTAACAGGAAACTCACACACCAACTCTGCATTCTCCGCCTGTGGCAGGAAGGGGGCTGGAGGCGGTGCAGGGGTGTGAGCCACTAGGGACGGTGCCTGCTGGGATGGGAGCTGGAGGTGAAGTCTGGGGTTGAGGGTGGGTCTGTGCTTGAGCTGGGGGCCCACCTGCAGAGTCCCCCACCCGCCTCCCTGAGAGCAGCCAGGAGTTGGGCTGAGGTTCAGAACCAGGGCTCCTAGGGAACCACAGCTGTGCGGGGCCTGGGCTGCCTGGTCACAACCCAGAGCATCATTCGGGGGCTGTGCAGAGCCGAGACGCTGCTCTGTCCTGCCTCCCCTGCCTCCCCTAGGCAGCCAGGGCTGTGGCACACTCACCGATCATGATGCCGGAGAACGCCAGGACGAGGGCGGCCACGAGGGCAGAGGTCACGACGGAGAGGATGAGTGAGAGTGGCAGGCGGGGCTCGGGGGTGGGCGACACTGGAAGACAGTCCCCAGGAGACACCGGTGACCACGCTGATGCCCCTGTGAGCGGCCCCGTCAGAAATGCCCACCCGGCCAGGACCACAGCCGCCCGCTCCTCTCAGCCCTGGAGACAGGCCCACCTTCCTTTTCAGAGGACCAGGGGCCGGAGGCAGGTTCGCCCGGCTTCACAGCCGTCAGCAGCGGCTTTGGGGTGGAGGGAACATGTAACGAGTCTAATGGACATTAATCCGAGATACGGACTGTCCGATGGCGGGGTGAGGCTACAAGGTGAGCCGGCAGTGGTCACAGGAGCGTTCCAGGCCTTGGATGGCAGTGACCTCAGGATGACCCAACAACAGGGTGCACCCTCAGAATCACCTCCTGTGGCCGAGAGCGCCGCCCAGAGCCCAGGAGGGGATGTCCCAGCGCCACACCGGCACAGACCACACCGAGGTCCTGCCTGGCCCCGACACTGCATCTCAAAAGAGACGTGACAACTGGAACAGCTGCAGACATGGGACACAGGAGGAGAGGAGACGACGGTGTCCTGTGCAAAGGGGCTGAACCAGGGTCATCCAATCTGGAGGAGCCTTGCAGGGGACACACTGGAAAGGCTGGGGAGACCGAGGGGCAGGCGCTGCAGAGTGGGTCTGGCCCCGGAGGAAGGGCGAGCCTTGGAGCGCAGGTCCCTGTTCTAGTGGAGACGGCTGGATGTGGGGGTTCACGCCCTGGGTTAGGGGTGGCACTAGGTGACTCAGACTCCTTCGTGAGCCACGACCCATCCTTCACTCTCAGGTCTCTGCCTAGTTGTCAGAGCACTCACGCTGGGGCAGACCAAGGAGGGGGGTCAGGAAGTTAACGAAACTGGGTCCCACGTGTCCCTGAACCATGGAGACCAGCTGTGGCTCACTCTCTGGGCCCTAGCCCAGCCCCTTACCAACGCAGGAGACCCCATCCTCAGCCAGCACGGTGCCGTGGTCGCAGAAGCAGATGACCTGGTGGCTCTCGGGGTCCAGGTGGCACTCGTCGCCCTCGCAGTGGCTGCAGTTGAGGTAGTGCTTAATATTCACCTCCCCGTGGCCTTCCATCACTGTGGGCAAGGAGGGCGGCTAGCTGGGCGGACCTGTGCCGCCTGCGCCCTTCCCAGCCCAGTGTGGCTCTCGGTCCCTGTCCCTAGGGCACTGCCCCTGGAGCGCTGCTCTGTGTGGGATGGGCCCGGCACCTCTGGCGAGGGGGGCGCAGAGGCTGTTTGGATGTATTTATGTAGGCCGGGGTGGGGAGTCCACACACCTGCTCCTCAAGTGGCTGGGCCGGGGACAGCCCTAACGCTGTTGCCTTTTCTGGGACTGGCCTGCCTGGTCATCAGGCTTCCGCCTCTGTGCCCACATGAGACCACACTCCCGACTCCAGGACACTTGGTGGGATGAGACCCATAGTCACGCCTTTGTATCCTGGGCTCCTGCCAGCAGCCCGGGGATCAGCTGGGTGGGAGAACTGGCCTAAGGAAGTTGGTTCTGCACCTGGTAGAGGGGGTACCTTTTAAAGCCGGGGTGTACAGGATGCCCAGGGGACTGATGAAGGACACCCCATCCTCTCCGTCCATCTCAGGGTCATTGTCTGAGGCTGCGTTGCCGCCTGGGGCAAACCAGAGAAGTTTAACGCAGAGAGGTGGGTGCCCAATCTCAACACATATGCGTGTAAGCGGGTCATGCAGGGGGTCCAGGCTGGGGGGTGGTCTGGAGGGAGGGTGGTGGGAGGGAAGGGAGGTTCAGGCACAGGGCTGCTCTGGGCTCAGTAGATGCTGGGTGTGGGCCACCTTCCCCTCCAGGTCCAGGCCCGCTCCCACTGGGCGTCCCCACTCCATGGGGCCACAGGAAGTACTGCACGTGAACAAGAGCCGGCCAAGGTCTAGTCTCCCAGGCTGGGTCAGCCCCAGGGCTCCTCCGGGACTGGCCAGGCAGTGGCACTGAGAAGTTGCTCTCCAGTCCCCTGGGGTCAGGGTAGGGACGTGGGGGAAGGGCCCCTGTGCCTGTAGGCTCCTGTCCCTCCATTCAGCTGGGGCTGGCTTTTCTCTGGGCTCCCCCCCGCGGGCTCTCCCACCCAGCCATGGCTTAGAAAAGAGAGCATCTGGTTAAGGCAAACATCAAAGCAAAACACAGACAGAACATCGAGGTGTGTGCATGCATCGCGTCCTAATCTGTGGGGACGGAGGAGGCACCATTTCCCAGCCTCTCAGCTTCAGAAGGCGCTTCTGCTCTGAGCTAGCCCACAGGAGAGCCGGGCCAGTGGCCAGCTGCTGGCCTAAGGGCTGGGCTGGGCCGCCGTTGCCCCCAGGAGGAGCGCCCATCAGCATGGAGAGTGGGCCGTTCTGGAGCTGGTGGGCTGGGGCAGGAAAGGGAAAGTGAGGCGTCCTTGAGGCCAGAAGCCACAGCCAGGCCCCTAGGGAGCTGGCTTGCAAAGACAGGGGCCAGGCCATCCAAAGGGAGGCATAGGGTTCAGAAGTCTGGCCTCTGAGGTTCTCAAGCCAGCACATCACTAGGGTGGCTCTGAGAACAGACTGGGAAGCCAAAGCCCCGTTGTCATCGGCTTTGGGGGTCATCAAGAACCACACGGGATCTTGATGCGGTCGCTATGGAAGCCCTGAGGCAGGATGCTGGCTCGCAAGCCAACACCCTGCCTCTGGCTGGTGCCCGGGCTGGGGCAGGCGTGCACGGTCACATCACAGTCCACACGTGGGCGGCCAGGGGAGGGCAGGCGGGGGCTGGGAGAGGTGAGGGGCCTAGGGCTAAGAGGGAGGGGGTGACACCTTGAACACAAATCATCTTTACCTATATATCCTCCGCCTCCTCCACCGGAGGAGCACCCCCCTCCACCCCCTCCGAAACCCCCTCTGGTCTCCCACCCCCACTTCTTCATGGCCTGGGGGCAGGACTGTCCTCCGGTGGCACCCTCCAGCAAAGATTTTCCAGACCAGAGCAAGGAAGTGTTATCATTCCAGCCACCTCCACCACCTGCGGGAAGACAGAGAACCCGTGAGGCTGGCCAAGGCCTCAGTCCTGGAGAGACCTGCTTGGGCCACAGCTGGACGTCCTGATGGGTGCATGCCTGGTGCCTCTGCTTCCTGCAGGCCTTGGGCTCGAAGCCCTGAGAGTGCTCGGCTGGGGAAGGGGCAGGCGGGGGCCGGCAGCAGGACACTCGGCGTGTTCCTGGGCCCTCTCTCCGTGAGCAACAGCGCGAAGTGCTGGGCCTTCGTGTCATTGGCTGCTTCCCATGTCGGTAAGAACCAGGACCCACCTCCCTGGGCAGCCGGCTATCAAAACCCTGCCAAGGTGGCCGCAGAGCTCCTTGCCGGAGCCTGGACCAGGCACGGATAACCCAGTGGGCTGTGCTGTTGACTGGACCAGAGCTTCCCCATCCTGAGCCTTAACCTGGGATAACAAGACGGCCTCAGCGGGTTGATGTCTGGATCGAAGGAGGCAGTGAGTGTGAAACGCTTCATGAAGCACCACGTGTAGGGCTCACCGGGCGTTGGAGGCAGAGCACACGCGTGCAGAGGCCTCCCACTCTGAGCTCAGTGCCTGCCTGCTTCTGAGGAGTTGCTCCAAGGTCAGGGGCAGAGCAGGCAGGGGTAGGGGAGTGACCATGCCTGGGCTGCGGTGAGCGCTTGTGGAGGAAGTGCTGTTTGCAGAGCGGAGGCAGGGTGCCCTCTGTCTTGAGGCCAAGGCTGACCGCACTGAGGCTCCCGCTGGCTCCTGAGAGTCCAGGGCCTTTCCCCCAATATTGGCTCATGTGACAGTTCCACAGGCAGCCTACTCCCAAAGCGCCCAGAGCCCTCTCTGCTCCGGCAGATGATGGGTGGTGGGACCTGGGGAGACAGCAGTGCCAGGCCTGCTGGGTCTGTAAGGGTTAGCTGGCCTGGGAGGTCCTTTTGGACCCAGAGGGGGCAGCAGAGGGAGGCTGTGTGTGTGTGTGTGTGTGTGTTTGGGGGCTGGGGGATTGGGCAGGGGAGCTGTGGATAGAGATGGCTATTATGCTACAAAGAGGGAGACAGGTTTCAGACAATGAGACCCAGGTCAGGAACAAGCTTGGGTCTAGATTAGAATGAGTTCACACAGAGGCATTCAAAGCCCCCAGGCTAGTCATGGGGACCTTCTGTCACCTCTGGAAGCTACAGGTGCTTAGGTTTCCAGTGGCCTCTTCTCCAGCCAGACGGGGTGCTGATGTCAGCTGGTGGAGGGAAGGCCCTGCTCCGTGAGGGACCTGGGCGAGTTCTGGCAGCTGGCCACGCAGAGCGAGCCCTGAGCACAGTGAATACATTAGGACACATGGGCCTGGTTCCATGCCTGCCACCTCCGCTGCCTCCACCCGCCTACCCTGCGCCATACGCAGTCCCCAGCTGAGGTGGTGTCTGACACCTCACTCTATCTTGCAGCTTTTGAGTAAATATGTGGAAAAGAAAATCATGCACATAAAAATACATCAACAACTTTTTTAAAAAAAACGGATTGAGTATGAAACTGTGGCCTTGTTGAGAAAAAAAAAATCCACTAACTTTCTATGAGCTCGCTGACTCTTATAAAATGGGAATAATATCTTTCTGGAAAACCCTAGGATATATTTTGAAAAGCACATGTATAATAGCTACGGAAGTGCTTTGTAACTTATTAAACCTGCACAGGTGTCCCGGGCGCTGTAAAGAGTGCTGGGGGCAACTCCTTACTGTGCACCCGATAACTATTTCTGCTTTCTTCTAGCCCTAGCCATCTCTTGAATGAAGAGAAAGTTTGAATATTTGCTTGAATTAACCTCGAGTTTTAAATGCCTCCCCGAACCCTCCTTCACTCCGATTGTGGAGAAAATACAAAAAGGAATTGCATTTTCTCTTTAGAGATGGCTGATTTCTAAGAATGAGAGAATCAACATTGCCTTCAGTGCCTGTCCTGTTTGTGTGGCTGCTCTCACAACTAGCACAGAGCCCAGCCATGAAGATTCCAGTGAGAGCTTTCCCAGAGAGGAGCTGTGTGACCTGGCAGCCCAGGCCGGCGAGGTAGGAACCACGGGGGTCTGGAGGGTTGGACTCCGCCCCAGATTCCTTGCCTCTGCTCACCTCCAGTTGCCTTTGGTAAAACCCAGGGAGGGCTGGGCTGGTGGTCTGAATGCTGGTGCCCATCTCATTTTCTCAGTGACAGCGAGATGGTCCCTGGGGCCTAAAGATGCCACCTGCCCTTTCTCCCTGGAGTCTGGTACCCAGTTCAGAGCTCCCAGCCTCTCAGGTATCAGTGACTAAGATGCCACAGCTGTGTGATGGCCCTGGGAGAACATTCTGGGCGAGGCGGGCTTGACTGCTTTACCTGCGGCTCCGGAGTAGCCGTTGAGCCCTAGAACTGAGGAGTTGTTCTCCAGCCTCTCGGGGTGGAACGTGTCCGTCTTGGCCCCGTAGGCCCTGCCACCTCCGCCAGCCGCAATGATCAGGGGCACTGGCACGCCGTCCTTCATCTGGCCGGAGAGACAGTGAGAGGTTGACAAATGGGGCTGGGCTTCCCTCTGAGAGCCAGAGCCCTGGTTTAACGTGTCAGAGTGTGCTGGGCAGCGGCTGATACCTCGGTGGGCTGAGGGCTCTGAACTCAGGTTACAGCAACCCAGGGGCTCAAGCTCAGATGCTGCTCATGTAGCCCCTCTCCCAGAGCTCAGAGGAGCCGCAGAGGCGGGTGCTGGTGGCAGGAGGTCTCTCTGCTCTCTCTCTCCTGTCACTCCCCGGGGTCTCTGGCTCTGAACCCCACAACCTCCGAGCAAGCACTCAGCATCCCTGTCCCTGTGGGGGGGCCTGGCAGGGAACGTCCACCTTAGGACAGAGGAGGGAACGGTGGGCCCTCTGGAGCGCGGAGGCAGGCATGGCCGAGGCCTGCGGTGAATCGGGCTGGTCAGCAGCGAGAGGAGGGCCTGCCTTTCTTGGACAGACGGGGAGCCCCTGTCCCGATGCCTCAGTTTCCTCATCCTGAAATGGCACTAAGTGGCATTTGGTTCCTGGGGCTGTCGTGAGGCCACCCCATGACATGCAGAAGTCACTGCCCCTGGCAGCTGGCACAGCCCACCTCACCTTAAATACGTAGGTGGCTCCGCCCCCTCCTCCGCCCCCTCCTGCCCACTCGTGCACGCTTCTGTTCACGCGGATTTCTTCCTCTATCACGTTGTTCTCTCCAATGCAGACTTTCTGGATTAATCGGTTTGTCTGCAGAAACAAAAAGCAGCTCAGGTTTGTGTCCAAGTTTCTCTACTTCCCAGCAGACAGATCTTCTATGTTTACAGATAGGGCCTGCCCTAGCCGGTTTGGCTCAGTGGATAGAGCACCAGCCTGTGGACTGAAGGGTCCTGGGTTTGATTCTGGTCAAGGGCACATGCCTGGTTGCAGTCTCAATGCCCAGTAGAGGGTGTGCATGGGGCAGCTGATCAATGATTCTCTCTCATCATTGATGTTTCTATCTCTTTCTCCCTCTCCCTTTCTCTCTGAAATCAATAAAAATATATTTTAAAAAAAGATAAGGTCTGTCTCTCAAATAGCTTAGAGTTGAGTTGAAGTGACCAAAAATATACCCAGATAACTGTCACTCTGGGCAGTATTAGAGAAGGATCATGAGGATAGCTTAGCTAGAAAATGCATGGGAAGTGGGGGAGGGAGAGGGAGCCTTTGTTGCTGACTGGTGATCAAGGAGGACTGCCTGCAGGAGGTGGCACTTATTGAACCTTGAAGGATAGGGAGATTTTTAAAAGACATTAAAGTACATTATGTGAGTTTCAGGTATACAACATAGTGATTGACATTTATTCATCTTAGGAAGTGATTACTATGTTAAGTCTAGTAACCATCCGTCAGCATACACAGTTACTATGACATTATTGACTGTATCCCCTATGTTGTATACTACATCTGATAGACATTTAAACACAGAGAATGAGAGAAAGTTAGGGCATCCCAGGGGGAGAGAGCAGCACGAACCCGGAAGGTGAGTGGGGTATTTGGGGAAGGAGTCTTTTTGGCTCCGAAAAGTCCATCTCAGGACAGAGAGATGGTTCAGCATGGGCAGAAGTGTCCTCTGGACTGCAGAGCAGGTGACAGAGGTCCTAAGTGGTGAGATGGAGGGAGTGTGAGGGGGGTGGGTGGAGGGAACGAAACTGGAAGTCAGATCATGCAGGGGCCTCAGGACGATCCCAGAAGGAACTGGGCAGTGGGGAGGAAGTTGCAGGTCTGATGCCTCGTGGAAAGAAAAAAAAACAGTGGGAGGCCAGATTCAGATTTATTCCCAGCTCATCCTTGTGGAAGTCGCTTCTCCATACTGGGCAGCTCACGTCACATTTCCTGCCTCCAGAGCTCCCCTGGCAGAGCCCTAACCAGAGCTCTTGTGTCTGCCACCGAGGAGGCTGTGGGCCCTGGGGTCTGTCGGACACCCCTGACCAACTGTGGGCAGGCCTCCGTCTGACCCCCGCGTGCAAGGGGGACATTTGGAAACGTCTGGATGCATCTTTGATTGTCATTACTGGGGATCCTACTGGCATCTGGTGGGGAGAGGCCAGGAATGCTGCTAGCCGCCCACAGTGCACGGGACAGCCCCCACCTCAAAGAATTATCTGCTCCAAATGTCACTAGTGCTGATGTAAAGAGCCCTGCATCATGCCCCCAGATGAGTCCAGGAAGGGAGTGGAGAAGGGGGGCTGAGGGATGTACATCCCTGCGGGGGGTTCCAGCACCGGGGCCCACTCCGGGCTCCGTGCGGCCAAGCGCATGGGAAGAGCAACTACACAGATGTGAGCGGAACCAGCAAAACCGGCAACTCCCGCAGCTTAATTCTTAGAGTCCACTTCATCTTCTAGAGCAGCGGTTCTCAACCTGTGGGTCGCGACCACTTGGAGGGTTGAACTATGTTCAATTTGTAACAATGAAAATACATCCTGCATATCAGATATTTACATTACGATTCACAACAGTAGCAAAGTTACAGTTATGAAGTAGCAAAGAAAATAATTTTATGGTTGGGGGTCACCACAACACGAGGAGCTGTATTAATGGGTTGCAGCATTAAGAAAGTTGAGAACCACTGTTCTAGAGGATCCCCTCTAGACACCATTTTGGAGAACTAGAGGTTGAGGTAGTGCCTGTAAGAGGTCTTTCTTTCTCCTTCTCCCAGTGACTCCGGGAGGGTTGGAGGATGGAGCACAGGGAAGACCAGTTCCTTTCCCCAGGCCCATGCTGCACCCGCCTGGCCAGCAGAGGGGGCTGCCCTCTGTCCCTGGCTAAGAACGGAGCTCTCCCTGCACATGCACCAACTTTGAGAGGAGTTGGTTGATTAATGAAATGATAAAGTGCAGCAACCAGAGGAACAAGTAGATTACAATTGAATTAAAAAAAAAGAGGACGCAGGCCTGTGAAAAGACATAACTGATTACAATCCAATCAAGTAAAAGTCCCTTGCAAAAGTCAATGCAATCTTTCTGCTTAGATGAAAGAATTACATTAGCACTCGATAAATTCCTGTGAAGATTACGGCAGCCTGCAGTTTAATGACTTAATATATTATATCAGGTTGGAAAGTCCTGATTATTGTTGCTGAGTAAAAGTTGGAGTCTAGACAGTCCTCATTCACAAGATTGTACCTGCGAAGCTTACGCCTGCTGTTTTGTTTTAACCCATAACGTGGTGGTGGTGGTGGGGGGGGTGCGCGGTGCGGGGAGGCTATGCTTTGCTCCCAGCCCAGTGCCAGCTCTTAGAAGCCCTGAGCTTATTTTGTGGAATTGAATTGCTTTCTCAGTAGCCCTTGTCCCTACATCTGTCCTCTGAGGCTACTCCCTGCCCCAGGTGGAAGCTGTGCTGCAAGTGAGGGTGGGGCCTGGCCCCAAGGGGACACACCCTGCAGGGGGCTGAGTTCCTGTGAGGACAGCCAGCACTGCCAGGGCCTGGCACAGCCAGAGGCAAGCCACTAGGTGCTGGGCGTTGGCATGGCGGCTGCTTCATTAGTCTGCACTTTTTCATGCTCCTGGTCATGTCAGACCTCTACCAGGTTTTTTTTTTTTTTTTTTTTCTTTAGAGAAGTGGAAGGGAGGGGGAGAGGCACAGAGAGAGAAACATTGATGTGAGGGAGACACAACCATTGGTTGCCTCCAGTGTGCACCCTGACCAGGGCCCGAGATGGAGCCTGCAACCCAGGTACGTGCCCTTGAATGGAATCAGACCCGAGAATCTTCAGTCTGTGGGCCAAGGCTCCAACCACTGAGCCAAACCAGCTGGGGCTCCACCAGCTTTCTCAGCTCCTGCTGCTGGAGTTCTCCTGTGTGACTGCTAGACACCTAGTGGGGTCAGAAATGAGAAGGACAGGCTGTGTCTGGGGCTGTAGAGAATGGTGGTCTGGCTTGTCACGTGATGGGCTGTAAGTGGAAAAGAACAAAAGGCCATAAAAACCGAGGCCTAAGCAAGGGTGGGCACAGCAACAACAGGAGCCCAAGCCCTACTCTGTCCTGTGTCCTGAATGACTTTGAAGTCCCTTCACCGCTGTGGTCTCCATTTTCTCATCTGTGAAATGGGGCGAGTGGATTACCTGTTCTTCCAGCTCTCATCTGTGCGTTACATTTTTAAAAAGCTTTAATCACACAGATGATAAATACTATATGAACGCATTCTTTTTGTAGCCATACCGGGCATTGCTGATAAAGCACCCTCAACTCCAGTCCCCGCCCCAGAAACAACCAGTTACGTGTATATTTCAGACCTTGTTCTCTGTACTTACGGACATACTAGTATATGTGCCTAAGAGCTGAACAAGAAATGTTTAAGCTGGCATCTTTCGGTTTGCAATAATATGGCCACAGACAGCGATGCCCTAGCAAGAAAGTTTAGGAAGTGGCTTCAACTCGTACTTCTGCTGAAAGGAACAACCATTTGCCCGCTCACATGGGATGCAGTCCTTTAGTTTTGTGCAACCTGCGCCCCAGCCTTGGTCCCTGTGGGAATGTGAAACCCCACGAGGCACACCCCCAGCTTTCCCAGGACCCAAACGACCTAGAAAAGGAGGGGCACTTGCAGGCAGGACAAGGGGAGGGTCCTGCCATCTTTGATCCTGAGCCCCCAGAAGGAGTGTGAGGGGCGCCGGGTGCCCTCCGAGGGCCCCCCTGGGCCCAGGTCGCACATGGAGGAGAAAACCCTGCTCTGGCACTTACGCTGGGGCAGGCGTCCTCCCCCTGCTGCCCGACCAGGATGTACAGCGTGTCGTCCTTCTCCAGGTTGAAGATGCCCAGCACAGACACGCCGTGGGACCGCATCATGGTGTTCCTCCCGCCTTTCCCGCCGGCAGCTCCGTAGCCCGAGATGCTGCAATGGACAAAGGACATGGGCTTCTGCCATGGGGTGAAGCCTGACTCCCTCCTGCCCACCCGGCACCCCCAGTGGGCCAAGCGCACCCCCACGTTGGTCCTCCTGGTTCTCCCTGCAGCAGCCATGAGGTGAGCAAGGAAGGTCCCCCTTCCCCCCAGTCGGGAGAGGGCAGGAGAGAGGGATAGTGAGGTGCCTCATCGGCAGAGCTTGGAAGGTGAAGGACTAGTAAAGGTTGCAAGAAAGAATGAGAGGGGAAAGGAGGGGGCGGGAGGAGAGAGAGGACAGGGAGGGTTTGTGTTAACACGGGGTGCTGGGGGTAGGGCGTTCTGAGTACCTGGGATTCCCCCATCATGGATTTACCTCCCTGTCCAAAATCAAAGGCCTTGCGTGACCTTAGACAAGGAACTTACCATCCCTGTTCCACATCTGTAAAATGGGACAATAGAGCACCCCGCTAGCCCCTGTGTGTGGTCAGGATTAAGGGAATTAGTACATGCAGTCTTAGACTTGTGGCTGGCACCTAATAAGCACTCAAACGTATGTATTATTATTGTTATTAATGGTGGAATTAGCAGGGGCTGACTCGGTAGAAAGTTTGAAGTCTCCCCATGGGTCTAACACGAGAAGGCCCCCGTGGAATGAGTGGGGAGAGCGCTGTATGCAGCCCAGACTGTTTGCTCCCGCCCCACCAGGAACACCTTCTGGAGCGATCTGTGTGCAGACAACAAGCAACCCATCAGGATGAAAACAAGCAGTGTGGGATGTGGGATTATTTCTGCTGCCTCCTAGGTTGTTGTGATAGTCAAGCAAGGCTGGGGAAAAGTAACCCAGCTGGTGGACCCCGAGGGGCCTGTCTTGAAGGCAGCCAGCTCACCAGCTACAAATGCCTCCCCAGAGGCCTGCTGTGGGGGGAGGGACTGGGGTGGAAGGGGGTGGGGAGGAGGGGACTTTCAGATGCTGTGAATTTGCACACAAAGCCTCCAGGCAGTTTTGCTAGCTGCACACACAGTGGCTTTTTCTGCTATAACTCCAGGAAATGCCCAGGTTCCAAGGTGTAAGGCACCTCCTGGGAGCCCAGGCGGGGCTTAGGCCTGTTGTGCAGAGACAGGCCTAGAGGGCTGACTGCTGGCCGATGTCCAGGCTAGGAACTGAGCTCTCCGTGGGCTGCAAAGGAGGGTCTGGTGCCCACCGGCTGTGTGTGGCCGGGCATTGACGGGAGTCACCATCTCCTGGTGTGGCATGAGGCTGTGCACCAGAGGAGACCAGGGACGGGCCCCAGGCCATCAAGGGGCTCACACAGAAAGTGAGGAGATGCCCATAGTTGTGAAGAGAAAAACCTCACCAGCAGGGAGGCAAGATGGGGGACCAAAGGGCTGTGGGTCCCATGATCAGAGGACACCCTCTCCTAGCTGTGTCCTCTCAGAACCCCAACCTCTTCCCTGGTCAGATAAGAACCTTATCTTATTTTCTGAACTCACAGGGTAGTGGGGGTTCAACATCAAAGGGAGATCATGGGGTGAAAACTCAGAGAAAGTGGGAAATCTCTTCACAGAATCAGGGCCCAGGAGGGAGACCTTGGCTGGTTGCAGGCCGTGGGGGGTGGAGGTTTGGAGTTGGCTTCATGGAGATGATGGGCAGGTGGGCTCTCGGACAAGCAGGAGGAGGTGGAGGGTATGAGTCCGGCCTGTGTCAATGGAAGGGAAGAGGCAGGAGAGCCTGGCTGCGGTAGGGAGGGGGCTGCAGGGCTGCAGAGGGTGGAGGGGCCAGTGCCTGAGCCTCCCACAATGCCCCAGGCATGGCTGCATGTGGCATCCCCCCATTAGCCATAAATAGTAGCTGTTAGTAATCTCATTTGACAGATGAGGGATCTGAGGCTCAGAGGGGTTAAGTAACTTATCTGAGGCCACAGAGCTGGCAGACCCTGGTTCATACCCCACATTTCCCCTCACAGAGGCCGTTTCCTTCCCAGCGTGCTGCTGGGAGGCCCATCTGGAGGCACAAGGGGGTGGGCTGAGGAGCGACTGGCCCACCCTACTTCACGCAGACCCCAGCCAAACCCTCGCTCCTGGCCCATTACCAATGGAGACCGTGATAAGGACAATTAAAAAGCTGAGGCAGAAGGAAGGCTTATTAGTGAAAGGAAAGCGAGAATTGTTTAGCTCAGAGAAGGGAAACCTGGGGCAGAGGGGGTGCTGCTGCTGGTGGGGTTTCAGGGCGATCTGTGTGGAGTCCTGAGTTAGCCGTGGGGACCGCTGCCTCTGTCCTGGGGCTTTGCCAGGTTGCACAAGAAAGTCCTTTCAGGTGAACGTGTGGTTTGCTTGGAAAACTGTTGCCTGAGACAGAGTCCCATCCTGCCCATTCCTGCATATGGCTGAGAGGTAAGCTGTGCCCTTCTCATTATTTTTGGCATAATTGTTATCAATCTGCATGCATTATGAGTCCTTCTGAATTCTTTCACCTGTTTAAATTTAGCCAAATTATTATATTTTATATGTTGTTTATTCCTGACATGGATTCCCCCTCCCTAAGCCATCTTTCTGATTTCTCCCACCTCCAAACCGATCTGCATGTCAGCCTCATCCAGGTCTTGACCTCGTGCTGGGTAATGGGGTGGGATGGAAAGAGCCCTCTACTGTGTGACTTGCGGCAACTTGCTTAACCTCTCTGAACCTTACTTTCACCCCAAGGAGAAAAATGAGGACAAGCACCCCTGCCCTCCTGGGGATAAGTGCATTTGGAAGACAACAAACTGATGGCAAGTGCAGGGTAGGGCTTGGGGCTGGGTCCGCTCTGTAGATTTCAAAGCAGGCAGAGGGCTTGATGAGCCGAGTTTGCTTTCTTGTGTGATGGCCTCGGCCCCACAGTTTTAACCTGGACTGTGGACTTGCTGAAAGCCCTGGGGAGCAGACAGCCGCCTGTCTGGACTAACTGCAGGGGCCCTGGGAGGCAGTGCCTCCATCACCAGCCCTCTGAGGGCTGGAATCCCACCACGGAGCTCACTCCTCTGCAAGCTCACAGCTGCCACTACAAGGCGATCGCCTCTGGAGCAGGATGTGCCACAGTGAAGAAAGCGGGGCTCGAAGGCAGCCAGACCTGGAAGCAAACGCAAGCTGTGACTCAGGGCCAGGACGAGGGTGCGGCAAGAGAGGCACCGCCCTGGTGACAACCCTGTCTGTGCTCAAGGGACCTCGAGAGCCAATGCCTCCTCAGATTTTGTGTCCAAGCCCCTTGCTTGCCCTCGCCCTGGCCCTGGCTGTGCCAGTGCTACTGTGTGGCCTTGGGTAGCTTATTTACCCTCGCTGGTCTCCAGTTTCCTCATCTATATAAGGGCGATAATGAGGATTGTTGTGAGATTTAAATGAGATAATGCCTGTGAGGGACCTAATTCAGTGCCTGGAGGGTATAGCCAGGCAGGGACAAACAGCAGCTTCTGCTCTGATGTAGCCCATGGCTGAGCCTGTCCACACCTCTCCAGGGGGTGACTTCTGGGAGGCAGAGAGTGAAGGAGCCCCTGATTTCTAGAGAGCAATGGGAGAGCAGGGTGTGGCCAAGGGGTCAGGGGTCAAGGCTGTTCACTGTAGAGAGCTGGGGCACAGGCCAGCCTTGGCCCCTCTGAAGGCCCCGACCCTAGGAATGGTGCCACACAAACTTGTGCGGGAGCGGTAGCCTCAGCTGGAATCTCGGAAGCTTCCTCCCCACCCCCTGCGCTCAGTTTATTTTTGATGGTTGACAAACGACAAATTAATTTACCTGCCACTCAAATGCGGGCTCTGACTCGCAGCCATTCCAATTTCCTGGAAATTATAAGATACTGTTCTCAACAAGCTGAGGCTGTGTTTTTCCCCTCAGCTCAGTCCATGGCCCCTGGTCAAAATGGATGTTTATTAGGTTTGTGTTTTGTGTTATTGACTGTGAGCTATTGTTACCTGCTGTAATTGAGTTGTGAATCTTTTTAAAATAAAGAATTAGCAGCCAATCAAAGCGGCTGCCTGCTGGGTGCTGAAACAAGAGCACAGCTGGCCGTAGCGCGAAGGCTGCGTGGACTCCACACCCCGAGGGGAGCTGGGTGGGGTGGGGGGGGGGAGGGAGTGGACCCCACTTGAACGAGCATAGAGCACCTCAGTCTCTCCTGCACCCCACTCTGGGCACCACCTCTAATTCCCAGCGGGGCCTTGGGCAGGCCCTTTCCCTCCTCTGAGTCTCCAGTTTCTTCCTCCGGGAATCAGGATGGAAGACCTGCCCTGCCTGTCCTCGTCCACAGGCCAGTGAGTGTGCGCAGAGCAAGCGGGTCGGTGGGAAATGCCTGTCAGGTGTAGTCAGATGACCCGGAGAGGTCATTTGAGCCATCAGGAGACACCCCTGGGGTCAGCAGTGAAGGGCCAATTGTCAAGGCGCCTGCTCCTCGCTGTTCAGTTCTAGTCCAGATGGCACCCGTGAGCAAGGTGCGCTTCTTCCCTACGGCCCACCAGGCCAGGGCAGCCCTGCACCCGGGAATATCCGCGCTGGAGGAGATCTCAGCGACTCTCTACAACCCCGCCTCCTCCAGGTGGGCTGAGCCTGAAAACATCTGCTCAGAGGGGGAAGCACACTTTCAAGGTCGCCTGGTGTACGGGTCAGAAATTAGACCCCAACTGCATTCTGCCTGCGGCCCATCGATCTCTGCACAGTCCCCCTCTCCTGACTTGCCCTGCTCTGTGCTCTCGTGGCGATGGCTAGCCGCACAATTAGGCTGACAATTAATCATGACATGCCACTCTCTTCTATAACTGTCTCTAGAACTTCACTGGCATTGTGGACTGTTATTTAACTTTCCTGCCCTGTGGTCTTTCCAAAGACTGTGGCACTCCAGAGTCTCAGTCCTCTCTTTAAGTCCCACAGCACCTACTCAGTGCCTGGCACACAGTAGGAGCCCCAGGGCTGTCTGTGGATTGGGTGGAATGATGGTGTCACCCAGCTGCACATGCTGGTCCCTCGAGCCAGGTGAGGAAATGAGTGTCAGTGATGGAGACCATCAGACACAGCTGTGGCCCAGGTCAGCTGGCAGGACGGCTGGCTCCAGCTGGGATCTGGGGCCTCTTGTACATTATGTCTGAGGAACAAGTGGACCATGATAGAACTGCCACCAGGAGCTGTGAACTGTGCCTGACAAATGTTTTCATAGGCGATGTGTGTGCTTGTGTGTGTGTGTGTGTGTGTGTGTGTGTGAAGTGGGGGAGGACTGAGGGCTGGGAAGGATGCTGAGCCCTGGAGAGGTAGGAAGACAGGAAGGAAGGAAGGGAGGAAGGAAGGAAGGAAGGAAGGAGGAGGAAGGAAGAGGAGGATGAGGAGGGAAGAAAGTCTGGAAGAGTGAGAGATGGCTGGCCCACATCCACAGACGTGGACTGCATCTGCGTGGAGACATCATGCACAGATCACACTGACTCCCCAGCAGTCCTTGGAGCCAGGCGGTGTTGGCACCGTCTCCAATATACAGGGAGACTGAGGCTCTCCCCACCCCAGCACGTACCCCATAATCGATGCTTTTGCTGTGAGCCACTTTACCCCCTTCCCCCACGGGCACACTCTAGATGTGGTCACTGAGAACCTCGACCCAGAACTTTCCCTTAAGCATGTGCTCTTCTCGCCATTACCGTTATCCTTGCCTGTCGTCTTAATCAAGCTCCTAGAGAAGAAGTATCGATCACTCATTGTCTTGGCTTCCTCAGCCCCCCAAGCAAGGCTGTCATCCAGGCACTGCCTCCTCCCCAGTCCTCTAATTGTGCCAGTTTACCTCCTAAACGCTTCCTGGCCCTGCACCCTCGCTCCTCTGATCTCCCCTGCCCTGGGGCGGCCCTTTCTAACTCTTCCTGGGTGACCCTCAGCCTTCCACCTGCTCTCTGTGTCTCTGGGCTTGTTTCTCTCTCTGCCACCAGAGGGAGCTAACAGGTAGCTGACGGCATTTGCCAGGTAGGGCGGAGTCAGAGCTGGTAGGTGGCCTTGCCCCAGGTACTCCTTCCACCAGGA
Source organism: Myotis davidii (assembly GCF_000327345.1). Taxonomy (NCBI): domain Eukaryota; kingdom Metazoa; phylum Chordata; class Mammalia; order Chiroptera; family Vespertilionidae; genus Myotis; species Myotis davidii. Next base: position 3,715,410 of record NW_006293779.1, on the reverse strand, counting down.
GGCCTCCCCTCTTCTTTGCAGACAATGCCGATTGCCTCCAAGACTTAGCCTGTTTCTTGTGGAAGCCACTCCTCACCCAGCCTTTCCCTAGCCTCCGGCTGCAGTGCTTGTGCGAACCTCCGTGGTGGTATTGCTGCACCCACCAGCCCCATGAGCTGGGCTCCCCTCGGCGGGGGTGCATCGTGTCCGCCTTCTGACACTGTACCTTCGTGTCAGGCACAGTGTCCTGACAGGTGCTTCAGAGGGGCCACTGAGATTTCCAAAGCAGGTGTGGACACCAGGACAGAAGGACATGGAGGGAGTTGACTACATCGCCTCTGCTGTTTGGATAGAGGAACTGGCAAATCCAGAAAAGGGGACACTCAGGGCAGGAAAGTGGAGGCTGGGGAGGGATGGGATTTAGGTGCTGTCCCTATCCCCCCATCAACACCCACCACCCTGCCGTCTCCTCCCCAGCCTCTTCTTCCTCTCCCTCTTTCTGGGCCTCTCCCTCTGTGGTGAGTGGTGGTGGGCAGAGAAGCAGAAGGTGGCAGATGGGCCCAGGATAAATAAATGATCAGTTATGGGTGGGGTGCTTGCACTTGTATGCATCCCCGAGAGAGCTCCAGGTACTGATGGCCTCCTCTCTACCTACAGCAGGTGCTTGGTAAGTATTAGCTCCCCTTCCTCCATCTGTGTGACCAGCAGGGAGAGAAGTCAGCTGCAGCAATAACAGGGCCAGGCCTCAGGCAGCAGCCAGACAGCACTAGCTGGGCGCCGACACTTCCGGGAGTAGATGGATTCCACCAGGGATGCTGCCAACCTTTATATTTCCATGAACCTTTTCCTCATGTCCTCCCATGTGTCCTGTGTTTATCTCGCCAGGTGAACTGCACTTACTAAATAGAAATTAGTTAATAGGAAAAGGCTGTCTTCTAGAAGAAGGCCCCTGGCTTCTCCACGTGGACATTCTGACCCGGGGGCATTCCGGTGTGGTCTAAAAAGCAACCACTCAACTTCTGCTTCTTTGACTCCTAAGTGATGTGGCCAGTAGATATTAACATCCAAGCCCAGAGCCTTATCCAGGGTCAAGGATGAAGTGAAGGTCAGAAATAGGGGACCCTTCACATGAGTGGGTTTCACATGTGCAAACTCACCGCAGATCAAAAATATTTGAAAAAATGTTACCTTGTTGGTGACATGAACTATGCCCATGATTGGTAGCATCAGTACTGAACATGTATGGATATTTTTTCTTGTTATTATTCCCTAAACTATACAGTATAACAACTATTTGCGAGCATTTTCAATACTTACAGTACTGTACGTAATCTAGAGATGATTTAAATTATACAGGAGGATGTGGGTAGTTCATATGCAAATACTATGGCATCCTATATACTAAAAGCATAGTATGCAAATTGTCCCCTCGACCAGGAATTCGTCCAGGAGTTAGACCAGGGGGTGGGGCCAGCCAGAGGAAGGGAGGGAGGCCCTGGTTGGCGGCGCCTGGGGGAAGGGAGGGAGTGCCCAGCCTGCAGCCACTAGGGACCCTACCAGTGCATGAATTTTGTGCACTGGGCTTCTAGTTTCATATAAGGGATTAGAGCATCCTCGGATTTGGGTATCCAAAAGGAGTCCTGAAACCAATTCCCCTTGGACACCGAAGGATGATTGCATCTGTGACAGCCTTTAATTGGTTAAAGAACAAAGATTCAACGACAGCAACCCCAACCCAGTGCTTTTCGATTTTGATTCTTTCATTTTGACACGATGCTATCTCAGGCCAGTTCAACAGAATCCCACAGACCAAAATTCACCAATCTGGACACTTCATGGTATCCTGCCTCAACAGCCTGTGAATGTTTCCAATGAGTGTTCACCAGGCAAAGCTGGTCTCAATGTCGCAAAGAGAGAAATAGGAATGGCTCTCGATTAGGGCTGGGCTTATGTCAACGTGGTGTGGCAATCCTTACAGATCAGAAACCTGGCGAGACTTAGATAGGGCTATAATTCACCACAGATGGGACAAAGAATTAATTTTTATCTAATAGTGCAGTTTTTCTGGCAGGCAAAATCCTTTAAACATGGGGTCTATCTGAGGAAGTCAGGAGAAAGTTCTGGGAAGCAGGAAGTCAGAATCAACTGTCTGTGGGATCAGTCTGCTCCCGGCACTGCTGTCTCCGCCATGTGGCGTCAGGCCTGTGCAAAGCTTCTCTCACTCCAGGTTCCACATGTGGAGACAAGGGAGTGTCAATAATAACACCGCCTCATCACTAAACGGAGGGGAAATACCCAGTGGATCTTCAACAAACATCCATCCCCTTCCCCCCAGGAGTCCTTTCCTCCTGCTCTGGGACAGGGGTGACCATGGAAATCCAGCTGGGAGGAGGGGGGGCCTGGCCAGCTGTGGGCGGTGGGGTCAGTGATGGTGCGTGTCTTTGGCCATTTACTGGGAATGCGCAGGACGAGCAGCTAATGTGATTGCAGCCAAACCTTGTTATTGCATTCCTTCCCCGATGCATTTAGAAAGCACTTAGGGCTCTCCCTGAAACACGTTTACCCTGAGGTCCCGGGAGCGGGGCTGCCTCTTCTCTTCCCAGGGGGCTGAGGCTATGCTGGGGCTCGGGGGCTGCAGGAGGGAAGGAGAGCTCAGTTCCCACTGCTCAGCCTCCAGAGACATCATTATGATGCTTCCTGTTTAAACAGCCAGGGTGTCTGGTGGAAGGAGCCACAGTGAGGCTGCGTCCCCGAAGTTCAGGGGCTGGAGGCCATGTCTGGGCTGTGGGAGGCTCCTGACTCTCTGAGCCTCAGTTTCATCATTTGTAAAATGACTGCAGCCCTGCCTTTGCCACGTCACAGCTGTGGGGTCCGTAGGCCAAGTCTGACCTGACTCAGTGGTTCTCAGGGCTGCATCAGCATCCTCTAGGAACTTACCAGAAATTCTATTCTTTTTAAAATATATTTTTATTGATTTCAGAGAATAAAGGAGAGGGAGAGAGAGATAGAAACATCAATGATGAGAGAGAATCATTGATCGGCTGCCTACTGCACGCCCCCTACTTCGGATCAAGCCCGCAACCCGGGCATGGACCCTTGACTGGAATCAAACCCGGGACTCTTCAGTCTGCAGGCTGACACTCTATCCACTGAGCCAAACTGGCTAGGGCCAGAAATTCTATTCTTGACCCCACTCCAAGCCTACATAGTCAGACGCTCCAAGAGTGGGCCCAGCCACCTGCGCTTTAACCAGCCCTCCGTCATTCCGATGCCCACTCGACGATGGGCACCACTGGTCTAAGCTCTACCACTAGCTCTGCTTAATGACCGCACAGTGGCCCCGGAGAGTCATCCGCCTCCTTCCAGCCTGGCCTTGCTCTAAGGGCCATTTGTATCTTTATAACATCATTCATGGGCCAAACAAAATTATCAACTTAAAAATGAGCCTGCTATATTTGGTCAAACCTTTAATTAATGCCTAATGCCTTGGCAGGGCCAGACCCAATGATTTCAATGGCCTTCTATGGCCTGTGGGCCAGACGTTCCCCACCCCTGCTCTACGGAATACTGTGGGCTTGGGGTTGGACACGGACAGAGTTGAGCAGCTACTTCCCTTGAGAACAGTGAAGTCCTGGGAAAGGAGGCGCAAGGATAACAACGTGGTCCTTCATGTGCATCGCACTTGTGTTTCCCAGATGTTTGTACATGCACTGCCTCATTGGAACAGCACCAAGTGCGATTCAAGAATAGAAATAATTATAATTACGAATAATAAGGATAAAGAATGTTCTAAAGCCGGCTCACACATGCCTATCATCTCCATAAATAGTCTGTGGGCCCCTGGAGGATAGAGGACGCATCTTCCCTGCTGCCCCATTCCAACATCTCAAATCTCCCCTTCTGCAGTCCTTACGACAGGTCAGAGTCTGTGGCCTCTGAACTTTGGTGCGCCATCCAGGCACCCGGGGACATGCACCCACAGACAGGACCCCAGTCCTCTGACCCTCAGCTTCCCCCTCCCCCATACGCACCTGTAGGTGTCGGTGGCTGGCACCTTCCAGGTCTGGATGCCCTTGAGGGGGCCCTCGCTCTTCACCACCACGCTCAGGTTGGTGTTCCGGTAGGCATTGTTGCACTGGGCCTGCGTGGGGCCGTGGGGCCCACTGGCCCCACACGTGGTAAATAGCCAGTGAACTGTGATACAAGAAGAAAGACAATCACTCACGTGGCTTGACCATCCCTCCTCTGTGGGGCCTCTCTGGCTGCCTCTGAGCTGTGTGCTCCATGGCACTAACATGACACCAAGATCAGGGACAGAGACACTGCTCGGCACTCAACCTGGAAGCTGCTGTTGGGGTCAACTATGTGCCAGGCCCTGGGTCAGGTAGATGGAGCGGACATGGACTCTGGCATTAGGAAGCTCAGAGCCTACTAAGGGAGACCAAAAAGGAGGCAACCAGCTACAACATAGGGCAGTAAAATGATACCGTGAGAGAAGGTCCGTTTCAGGGGAGACAGGTGCAGGCAGCGGCTGCGCCCTCTCTGGGTGTCTCATCAAGTCCAATGCAGTGCCGGGCAAACAACAGGCATGTAACCTGTGCAGTCGTGACTGCATCTAACCTGTCCCCAGGACTTCTCATCTTCATGTAGGATCCTCTTAGTGTGGAGAAGATCGAAAGAGTAACCTGGACACAGTCAGCTCCCTGACCCCTCACTGGCCTGGGGACCCAGGACCGTGGGATTAGGAAGACCTGTACTCCTGGCTGGCCTCCTTATTCGTAACCACTGGGGTTTAGAACTGCAATAAGCAGCTCTTGGGCTCTCGATGAAACAGTGGAAAAAATAGGGAAGCGGGTCACATTTGGGGGTTTTGGGGTCACATTGTTTTTGGTGCCGGCCTTCTTTTTCCAAGCCTCTCGCCACTGCCTAGGATCTGTCATCACCTGGAGCACCCCAAGTCCTTAGATGACCTTTGGGGTGTCTCTGGAACACTCAGCACACCCCACCCCTCCACCGCCACTGGGCCGTCTCCTTTCACACTTTCTGTCTGTGAGTCAGATTTCATGTTGGCCGGAATTCTAACATTTTTATAACCTATAAGGACTTTAAAATACCATGTTCTTGATACATGGCTTTGACTTCAAATACAAAAATGTCACTATAAGATTAAAAGAAATTACTTTCTTTTATAGAGATTAAGTCGAATTCTACCTATAGGAAATTATGGAAAGATTAATTTGTTCACTAAAACGTTAAAGTGAAATTTTTTGGAAAACTTTCAAATAACTTAATGATGCAAAAATGAAAGATTAATTTGGGCTACTAACTACGAGCGATCAGATTGGGCTCACACCAGCAGTGTTGATCATCTGAAACCTGGGCCAGGTGTGGTGGGCTCCGTGACACTGCCCTGGCCCCAGATCTGGGAGACAAGAGAGGCCTACAGCTGCCCAACACTTTTCCAGACTTCATTGTTTTTCAAATGAAGATATTGATTTCTATCTGGTTTCTGAAGGTTGTTTCAAGGGCAAGTAGTTGATGAATTCTTTGGTGTGAATGGCTGAATGTTAATTCTCTGATCTATCTGTATTATAAAGGGATAACCTGTTAATTCAGAGTTGTAACTCTTTACTGAAGACACTTTAGCAGAAGGGCTCTTTTGCCCAAATCCTACGCATGGGCTGTGCTGGGGGTGGGGGTGCGTGGGGAGGTGGGGACCTGGGGGAGTGGGCTGTGTGAAATGGAAAGGACACAGGCTTTGAAATAGGCAAGGACACCTGGGTTTGGGGGTAGTCTCATCACTTACTGACTGTGGGGCCTAGATGAGTTCCTTCATCTGTATAAGGGGCTGGACTGGCATTAGAATGAAAGGAAGCAAGGGGTATGAAAGGTCATTGTAAAGTTCAAAACTCTAAAAATGTGAGTTGTGTCAATGACTCCTGCCTACACCCAAGGCTGGTGCTGTTGTTACGAATAGGAAATATGGCGATGGGAGTGTCTGTGAATGCGAATAGATGCCTGCCAGCAGCTCCTAGGAATTTAAATTAGTGAGTTGGGGATGAGGATAGGTGCAGGGAGCTGAGAAATCTACTCCTCCCATCATCTCTAGTCTATTCTGCAGGCCCAGTCTATACCTACAGCAAGCAGTCCGGGTTTGGGGACAGCCTCAGCCTCATCAATCTGGGTAGAGACATAAGACAAGTGTGATACAATAGGGTATCCCAAAAATGTATACACACACTTTGAATGCTTACAAGGGCAGTGTTTATTAAAATACATTTCATTTCCAAAATTGAGCTATCAGTTTTTAAAGTGTGTATACATTTTTTGGGACTAACATAACATAACATAACATAACATAACATAACATAACAACATAAATATTTTCCCTTATGTGTGTGCTGAGGAAGAGAGCTAAAGGTGTGGGCTTGGCACCCTACCCTAATAATACCTACTACTTAGACTTCCAGTTGGCATTATAGTATGACCTAAGCAAAGTGCAGCATTTGGCATTAGAGAGGATCAAATGGCCGCAGGGAGGAGCTGGATTGGAGGCAGGGAAGGAAGGAAGGCTGGCTGTGTCCTCTTTTCTTACTTTGAAAACAAAACAAAAAACTATTGTGTTAAAACTCATTTATGGAGTTTTAACTTGTTCTTACTTATCATTTATCTTGTTCTTTTACCACACACTGGAAGCCTAGTTTAATATTCACTCACATCTAAATTGTATAAAGAACCCACAAACATCAAAATACTGATTGGGTATTAGACATTTGAGCAAAGAAAAATCCATTAAGCACTGGGTTTCATTTTAAGTATATAGCAGAACCCTCTAAGAAGAAACAAATCAATTAGTAATACACAGCACAATGCTGAAAAACCATGGGATAGACAGCGATTGTACTGGTTTTATTACTGTTGTTAAGCCATCTTGTCTGCTCAACTGAATTCAAAGAAATAAAGCATGATACAAAAGAAAATAAGTTCTCAACTACGGCTGTTAATCGCAATAATGAGGATCTGCCTCATGCTGAAGGCCGAGGTGGTTGTATCACAGAAGAGCACTCAATGGCTCATAAGAACCTTTTGTACCATTTTTAAAAAAATCTTCACCGAGGACATTTTTTTCCCACTGATTTTCAGAGAGAGTGGAAGAGAGAGGGAAAGACAGAGAGAAACACTGATGTGAGAGAAACACATCAACTGGTTGCCTCTTGCATGCTCGCCTACTAGGGCCCAGGCCGGGGAGAAGCCTGCAACCTAAGTACGTGCCATTGACTGGGACCGAACCCAAAACCCTTCGGTCTGCAGGCTGATGCTCTATCCACTGAGCCAAACCGGCTAGGGTCCTTTTGTACCATTTTGATTCTGATCCTTAGAACTGAAATTTACCCTTATCTGTTGACTGGGCTGAACTTCATGGGACCTGTGGTATATCGAACCATTTTGATCACCATCATAGATCCCATTACATCAAACCAGGACCAAATTCATCATCCATAATGTATACAGCACCATTCTTTATTGTAAATTGGAAAATTTGAATACGTAATGAAAAATTAATAAATTATGCTCCTTATTAGGGTGAAGTAAAAATAATGTACATATTGTAGCCATTAGGAGGTTAAAACATTTCTACCATCTGTCTCAACTCTTTAAACAGTGGAGCAGTGCCCCTTCTAGATATACAATCAATGCCCGATGATTGCTTTCTTTTTTTGATGTTCGCAGTTGTAGAAGCTTAATGCCTAGGCCCATGTATTTATCGGGAGCTGCAAAATAATGATACTCAAATTATACCTTTTCTTCTTATTTATCAGTTGGAACACATTTATAAAGCAATGCTTCCTCTCATCTACTATTTGGTTACCCATGCAGGATAAATGCTCAATTCTTTCTCCTTATTATAGTTTTCAAGATAATGAATTAGTTATTTATCATCCTCTAAAGTTGACCAATTAGTTGTTTATACATGATATAAATTCTTGAATTTAAACACATTTTTTAGTTCTAATTGACCCCTGTTATCCTTTAGAAGCTGAAAATGTCACCTTTTTGATCAGTGGTAAGCCTCCCGGGTTGTTTTGCTTTCTTGCTCTCTGGTATGACAAGATGTGCCTTCCCTAGACCTGGGTTCAGCCATTTTCTCCAAAGTCTTTGCTTTTTTGGGAAAAGGTATTTTCATTACACACCTTGAAGGCTAGAGACACTTATTGCTACTGGTTGGTGATTGTGTCTAGGGTTCTTTAGTGACAGAGCTAGGAAATATCTGTATGTGTACATATGTATATCAGTATAAACATACACATATATGAAGTACACACACGGATATGACAAAATACCTCATGAGCTCACACTGATACTTTCTTTTTTTATTACTATTTTTTTCTTTATTGATTAAGGTATTACACATGTGTTGTTATCCCCCCTTTCCTCACTCAACCCGCCCCCCCCCCAGCTCTTGCCCTCACCCCCCTGGTGTCTATGTCCATTGGTTATGCTTATATGCATGCATACAAGTCCTTTGATCTCTCCCCCTTACCGCCACCCTCCCCTGCCTTCCCTCTGAGGTTTGATGGTCTGACTGATGCTTCTCTGTCTCTGGATCTGTTTTTGTTCATCGTTTTATATTGTTCATTAATTCCACAAATGAGTGAGATCATGTGATATTTATCTTTCTCTGACTTATTTCGCTTAGCATAAAGCTCTCCACGTCCATCCATGCTGTTGCAAATGGTAGGAGTTCCTTCCTTTTTACAGCAGCATAGTATTCCATTGTCACACTGATACTTTCAATTCAAATTCAGGATTACAGAGTTTTAATCTCTTCTATATTAATCCATATTTCTTTTTTCCACACTGAGAATCTTGGTTCTTAGGAACATTCTAATAGAATTAAAATATTCTATAATTACTCATTTACTTTTCCATCATTAAGCACACAATAGTGTCAGAGTAGTAACACTACCACAATACCATCATCAATATAAAAACTGAGATCTGTTAAAATTTTAAAAATATATGTGCTCTCCATTTTCCCATATTCCTTGAAGTTGTATTTTACCTACACTGTTTGGGCATATGGCGGTTACACATGGTACTCTTTCCTCTTTAGTCCTTAGTCTTACTTCTGTAAATACTACGTCTTTAATGCTTACATCAGTCATGCGGGTGTATCTCCAGGCATTTTGGTTGTCTGAAGCTTGTTTTCAAGTAGATTCTTTAGGATTCATGGGAGGAATACTCTTTGAGTTTTTGGATGTTGATAAAATTCTTTACCCTTGAGTATATTATATGTGCTACTCTGTTTTCTTCTGGCATAAAGTGTAATTGTAAAACACTATGATGATGATCTAAATTTTATTCTCTAATAAGTCACTTGTTTTTTTCTGAGGTGCCAAAGTATTTTTTTTCTTTAAAGATTTGGTGATTATACTAGAATATTCTGTGTTATTGCTCATTCCTGGCCAATATTCTCAGATGCATACAGTACTCTTTTAATAAGTAGTTTCATTATGAAAGTTTTTCTTGAATTACAGCTTTAAGTATTTGTTTCATCTTCAGGCACTCCTGTTATCTGTATGTTGCATCTTCTTTGCCTAGCTCTGATGTATGTCATCTTTTTTATTTTTTAAAAATTTCTCTTTCGCCTTCTATTTCTTGTAAGGCATTAACTGTTGTGTTTATTTGCTCTTGAATTCCTTCCTAATTTAGTTTTCATCTCTGATTTTTTTCCTTTCATTTTACATTCTTTTCTGAGTTCTACCACCTAGTCTTTTATGTTTTGTAATATTGATATGCTATTTTTCATGTCTTATATCATGGTTTTATGGTCATTTAGCTCATTTTGAAATAGGAGGTTATAATTTTGATCTTTTCTGTGGGCATGTATTTTTGTTATGCTTTCATTTTTCTGTACAGTTATTCTGTCCTCGAGGCTCTTTAAAAATTCTTATTGTAATTTTGTATGTGATTTAATCTTGATACTTCTCTGTTATACATTTTTATATGAAATTACTTTTCTAGAACTTTAAGGGTTCAGGAGATTTTCTAACTTCACAGAGCTTCCTTTATACTTCTTGTTATTTTAAAAATATATAGTGTTTAAAAATATGGCAGTTTGCTTACTAATGTTTCTGGCTCTGTTTCACCCCTCCATCCCCACACACTTTTATCTGGAAACCCTTTTATTTATTGTTTTACCTCTATTATTCCTATATTACTCAATACTGATTTCACTTCCAGAAATGTCTTCCCAGTGTGGGCCCTACCTGGAAAGGAGGTTTGGTGGCCAGACTGCACTTGTTGCTTCAGATCTTACCATGGGCCCCTTGTACTCATAGGCCACTGAACTGGGCAAAGGGCTCTCATATTGTCTTTCTGTCATTTCCAGCAAATAGCTGTTAGCTATTTTGGGTTTCTCCTGCTCTCAGGTTTGTAAGACAGCCTGCTGCTTTTCTCACCTTTCTCTTGCTTAGGTGTTGACACTATGCAGGCCTTGTGGTTGTTTGTGCTTTGTCCTTACCCACCTGTATTTTGGGGTTGGAGGGGAATACCTTATAAACATGTTTGTTGCATATATTCATGGGTTTTCAGTTTTGATATATGGTTGCTCTGTTTTCATGGAAGGATTCAGAGAGATAAAAAGAACTATGCTGTTACTGCCATCACCACCATATTCCCAGAATCCTTGAAAAAAATCTTAATGTAGGAATTACTTGAGGTCATTTGCTATGATTAACCCTTATACCATCTATCTGATCAGTTCCTTACCTGCATTCCAATTCCTGGGACTGTAGGGTTTTTCAGATTTCAACTCATTGACATTGCCAATGACCATGGCCTAGAAGCTGCTGCTACATCATGCAGCTCACTAAGTAGAATTTAACTCTTTCTTCATAGTGCCACCCAGACTTAGCTAGTTGTTCTGTTTGACCCTTCACTAAATGGCTTCAGATATAAATATTTTATACTGACTCACTTTCTTCTCTCTCTACTGTCAGATATATTTTCTTAGTGTTCATGCTGATGTTTTCTTATGTTTAATGTATTTTATACCCAATGCTGGGGGAGGGTGTGAAAGTGGCCCTAAACTTCTCTTGTGTATCAGGCTGAGGGGCAGCTATTTTATTTTATAGTTTTGGAATGCATTTATATTTTGAAACTTATATTTGGCGGATGGTAGAAGGCATGGGAAGTGTAATCTCAGATAAAAGGATGCTACAATGGCTGTGAGCAAACAGGGCTGGGAATCTGTGGGCCATTCAAGTTCAAGGTGTTTAGTTACATTGCATTTACGTAGCACCTCCATCCTCCAGTAAGTTTAGCTTTTTACAACTGTTAGGTCAGTAGATAGGAAAGGGGGAAGAATGATTACTTGTGTCTCATCAGATAGGCAATAGTGTAGAAAGGTGACCAAGTGGCCTGCGGTTACAGAGGAAACCTGAGGCTGAGGTGGGCACATGGGTACGTGCAGTTACGTGTTCAGCAGCACCGTTTTTAGTTGATGCATTTTCCGTGTTGTTCTAGTTAGTTTTTCAGACTGACTGTTTGCATGTACTTGCACGTGCTTGCATACACACACACCCCCCATTCATTTGTGCAAAGCTTTCTGGTCGTTTCTCTCTTGGGGTATCTTTTGATGAAAAGTTAGCAGGTGGTAAGATCAGTAATTGTAACATTAGCCCTGTCTTTTGTACTGGCTGTGCTCACACACATGATCTTTTCTCCCTCTGACATCATTGGCTCCTTTGCTCTCACACAGTTCCTCTAGACCAGTGGTTCTCAACCTTCCTAATGCCGCGACCCTTTAATACAGCTCCTCATGTTGTGGTGACCCCCAACCATAAAATTATTTTCGTTGCTACTTCATAACTGTAATTTTGCTACTGTTATGAATCATAATGTAAATATCTGATATGCATGATGTATTTTTGTTGTTACAAATTGAACATAATTAAAGCATAGTGATTAATCACAAAACAATATGTAATTATATATGTATTTTCCGATGGTCTTAGGTGACACCTATGAAAGGGTCATTCGACCCCCAAAGAGGTCGCGACCTACAGGTTAAGAACCGCTGCTCTAGACGGACAGGATGCCTCAGAATGCTGAGGTCTCCCAGGAATAAAGGCCAGAGGCCCAGGGCCCTCTCTGCTGAGAGGCAGACATTGTTTCATGGAGAGGAACCTCCCAGTGAGTGAGCTCCCCAACAACAGGGCAGCAAGTCAGGGCTGTTGAGATAAAAGCTGCTTTCAGAACTGAATTACCCTAAACAGCTCTGACACAGGCAATCGAGGGAGTTTCTAATGGCCCCTGGGATGGCTGCTGTGCTGTTCTCTTAGCCACCCCTTCTTCCTGAGGGAACGTCAGTAACACGCGAGAGAAGAGAAAGGTCACAGGGAAAAACACTATCCTGAAAGCAGAACTGTCAAAATTAAGTTAAGGGACGCCTTGGGGCTAATTTGGTTATCCCCAAGTTGGCTTCAGGCCAGAGCTGTGTTAAGCATGTGATATTGAGATGGGTGCTGCAGACTCACCCATCTGGTGGTTACAAATAATGGATGTGGTTTGAGAATTAAGTGGGAAATGGTGGTGGTCCAAATCTGAGCTTTGCCACACTCAGGCCTGAAGCGTCATTGATTTCTGCCTTAATCTGCTCTGTCCTCAGACTGGGGAGAGAAAGCCTTGGTCTAGGGCTTGACCACTGGGCTATATTAGTGGGGTTTGCTCACTCCTATTGTAAGGTCCCCTGGCTCCTGAGAGAAAGGCAACAGTGTGGGGAGCCAGAATCCCTCACAGCTTCATTCTTAGTAGTTCTTGCTTATTGTTTGGTTCTAGGCCACGAAGGGTGAAACCCTTGCAAGGCCTTTGTGACTGTAACACCTTTGGCAGGTGGGCTGATGGAGGTGCAGGAGCTGAAGGAGGCTTGTGATTTGGAGCTAAGAAGAAAGCATGTCCTGGCTCCTGGGTCTGGGGCCCAGACCCTCTAAGATAAACTGGAGAACAGGGACACGTGACAGAGGGAAATCCAAATGTCAAGAACAGAAAGAAAAGTAGTGGGTGGAGCAAGTAGGACCACACTAGCACACACCCATATTTGGACACCCACACCCACATTACTGAAACCCAAGGAGCCCCACAGTCTATAAGAAAACGCTTGCATCCTGCTCCTCAGCAGTGTGGATACTCCACTGACCCAATGGCTGATGGAACTGATCAGTTGATTGACTGAATGGATTCATTACTAGAATCAAAGACATAAAGCTGGCTGAAGGAAAAGAAATAGTCCTATTTTCCAGGGAGCTATTCTGGAGAGTTTTTATGATTCTTAGTTAGAATGCTGGATAAGCTTGAGCTATGCCTTATTTTCCTTAGCTGTGAACATGGATCTTGGAAGAGGATCATTCCACCTGTCAGTTACTTAATAAATTATAATTAAATGAATAAAACTTGCTCTCAACAGTTATTATGAAGAAACTGTCGACATTCACTATAAAAACCAAATCAGCCATCCCAGATCCAATGGCCTGGAATTTTTTTGAAAATATATCTTTCTCCACACACCCTGCCTGCCCTTCCCTCACCGCTTCTCCAGGAACTGCCAACAGCCATGTGAGCGTGGAGGGATGACTCATTCCCGCTCGAGCTTTCAGATGAGAACCCAGCCCTAGCTAACACCTAATTGTAACCTTCTAAGAAATTATGAAGCCGAGGACTCAGCTGAGCTATTGCTAGTTTCCTGACCCACCGAAACTAGTATAATTAATGTATGTTATTTTAAGCCACCACATTTATGGTCACTTATTATGCAGCAATAGATAACTATCCAGTCACCCCAAAGCCCCGGCCCAGCAGCCAGTACTTTCTTTGGCCTCTTCATTTATGTAAGCACCCAGCATGGAGGGCACTGGCTGGGCCGAGTCCTTCCCAGGGCCCTCTCTCTCTTCCTTGACTCAGTAATGGCTACGGTAATGCCATCTCTCGTTGCTTTTCCTCTTCCCGGTGAAGGAGCAAGTGGGAAGAATCCCCTTTTGTGACCTAGAGTTAGCATTTCAGCCTTTCCCCTCCTAGTTCCTCTGTCCAGCTCCAGGCCTAGATGAATTTAAACAAAATGACAGCTGCTCAGGACACTGAAGCTTTGCTGTAGCAAGCAGAGAGAGTTAACAGGCTTCAAGGGGAGGCAGCGTGATTTTGAGGCAGGACCAGCAAGTCTGGGAGGATGATAATTAAAAGGGGACTTCCCAAATAATAAGCGCTTAATGCACTTGCACTGATGGTCTTGAAGCTAAATGATCTTAATCAAGGCGTGCAGAGACCAGAGTTCCTGGACCATTTGTTGTCTCCCACTTATGTAACCTTTCACTGAACCAAAGGGGGAAAAACATGTTTTCTCAGGCCAGCCAGGCGAGAGGATGACAGAATCCTCTCCGTGGCTAAGAGGAGCCGGGGCGTGGTGTTAAGCTGTTTGATCTTCATTTGTCGTAACTCCAACACTAGTCCATAGTGTTAGATTAGAGGTTTGTGAGGTGTTTTGTAGTCTGTCAGAGCTGGATAATGCTACACTATTTCTCCAGTGGGGCCCAGGATCAGGCAGTTCTAATGTAACACTATTGATTCTTGGCTTTCTCAAAGGATACTGGATTTCTTTTAAAGAAGGATGATCAGTTCAGGATAATGTGCAAAGCATCCATCTTGGATGAGACCTTGTCACCCTCCAGGGGAGGATAAAGTCAGAGCCATGGAGTGGGGTCCTGTCCTAACTCCGTGTGTGTGTGTGTGTGTGTGTGTGTGTGTGTGTGTGTGTGCTTGGAAATTGGAATGGGAACCAGTCTTTCTTGTGCTGGGAGAGCAGTGGCTTCATCTCGGGCTTATGTGAGTCCAGCTCTGGGTGGCACAGTTTCCAGGAGGGACACTTGGACTCATTCCCAGCGACAGGCCCCAGAGCTTGGCTCAGAGCAGGCACACAGCACATGCTGGTGAAAATAGTTTGCCCGCCACTTCTCCACACCGGTACATACACTACCTTGTCCCTCCTTTTCATCACCACCACCACTTGGGCTCAAATCATTCAGTGTGGCCACTAATGGCTGCAGCTCTTTGGGGCTTGGATTATAGTTTAAACATTCCACACATCAATTATATCTTCTGCAGTGAACACTGAGGCAAATCTCTTGACTGGAAAGAGGAAACAGTGGATCTGGAAGCAGCAAAGCTTCTCCTTTGTACTGTGGCCAGCGACAGGCAGCAAGGGGATGGCTCCTAGGGGGCGTGGAGTTAGGGCGGGAAGACTTTGGAGTGAGCTGGTGCCTGGTTTTGCAGTTTACTGGTGGGGCAGGTCCCAAAGCCTTTCTGATTCGGTTTCCTCAATTCTGCACCGGGGAAAGTAATCGTGGCTCACATAAGCCCTGGACACATATTCTCTCGCGTGATCCTTTCATCACACCTATGGGATGTGAACACCATGTTTTAAGGTGGGGAAACAAAGACTCAGAAAGCAGAAGGGAGTGACTTACAGCAAGTGGCACATCTGGGACTTGAACAAAGGCAGGCAGTGCTCTAAAAGCTGTGCCATGCTGCTTCTGGGGGGTGGGGATTAAAAAAAATAAACATCTGGACCTAAGACATACATGATTATAACAACAAAGGAGAGAAAACATTTACATCCACAGAGGACTGTTACTACTTATTTGGGCCTAAAAATAACCAAGACAGTGATATAACTCAGATCCAGCCTTCATAAATATTCATGGAATGATTAAACGATGGAGTGTCTAAGCACAGTACTCAAAACTTCTTTTGTGCACGTGTGTCTGAATAGGAACATCTTTAAAATCAGATGGTTTCCCTTTATCTGCGAGGCAGATGATACACGGGTCTAGCGGGGCGGGGGGAGGGGGTTGGAGGGATCAATGAGATATGCTGGATGTGCTTAGTCACTATGGGCAGGTGAAAGAAGGCAGCCTGTGGACAGGGAACATTCACCTGGGAAGCTCTGCTGCAGGCGGCACTCTGCCAGGGACCCTCCAGTTCTAACCTGCCACCTGTGGACACACAACAGAGCAGCCCCTGCGCCTCGGTGTTGGCCACCCGTTAGGGAGGTGGACTGGCTCTCCCGCGGGCAAAGCTGCTTGCACTGGACAAGACTCCTTAATGTCAGTAATGGGAATCATGAAACCGAATTAGTTCGATGCCAGCTCTCTTCCTGGGGCGTTTGGGGGAGAGAGGCGCAGCGAAATAAAGAGTGACATCCTAATTAGGAGGGCACACCTGTTGCAGTGACTGGGCACCCAGGACCCTTGTTAAGGCTGGTGCTTCCTGTGTCATCACTGGTTTGCTATAAATAGACGAGAATCTAAAATTAGTAAAACAGGAGAGAGCATGAGGCTCTCCATGCAATAGTAGGCCAGCTGAGCAGGAAAACGGTCAGTGCCTAACCGTTTCCAGGAGCTGTATCTGTGGCCCCACGCCTGCTGAGCTCTTCGAGATGCCACCCCCAATAGAATGGGTGCTGACTGAGTGCAGGCCACATGCACCAGTGAAGGCTGGAGGCACAGAGGGCCGCCAGTTTGCTGCAGTGATCAGCTCTCTTGCCTGTGCGTGGTGCACTGTGTGCCTAGAGCACTGTTTTGAATATTAGTGAAGATGCAGATGTGCTCTGTTTAACCAAAAACTGACATTAGAAACAGGAGTTTGAGAGATTGGAGATTCCTCCAGGAGACCTTTTCAACAGTGGGATTCTTTTAAATCAGGGGTGGGGAATGTCCAGCCAACAGGCTGTATAAGGCCCACGAAGTCATTTGGTCTGGCCTGCCAAGGCATTAGGGGTGAGTTAATTAAACGTTTGACCAAATACAGCAGGCTAACTTTTAAGCTGATACTTTTGTATGGCCCGTGAATGATGCTATAAATAGCCAAATGGCCCTTGGCAGAAAAAAGGTTCCCCACCCCTGCTTTAAAATGTATCACAACTGTATCCTTCCAAATGTTATTTGGCTTAGGAGATTTTAGTTTTCTATGTGATATAAAAGCCATTCTTTAGCCTTTTATATCAGTTGTAAAATTTAGGGCAAAGTTACTTAATCTCTGTGGACCTCGGTCACCTCATCTGTAAAAGGAGGATCATATAGTACCAGTAACCGAGAGACCGCATATGAGAGAGCCCACTGCAGCTGCTGGTGGGCCTGGCTGGGCCTGCAGAGCCTGAGCGTAGAAGGCTGCGCTGGAACGAAGACCCCAGGGTGTGAGAGGCCAGGCTCTGAGCAAGGGGCTGGCCCCGCAAAGCCTGCTTTCCAGCAATGCCGTCATCCCCAGAAGGCATGCTTAGAACATAATGGCTCTCGCTACAAATTCTATTAACTCTAATAGTTGTTCTGTGGTGAATGGATAATGCGTTTAGCAGAAATAGACCCAATCAATTTATATGAAACACATAAAACTTTCTCATTGGAATTGGCATCTGTTCTTGAATCACAGGAGCGTATGTGGGAACGGACAGCCTGTCACCCTCACTTCTGGGCACATTCGCTGTGTCCTGGGTTAATTAGAGAGCCGGGCCAGGTAACACTCAGGCTCCCTTACGCCATACCCTTCACCCTCAGACCACAGGGCTGGGGACGGGGAAGGACCTGGAGACTGTCTACTTCAAACCTTGACTTTAAAAAATACCAATTTTCCCGCCCTTGTCTGTGTTCACGTTGGCCCCACTTACATGAGCTCTGTTATCTGGTGACACGTCCAGGCACCAGACGAAGGACACCCAGGATCACAGCTGGCTAGTGCAGGCCCCCCAGGCCAGGCCCAGGGGTTCTGACTCCCGGTCCAGTGCTCTTTTCATGATCCCACTCAGAAAACGGTAAGCCAACTGTCACCAACCAACTCGGAGGCAAGACCGTGGTTTGAGCCAGGACTCCATGAATTGTGGTGACTTGCGGGTTGGGCCCAAGGTTCAGGCCGGTTCTCAATTAGACTGAGCAGATCCCTTTCCGCTCTCCCTACACAGCCCGAGGAGAGAGGGGTACGGAAGCAGAGGCAGGTCACGGGACAGGGGTCCCGCCTGTCCTTACCTGGGCTTTCAGAGAGAGACAGGATGGCGAGCCTGCTCCCACCGCCTCACCACTAATGCTCATTAGAGAGAGAGGGAGAGCGCCCGGAGCTCAGTGATTGCATTATCCCAACCATTTGGTTAGTGTAATTGTATGTGCAAAGCTGACAAATGTAATTTTCTCAGACTTAATACTTGTCCCATTTTCTCTGTTTTTTTCTGATTAGCTAGTGACTCAGGCTTCCGAGAATGCTTCGTGAGGCACCTGGCCGGGCTTTTCCCTGCCAGGCCCTCATTGGAGGAGAAGGCTGGCTGGAGGGG
>NW_006293779.1:3681157-3696763 GCF_000327345.1 Myotis davidii | reverse complement strand
GGTGTATTTAGGGAGACTTGGAAGCTCTGTGAGTGAGACTCCTGAAACTGCCTCAGTGTTTCCAGGCGGTGCCCTAGCCAGCCGCCCGGTTCCAGCCCAGCAGAAACAGACAGCGCTGAACTTTGGCAGGAAAATCTTATCTTGTCTCCTCTGACAATTGATTTGTTTACTGATCATGCAGGGGCTCTCAACTGGGACGCACTGCCCCCTTTGCATTTTTGGTGTTGATCTGTGGGTTGGAGACTTGGATACTCAGAAGTAGCTCCGCTGGCTGAAAAAAATGTAGATTTCAGGCCCCCTTCCTTACTGGCTGTGGGCCACGTACATTCTTCCAGATCATCTTCCCCCTCCCTCCAGTGGGAACAGCAGTAGCTGTCCCTGGGCAGTGAGGATGGGAGGAGCTGACATGTGGAACACCCTAGCCAGGGTCAGGTATGCTCATGGATTACTCCTTTCCTTCCCTTGCCCCCGGGGCCCCAGCCCTCCTGTCCTCTCTAGGGGGCCTCCCAAGTAGTCCCTCTAAGTTTGGGTTAAGTTGCAGGCCGTGATCTCACCGTTCCCAGGCCACTTGGCTCCTTTGGGCCAGAAATTCCAGAGCAATGAATATGTGGCCCACAGCTGGTAAGGAAGGGGACCTGAAAACTACATATTTTTTTTTTTTTGCCCCTGTTGTGCTGGTCTCATGGAAGGTGGGTGTCAGGCCAGTGTTTGCCTGGTGATTATTTGAGTGGGTGTGGCCCTGACCTAGGCCTCTCCATGAGCCCATGGACCCCTCTTCCTTCAGGACCCTCCTCCTCTAGGACCCTCCTCCGCAGCACTTCTCTCCCATAGGCACGTAACTGGACGTAATCATTGTCTACCTGTTCTCCCCTTTTCTAATCTGTGACCTCTCTGAGCTCCTGGCTTGGATCTGGTCCTGCTCAGCATTTCTGGGCACTGGCCTGCCCTCAGAGGAGTCTGCTGGAACTGTGGGCTCAACATGGATCCAGGGGCAGCCAGCCTCCTCTCCCTGACCATGAACCTGAGTCCTGGCCGGTGCTGATGCAGAGGGCCCAGTGGACCTTCTCCCTTCCCCCTATAAATCCTCTTGAAGACAGAGGCACCCCCACCATACACCACTAGGGTCCACAGCAAGGTGGGACCGGGAGTCAGTCAGGCTGGGGGAGAGATGCCTCCCGCTACTGAAACACAGCAGGGGAAGGGGAGTTAGGAGCCTGCCTCGGCTTCTCCCTCACCTGAGCTGCTCCCTGATGTGGCAGTGGGTCCTGGGGAAGCACTAGCTCTTTATTGGGTTCTCTAAAGCCTCCTAAGGAGCCTACTGAGGCTGAGTGTCCTCATCCCTTGAGTTGAGGTTGCTTCAGAAGGGGGTCTGAAGACCCAATGCTGATCCACAGCCATCTGCCCATCACCCTGCTCTGAGGCTGGGCCGCTCAGTAGAGGAAGCTGTGTTCTAGCCATTGTCATCTCCAGCCTCTCAGGCAGCCACTCACTTCTAATTTTATCTGGAGGTGGTAGGGGAACACCCACGCTTTTGAGCTGCTGTGTGATTTCATTAGTCTGAGTGGCCACTGGCCAGGCCCTTATCGATCAGCCCTGTAGGGACAGTGGGAGTTTATATGGCAATAAACCCGAGTCAGGCAGGGTGGATGGCAGGTTTCTGAATGCCGGCTGCAGGGGAGCCAGCAGCTGACATCTGAGAACCGAGCTCAACATTAAGTGCCCACCAGTCGATCAGTAAGTGTTTCCGGAACTCCCACCATGTAACCAGTGCTGGTGGTTAGGCAGGCGGTGGCTTGCCATGACGTTTGCTTAGTATGTTCTGAATCTATCACAGGAGCCATGGTTGACCAAGGGCTGGGGAGTCAGGGAGGTACTTCCTCCCTTCTGGGATGAGGTGCAGGGAAGACCGCTCAACAATGAAAGTAGGTCCTCCCGTGTGTTAGACTTTTCATGAGCCATGAACCATGAGGCAGAGGTAGGAAACAGAGACTGAGGTGTGGAAAACTGGAAAGGTATTTTGAGGTTCCAGTTAAAGGAGAAGAGAGGAAGGAGGAGGTAATGGGAAAAGCCATGAACTATTTCCCTGGTCTGGAGCTGCTAGGTCAGGCAGGAGAGAGGACGGGATAGTTAGTCCTGGGGTAGCTTTTCGGAGGAAAGGAAGAATGTCTTCAAACACAAAACAAAGCTAATTCTTACTTAATATGTTGAGAGTCAATGGATTCAATGTAATTTGCAGCAAATAAGGATTTCACATTTATAAGTAGAAATGAGAGATTTATCATTTATCTATCGGTATTACCTTTTACAGGAGGAAGAGTGTGGTGAATGGTGTGCTGTGCTCCTGCATCTCCAGGTTACTCACGTTGAAAGAGGCCTCAGTGCCCAGGCCCACCACCCACCTGGGGAACCCTGACCTGCGGGTGTGGCCCGGAGGCCTTCATCACTTCCCTGGGGCTGGCTCACGGAGCTAATAAAGACTGAGGAACATCATGCTTGGGCTTGAGACCGATTCCAAATGATGCCCTGTACAAAGAGTAGCTGAGAAGTCACTGCCGTGGTTTAGGGCACGAGGTTGAAGAGGCCTGTGTTGGAAGTGGCAGAGCCCCCTCGAATGATCCTTCATCCCAGGACTGCTGAATCAAGCAACGCTGAGGGGAGCCAAGCTCTGGGGAAATGTGTTGGACCTGATGTTCTGGGGGCTTTACCCATGATGGGCTAGCCTGCCTTCCTGCAACAGATAACCTTGGGCTTGGGCCAACCCTCTTTATGTGGAGGAAAGATCTGAGGGAAGGTTTGCTTTGTGCAGTGAATGGAGACTGGTGTCAAGGGGCTGAGGTGAGGAGAGGTTACCAGCCTGGTTCTCTGCTTGTGCCAGGGCCTGGATGTTCCCCGTGCACGGAGGAGTGCTCCTTCGCACACCTTTCAGAAGCTCTGTAGTCAGAGAAACAGCTTCTTCTTGGAGCCCCATAGCCAAAGTGCAAGCTATGTCTCTTATAAAGGTTGACATCTTATTCTTTAAACTTACTTCTGCCTTTTGCAACAAATAATCACTTTGCTCAAATTTGTAAGTTGCACCCTTACCTGTCGGGTCAAAGATGGGGGTCTCTCTTGGTGCATTTTCCCAGAGTTTCATATCCTTGTTGGGGTTTCTCTCGAACAGATTTCTTGACTTGGGTGCTGTCTTCTGCAGCAGCTTGTCCTCCCCACTGACTGGAATAGAGAAGACCCCATTGGCTGAGTTAAGTGAGGCTCTGCTGTAAGGAGGTGAGGATGCCCCAGGGGAGGTGGGAGGAAGTGGCTTAGGTGAAGGAGGAACAGTGAGCCCGGGTAGTCGGGGTGGGAACAAGCGCCGGGGGCAGGGTGGACTCACTGGTGAGGTAGCAGTCCAGGCTGATGGAGATATTGTCAAAAGCCACGGTGGCTCTGGATCCTTGTCCCCACCATGCGACAATCTGCAGCCAGAACCTGTACATGTGTTAAGAGGAGTGTGTGTGAGGAACAGCCTGGATTGGCCACATCTTAGGACTCAGTGTCCAGCAAACGGGTGCCGAGACCCTGCTCATGATCAGGGTTCATCGGCCTTCCCTGTCTCAGAGTGGCTGTACGAGGAAGCAGTCAACATCTCCCCCTACTTCTTCAGCACAACGCAGTGCCCTCCCCGAGGGACTGTTCCACATGTTAATCCAATTTGGAATTTGGTGCTCAGGTCTAGAACTCCTGGAGCCTCTGGGAGAGCTTTCACTTTCTGGGTGTGCAGGGTGGGTGGACATGGGTAGGCCTGATATTCCCAGAGGAGTTGAAGTCATTGTGAAAATATTGAAATGCTTCTGTATCAACTGAGAAAGAGCCACTGTTCCCTGACAGTCCCCTACCTGTTGCTGCAGGCTGCCCTGCTCCTTCCCCGATGCCCCCTGGATTTCACACAGCGGGGATCTCAAGGATTTGGTGTCCAGCATCAGTTCCCACTGGGGTTGGTCTGTGTAGTGCCCAACTGGTTGTTAAATATTAAATGATTTGATTCTGAGCCTTGGGGGTGTTGGTAAACAACACAGAGTGGGCCATAAGCATTAACAATAAACACACTGAGATATCATCACTTTCCACCTCTCTCATAGCCTTGCAGGTCAAGGACTGTGGCCAGGGAAGCTTGAGAATAGGCTAAAAAGAACACACCTTCAGTTCATTTGTCTCCTGGGGAGCCATCCTCCTGGAAGGCTGTCAGCCAGATCTTTCCTGCTGTGAAGTGAGAGTTTCTTGAGAGCTTTAAAAACCTTTCCCCCTTTCAAGGTCAATCCAGAATGACCTGCAGGAGGCTGTGCAGTCTCTGGTGTGGGTGTTAAAATATCAAGAGAGGGAACCCATGCCCCAATGGGTGACTGAGTTAACCACATGTAGGATGGCCATTCCATGGAATGTCCCTCCCCAATACAAAAGGATGGACCAGATACAGGCTTTAAATTGGATGGAGCTGAAAAACATTATGCTGAGTTAAAGAGATCAGACTATAAGTTAAAGACCTCAAGACTCCATTCATAGAAATTACTCCATTTATATGAAACTAGAGGCCCAGTACACAAAACTTGTGCATGGGGGAGAGGGGTCCACTAAG
The DNA here is from genome assembly GCF_000327345.1 of Myotis davidii. Lineage (NCBI taxonomy): Eukaryota > Metazoa > Chordata > Mammalia > Chiroptera > Vespertilionidae > Myotis > Myotis davidii. The sequence goes on along the minus strand of NW_006293779.1, from coordinate 3,692,154 downwards.
CCTGGCCTGCACCCGCTCGCAGTCCAGGACCCCTTGGGGGATGTCTGACTACTAGCTTAGGCCCACTCCCCACTCTACCAACCACCGCTGTGCTCACCAGCTGTGAGCCCGGTTTCTGACTGAGCAGCACTGTCCCTGTGGGAGTGCACTGACCACCATGGGGCAGCTCCTGCGTTGAGCATCTGACCTCTGGTGGTCAGTGTGCATCAAAGTGACTGGTTGTGCGGGTCATTCCGCCATAAGGGTCACTTAGGCTTTTATTATATAGATGTCTAGAATAGGCAATTCTATAGACAGAAAGCAGATCAATGGTTGCCTATGGCTGGGAGTCAGGACAGTATTGACTGAAAACCAGCCCAGGGTTCTTTCTGGGGTGATGACACTAGTCTAACATTGGACTGTGGTGCTCTCTGTACAACTGTACATTTGCTAAAAGTCATCAGCATGCATACCTGTAGCTCAATAAAGCTGTCACTACGAAAAAGAGAGAGAAGGAACCCAGACAATAGAGTGGGCAGCCAGGGGTAGCAAGAGCAGAAAACCAGCGTGTTGGCGGGAATGAGAGACTGACGGGTTGGAGACAGCGGGACAGAGAGGGCAGAGGAAGCACAGGACACAGGCCGATGGGGGATTCTAAGAGAAATCCGACAGGAATACTGAATTCAAGTTTCTTACTGTCTAATGGAGAGATGAAGAGTGTATACATACACCAGTGTAGATAGGTAGAGGGAAATAAATGCCACATGAGGTGTGAGTAAAATCCTCTGAGAGCTCAGAGGAAGGAGGAAGTCCACCAGGCTGGGGAGGTGGGGAGCATGTCTCAGGGCAGGTGGTATTTAAGTTGGTGTTGAAAAAAGAAAAGGACTCAAAGGTGTGGGGATGGAGGGCAGTGAGGAGAGGGCATTCCCTCTAGAGGAACTGAAGTGAGGGATGTGTCAGAGCAAGTCAGGGCCCCTCTGGCTCGGGTGTGAGAGGTGTGGAAGGAGGTAGAGATGGTGAGAGGCACATGTGTATCACACACCTTCAGTGGCTTCTCCGAGTCTTGGCAAGATTACAGCTCTAGTTCCCCAGATCTCCATGGAGCACATGGTCCATAGTTGAGTTCCTGGCCTGAGCCTAGCTGTCTCAGGACACAGTAGGCAGAGCTGCCTGATGCTCCTACACAACCGTGGGAGCCACCTTCCTGAGTCTCCCCTTTCTGATGAGGTCATCTCCTAATCTGACATCCATAGGCTAAGGGCCATGCTGGGCACTGATTTCAATGCTGAGCTGCATCATGGATGTGCCATCCTTATGGGCCTGGGGTGCCTGAGCCAGTAAATGATATATGTGTGCCCATCAAGCATGGGGAGAAGGGGACAAAAACTCCCGTTTTCCCCTAAATGGGCCCTTCTGGAGAAAGTGAACATCTCCCCTCCTATCTGCTTTATTATCGAGAGATTAGAGCTGCAAAGTTCTCAACCAGCCACTGGAACTCTTAGCATGGACAACATGATGCAGGCTGGGGCTGGGATGGTTTCTAAATAGAAGGGTTTCTAAGTGCTTTGTAAGGCAACGGCGATGACAGCTGCTGTTTAAAAGAGTTTGATTGACACTTGGAATTGCACATATTTTGAGTCAGGAACACTCACAATAATCAGGGAAGACTCAATCAGATGTCGAATCAGCTGTAAACACACGATGCTGCTTCTGTCTACCTAGGAAAACAACCCATTCCTACAAGCTCCAGATTCCAGAAGCTACAGGGAAGGGGCAGGTGGGGGAATGGGTGTGGGAAGGGCAGAGGTGAAGCAGAGGCAGTTTGGGAATGGGGTCTGGGGATGGTAGGTGATGGGGCAGGAAGGAGACAGCTGAACCATCTAGGAGTTTCTTTTCTGTGGGGGCCACTGGCCAAGAGGTGGCCACTGGGGCCACCAGATTTAGGCTACTCTACTTTGCATGGTAGCTGGTTGTGGGTCTTTACCTGAACCTCAGGTGAAGAAGAGAGTGCCCCTGGCTCTGCTCAGCCTCTCCCTGATGGAGGTGGGTGAGGCTTCCTCAAGGCTCTCACAGTCGTCCTGGCCAAACCACTCTTTTCTGTTGACCCCACTCCTACCCCAATGCAGATACCAGGCTACTCTCCAGAGTAGACTATGGCCTCAAGTCTCAGTTCTGGCATGTGCCCCATGGACTCCTCTGGGATGAAGAGGAAGTTCTAGCATGCACTGGGCGCAGTGCTCTGGGTCCGAGGGTAAGTTCTAGCAGGTTTCAGGCGAGCTGCTCTGGGTTTGAGGGAAAGCCAGGTCCATTCCTGTCAGGATCGCAGGGGCCAGGTGATGTAATGAACATACAGGTTACTCTGCTGCCCCTTCCCCAAAGCCTTAGCTATGTGTGGGGAAAGGGAGCCGAGCCCCCATGGCCAGAAAAGCCATGCCCTCCCTCTCTGTGGGCAGCTGGGCAGGGAGAAAGGAAGAGGCAGCTCTTTGGGCTCCTCCAGCTCCCTCACTGATCTGTGCTTCTTATGATGGTGGTAGCTGAGCTCCCTCTTTCTAGCCCTCAGCATTGCAGACTTCACTCCCTGCCCTTTGATGGTTCACAACTGCTCGACTCTTTTGGTTTCTCCAAAGAAGGCACTTTTAATTGAATGGGCTGTTGTTGCTTTTTCTCTTTTTTGCCAACTGTTGGAGTTGGCTAAAACAGATCTGGCTGGAGATCCTGGTTGGAGCCTGGCTTTTCATAAAGAATGCGGCCCTGGCTCCTGGCTGCTCAGCTTTACACAGAGGCCTGCTGAAAGTTGGCCCCAGGGGATTCTAGAAGGTGGCCATCAGGGCAGTGGGCGAGGCTAAGAGGGGTGGCCTTGGAATTGGGCGTCTCCCAGATTCCAGGCAGATCTCTGTGTAGAAAGTGCTGATGCTGCTCATGCACAGCTTGAAAAACGCTCCATCTAGTTTAGATCACAGACCACTAATGGACAGTGAATGTAACGCCTTATTTGCCACCCTGCCAGCCTTAGGGGCTGACAAAGCTAATTAAGTTCACTTCATGATTTTAAGTAGCTGACGAAAAGGTGTGTCTGAATGTGGACTGGGGGAATAGGAATTATTTGGAGAAAGGACAAGACAAAATGGCTGGACTGGGTAAAAGGCGTTTGACAGATGGGCCGCATGTCTCAGATTCCTCTGTCAACCACCAGTGGGCTCGGAAGGAGGGAGTGCCCAGCACCCCTCTCACAGCTGAGGCTCGGCTGGGCTCTGGCTGTCTGGAGAGAGCTGGCACATTCTGCTGAGGAAAACCGCCTTCTCCGATGGCTCACTGCACAGTTGATTTGCTCGGTAAAGTATTCTAAAATGGACCGTCACAAAGCTTGGGTCGCAGTATGCATTTCTATTAGAACAATCTATGTGATGAAAAAGCCCTGCCGAGTTCGCCCTATTGTCTGTGTAAATGACTTCAGTTACCATAAAAAAGGAGGGGCTGATGGCCAGCTTGGGGTTCCTGAGACCAGCACTGGCTGGGACCTAATGAACACACTGGGCTCATGAGAATCGCCTTGTTCATGGCCAGGTGGTCCTAATGGACACACAGTGGAGCCCTGACTCGAGGAGTCTTTGGCTCCTGCCCAGTGGTGGGGCGGCTGGACATTCAAGGATCTCTCCCACTCTCAGAAGTAATTAACCATCTCCTGACTTGGTTTCCCCTCTGGGCTTAATGACACCAAGAGCAGGGAGAATGTGTCAAGTGCCCTGAGGAAAGAGAAAGAATGTACTTGGTGGGTGTGTGTGGGGGGGAATGTTCTGAAGCTAGATGGTCTGGAAGGCCAGCGAAGAAGAGCAGGGACCTCAGGGAAGCATCGTCTGACATGCCTGGAACCAGGAGACAGTAGCAGAGGCACGATGGGCACACAGGTCCCTCATCCCAGGCAATTTCTTTCACTGTCCCTTGCAGAACTACACCAATTCCTTCATTTCATTTAGTCTCATGAACTCCATGACTTTGGTGAAATACAATAAGCCCCTTGGAGCAATTGGGGACCTGGAGGGTATCCAGAGCTGCAAAGTGCCTGCATCCACTTTTCCCAGAGAGACTGAGATGGCCCTGCACCTTTCTTGGACACACAGGCATTTCCAACATGGCCCTTTCTGCTGTAGTGCTGGCTGGTGACATCTCCCAAGGTGAAAAGACACAGGAAAAGGGATCTTTTCTCCCCTGACAAAAGCATCTCATGTGGATGAATTAGCAGCCTTCTCTGGTGGAGACTGAGTTTCAAAAGGGAGAGTGGAGTGAAGACTGGCCTATACACTTGGGGATCCTGGGCAAGTCACTGAAACTTGGTCAGCGCCACCTTGGTTTTGAAAAAATCTGTCAGGTATGTATTTCCACAGTGGACATCCTTCTTTAACATGGGAGATTCCAGTTCACTGTTCCTGTCTTGTATTACATTTTATTAGAAATCTGTGTTTCTCCAGGTGGAAATTTAAGTTACATATCTCCCCACATGCCTTCAAGCAAAGATTATTTTATGTACCAGCCACTATGTTTACAGCTGGGAGTATAGCGACTCATAACAAAGATCCTCACCTTGAGGAGTCTGGACAGATTTGTAATTCCCATTATTCACTGATGAGAGGATTTCTAATGTCCCTTTCAGACCTCCCCTCACAGAGCTACAACCTATATAACCTGGGAAAATATTGAATCTGGGAAGGAGAGAGAAGTCAAGATAGACTCGGAAGAACTGGATGCCTAGACAAATGTACACCAATGGGCAGAAGGATCCCTCAGGAGCAGGTGTGGCTGTGGGGCTATGTCCAAGGTGTGGGTGGAATGCCAATCAGGCAGCTGGAAACCTGGGTTGGGACTGAGGCAGAAATAAAGACTATGTGTTACCTGCATGGTGGTGAGGATGGAAACCATGAGAGGTTCTTGGAAAAGAGCATGTAGAGAACTGGATTCTGCTTTGTTTCAAATATCAGCCAAGTCTTATAAAACGGACGGTCACAAAAACATATGCCTTTGTTGGCTTGTAAACTAAGTTGTGGATATTGCCAGGAAAATCTTGAGCAGATCTGAACATCCCATAATTCTAAAGGGGTTCCTTCCCCTATTGCCATTTTGAGCGACTACTTCTTAACCCAGGCTCATAGGCCGGATCTGTCTCACTGCTTGGCACTCTTGATTGTGGAAATGTGGCAATCAAAGCAACCAAACTTGTCCCCAACGTCACAGTAAATCAGTGTTAGAAACAGGACTTAACGCTCAGGATTGCTCATCTACTCCTTGCTCCAATGATCTGGGACATTTTCTGAGAAAGAAACAAGGCCAGATCCTTCCAGAGTTATGAATATTTGATTTGTATACATCAGTGCCTTATTGCACACGGCATCGCTGAGCCACCAGCCCTAGCTCCCTCCTCCTCAGAGGGCCGACCCACGGCTGTTCTGGGCTACAAGGACCTCTTCTTCTCCAGCTCCTCTCCCCACTTTCTGACCTCCATTTTGAGGCTCAAATCATTTCACATTTGGTCCCTCCCAAAAGCCTTCAACAGTCTCCAGGCTCTGGTTTCTATGCTCCAGCCAATCCCTGGGCTCAGTGGCTCTATCCCTACAGCCCAGAGCACAACGTCCACATCCATCCTCTCGAGGAGACTGCTCAGGATTCTCTGACACAACCTTGCTGAACCCACCACATGAGACAGCCCTGTCTCTGAGCCTCAGCCCATCCTGATGGCCTTCTTTGGAATGCCCTCTCCCTTTTACATTTCCCCTAAGACGTAAGTTTTCCTCGAGTTCCATCTTATCCTTATCCCATTTTCTTCACGACAGCTCCCCTGACACATGGAGGTCACTGTGCCCTTGAACCTGGCATGCTCTTCGGGGCCCTGCACAAAGGGTCCTTGTGTTACTGTTTGCCTCTCGATGCACATGTTTTGTGTCTTCCTCAGCGGGCAGGCCCTGTGGCCCAGCAAGGGGCTGGGTCATATACCTCTTTCTATCTCTGCACTTGTTGGGGCCTTAATATACGTTTGCTGACAATGTGATAGCTAATGGCACTTCTCCAGTTACTTAACCCCCTGTCTTGCCCACAAGAGAGTGGAATTTGACATTCTATGCCAGTGACTTGCAAATGTGGTTAGACATCAAAGCCACCTAGGGAATTAATATATATATATTAGAGGCCTGGTGCATGAAAATTCATGCACTGGAGGGGGGCCCCTCAGTTTGGTTTGCCCCCTTTCACAGTCTGAGATCCCTCAGGGGTGGGAGGTGATCTGGCGATCAGGGGAAGGCGATGCCCCATCACACCCCTGCTGCTGCCACTGCTGGCAGTGCAAGCCTCGACTGGCCCTGGTTACCTGAGCCTTGGGCGGCCCTGGGCAGCTGGGCAGCTGCCATCGGAGGCTTGCCTGTGCCTTAGGCCAGCCCTGGGTGGCTGGGGGGCTGAGGGGACTGGGAGACTCTGGAGGCAGGCACACTGAGGGGACTGGGTGCCGCCATCTTGTGGCAATGGGTGTCGCCATCTTTGGGGGTTTATATATCCTATCTAATATGTGATCTACTGAATTTGAATCTCTGTGTATGGGGTCCAGAGCTAAAGACTGATCAATGCTCAGTGTAGCTAAATAAGGAATCAGTATTCTCAAGTGACACTCTGACAGATGTCCAGAGATGGGACTGTATACATTGGCTTATTTCATGACACAACATATCAGTTTACCCCCCATCAGTCAAACCCGTTTTCCTTTCTTCTGGGAACACAGCTAGACTACATTATCCAGCAACCCTTGCAGTTAGGTATAACCATGTGACTGAGTTCTAGTCAATGAAAGTGAGTTGAAGTGATGATTCATAAAAATCTTCCCATGTCCCCCCGCCCACACACACACACTGCCTCAGACAGTCCTGGAGGGCTGGGGCTGGGGCTGTGCTGCTTGTCAGGGCACCAAGTACAACAGTGAGTGCTGGCTGGATAAATCAATACATAGTGCCTGGGTGATTATGGAACTTAGTACCATTTCACACTAGAGCTTCTTCAAAGGCTACTTTCTGATGAAGTGAAAGAAGGTGGAAGAAGGACCCCTAAGGAGGAGCCTCTATGTTTAATTGCCTGCAGGCCCTTGGCTTAACCCCTTGGTGCCTCAGTATTCTCTCCTGGAAATGGGAGATGACATCTGCCCTAACTTCCCAGAGGTGGGGGGCAGGGTGGGCACCTCACATGGTGAAGGAGGAAAGCATTGGGAAGAGAGGCCCGTGGCTGCTGTGGGTGGGAACAACACGGGCACAGAGTGTGGGGAGGTTCAGGAGCTGCTGTGACAGGTGCTGGTGTGTGTGGGGGGTGTTGCCGAGTGTGACATCCACTCCTATGGCATCTCTCCTCCCTGGGGAAGGACGAGGCAGGGAGATGAAGGCAAAGCAGCTACACATGGGAACGTGTGGGGAAGGAGAGGCAGGCGGTGGAGACCACATGCAGGGCCTGCCCTTTGGCCAGCTTCTCCTGGGGACAGTGCAGCCACCGAATGGCCTGGATTTTCCGTGTCAGTCCTTATGAAAGTGAACTTTATTCTCTACAAAGGGTAATTCTCTAAATATACAACTAAATGTATTTTACTTCTGTGCCTCTGTTTGACATGGCACATTAAGACTAGTATATTTGCAAATAAAAAATGTCTACCAGCACCATGCATAGTTTTGGGGCGGAGATCATCAAAGGCATGCTAGATGCTGACTTGAAAGGCCTGTGGGGAGCGGGCCCTGTGCCCTGGAAGGAACAGGGGAGCATCAGGGTTGCCCAGCTAGAGGTGTTAGAAGGCAGGTAGGCCAGCGGGGCTGGCGGCGAGTGGTCTTGGGTAGGAGCTGGTGGTGGGGAATTAAGATGACGGATTTCAGGGGGTGGATGAAGCAAAGGAAAAGGCTAACTCAGAATGAATAAGAGGTGTGGTCTAAAACAATCCCACACCAAAATGTTTTGTTAACAACAATGGCTACTATTTATCAAGATTTCTATATGCCAAGCACTGGCCACTCATTTTCTCAGGCGATTCCACAGGAAGCAGACTAGCCTACAGGTTAAGGGAAAATTACTTCGCCTCTTTAGACCTCAGACTCCTCTTATGAAAAGGTGGATTAATTATACTATCCACCCCAGCGGGGTGGGTTTAAGCATGAAATGAGACAATGCCTGTCGAGTACCCGTTACAGTGACTGGCAGGCAGCAAGTACTCCACAAACGCCAGCTCTGATCACCACCATTTAGAGCTCTTCCCGTGGCTCTAGGAGAAAGCTGTGATTCAATTTACAAAAATGTGACTTAAACCCAACTTCATCAGAGGTGTGCCTAGACCTGCAAACTAAGGTTCATTGGACATACCTGGATTTCCAGTCACTGGAATTTACTATCTCCCTATTCAGGCAGGAATATGTTGTCATGAAAATGCCCCCTAATGCCTTTCTCATCACAGAAAGATGCCACTCAAAGGGAGAGCATTGTCACTGAGAGCACCTGGTAAAACGGGGATTCTGTGGATGAGAAACAAGACTGGACCAGGAGAAAAATCTTGGCTCGTGGAGTCTCTGGTCTCAGCACATGAAGATGTAGCTGCGTTTCAGTGATCCTGTTTGAAAGATGCATTTGTGAAACATACCACTTGTCATTTAGGGCAAAAGACGCAAAGGGAATAGGAAATCTAAATATCTCTGGAGGCAATGTTTTTTCTTGTTAGGCTCTGTATATAGTGCACAACTAAAAGCCTTCATAATGATAGTGCAGCCCACACACGCCATGAGTGATGTGCTTTCTGTTTGGCTGCCCGACTGCAGCGGTTCCTGGGACATGACTTGATCCATGGCGGTTCCAAATCCACCTTGTAATGAGCTAAATTTACCATCTGCCTCTGCTCTGTAGACATGTTGAGGTTTAGGATGGTGTGGGGACATTGTGTTTCATTTAGTAAGATGTGCGATTATAAAGAGGAAAAGTTGAAGTATGTCCCTGCAAAAGACTGACATTTAGAATAAGGGGAGAGAACTTGTCTTTCTTCCATTTTGAGAAAAGAAAAGAATTAATTCCAGCAGAGAGAGTGGAAATTGAATGGAAGGGGAAAAGATGAAATGGGGAGAAAATGAAGAAAACTAGTGGCATGAGGTGGATGTAAAGCAATGCAATAACTTTTAAGTGCACATCAAGCTAATATTTAAATTGGTGCTATCCTTCAAAACGACCTTGAGAGCTCAGATCTGTATTCCAGGGATGTTGTCACTGCTCAGACACCCCAGGCACTGCTCTGGGAGATTTTCTTGTCAGTAAACAGTATGGTTTTACAGTTAATATCATTTTATAAGAATGACAGACTATGACAATATTTCTATCACTTTGCCTGTTTGGTAATGGACAGAAGAAATATCATTCTATGGATCAATGTCTTCCTGTCATCAGCCTTCATGTATCTATGGCATATTCTTTGAGTCTTTGCAGAAGGACTACTGTGTGGGGCAGCAATCTGAGGGTAGCTCTCTGGTCTCAAGTGCTCAGCTCTAGATCTGCCTGCTCACAAGGACTGGGACACACCATTAAGACGAGCGTCTTTCACATAAGGAGATCCCAACAGGACAGAGACCAGGCACAAAGAAGGCACCAGTACCAGGCAGTCTCTAAGAAGGATTCCATGATTGGAGAGCTGTCCAGGAATTGGGTGCTGATGAGCTGGAGCCAAGACCTGCCTGTGGACAGGTGGTGCCAGGTGCTAACGCCTGCCCCAGGGTCAGGAGGAAGGGGGTTGTTGGTCTTTGTCTTTTATCTATTTTCTTTTTCTCATTCCCTTATTTATTTCCTTCCTCTACCTTCTCCCTCCTATGATCTTTCATTTTCATTTTCTGGCAATCTGGGCAGCTATAGCTCACTGTTTCTAGGAGAAAGAGGGAAGACTGTGCCTCTTGGTTCTCCTCCATCAGAGACTTACCCTTATAAGGAGTCTACAGAACATTGATGACAGAAAATTCATAAGACCCCTTATTCCATCTTAGGGTTGGTTATTATTGCTAAATTGGGCATCCCAGCCTCTTCTGAGGCAGTAGGTGGGGAGATGATTATTACTATCTATTACTAAGCATCTACTCTAGGCAGGCAGTTCCCCATGCACTTCCTTTTCCAAGCCCCTAGGAGGTAGATGCTATTATTGCTCTTTATAGAACATAGCTTGACTTGAGAGATCAGTGGTTGTGATATGCACTATTTATTCAATAAATTATCTGAGGCTACATAACTTAGGGATGAGAATGCACAGCATGGGGAATAAAATTCATTGATATTTATTATATATACACGCTTTTGATAGTCATTACTTAGTCTTATAATAATCCTATGATGTTATCATAATAATCCATGTGATTATACTCATTTTATAGATGTAAACACTGAGGCTCAGAGAGGTGCAGTAATTGGCTGAGGTCACACAATTAGTAAGTGGCTGAGCCAGTTTTTAAACTTGGGATTTTCTGATTCTAAAGCCTATGATCTTCCATCCCCAGTTCTTCTGTCATTTTATGGGCCAGTCTCATCTACAGTCTAATTGGATTTTAGCAAGGGAAACCCTGTGCCTCACTCTCCAGCAGTTCCACTTGCCTCTGGGTCTTGATACTTCCTATACCATTTCCAGCTCTGGGTTGGGGTGTGGGGGGAGCTTCTCACATCAAAGCATGTCAGTGGTGTGCAGGCTCCGAGAACGGGAGCACGTGTGTGTTCTGTAATTGCACACTTATTCGGTCATGAGGCATCATCGAACCCAGCTGGCCTTTGTCTGAATCCCCACTGGAGAGTCTGGTCTCGTCAATATTGGAAATGTCAATCTGATAAATAGCCCTAACCAGGGAGGAGGGAGGCTGAGAACAGTCTCCTTCCAGCAGAACTCTAGTGCATGGGAGTGAACAGAGTCAACATCTTACTTGCTGTAAATCCCCTGGAGTGGATGTGAAAGAGACAGGGCTTGCTGGGTTGAGGAGAAAAAACTCCCTTTGGTTCATCTGTCC
>NW_006293779.1:3658643-3681119 GCF_000327345.1 Myotis davidii | reverse complement strand
TGGCAACCTCCTCCTGATCTCCACCCCCTGCACACAGCCCCCCAATCCTGAGGGAGCACCCACACTGCCCCTTCCTTCACTTTAATTAAGCCCATTTGTCCTGGGGACACTGAGCCTGGGGATGTCCCAAGGCTTTGATGTCTAACCCACAGGCATGGAAGGGGTGGGAAGCCGGTGCTCAGAGTGAGGACAATGGCTTCTTCCTCTGACAGCACAGCCTGAGGTATGAGCTCTGGGAATAGCAGACTCTGTGATGTTTGGGTGGAGAATTTGAGACCCAAATTTATATTTACAAAGCTGTGTACCAACTGAAACCACCCTCTGCCTTTTCATGAGCCCTTTGCTCTCATTTTTTGATGGTAGATCAGCCAGGAGGGAAAGTTAAATGTATTGTGGGAGTCTAATGCAGAGGCTGCTCGGGATTGTAGGGTTTGCTACTTAGCCTATTAAAGACGGCCTTTACTTTCCCAGATCCATTCACCTGGCCCCTTTATAGAGAACCCAACGCCCTTTTTGGTCTGGAACAGATCAGCACCAACCACTTGGGGTTCAACATGACGCACCAGAGTGTCATGTGAGCGGCTATGCCAGGCCATCTGTACTCAAGCATGGCTTGCTCCAGGCTGACTGCAGGTGGCAGTCTGGTGCCATCCCGGCAAGACAAGTGGCTGCTGAACTCAGCAGTTACTGCTCCATTTCAGAGCCATAGAGAATTAACAATCGTCTAGTCCAGCGGTTCTCAACCTATGGGTCGTGACCCCTTTGGGGGTCGAACGACTCTTTCACAGGGGTTCCTAAGACCATCAGAAAACGGATATTGAATATATAATTACATATTGTTTTTGTGATTCATCACTATGCTTTAACTATGTTCAATTTGTAACAATGAAAATACATACTGCATATCAGATACTTACATTACGATTCATAACCGTAGCAACATTACAGTTATGAAGTAGCAACGAAAATAATTTTATGGTTGGGGGTCACAACATGAGGAACTGTATTAAAGGGTCACGGCATTAGGAAGGTTGAGAACCACTGTTCTAGTCCAACCCTCTCAGTCTACAGATGAAGAAACTGAGACCCAGAGAAGTTCAGAGTCACAAAGGTCATTAGTGGTGGAATCTGTTTCCTGAAGAATTTGTCACCCACCTCATCCACCTGCCTCAGGGACCTGACCCCACCAAGCACTGGACTCGGATCTACCTGAGCACTGGTCCTCATTCTGGTGCTGCTTGCTGGTGCTTCACTTCTTTGGTTCTCAGTTTCCTCCCTTGTGAAAAGGGCAGGGGTGGGGAACATGGTAAGGCCTGTCCTACCTGAGTGGCAGGTTTTGCTGTTGTTAATGAAGGAATAAATAGTCAAATGGGAGAGTAAGAAAAAATGCATTAATTAAGAGAAAATGCTGTATACATATAAAGCCTGAGTATTATTTGGGGGTGATATGAGTTGTTCCATTTTATTGGAGGCAGCCAATCAGGCCAGGCCAGAGATGTGGGAGGTGAATGCTCATTAGCACTGACATCCCTTGGAGAAACTTGGTACTCTCTGTAAGACTGCATGTGTGTGTGTGTGCGCACACGTGTGTTTGCACACATTTGTGTGTACACATGTATGTACACATCTGGATGTGTGTCTTGGGGAGAGAGGATGGGGGAGGGAAGTCATGACTTCTCTGCATTTTGGCTGAGGGAAAAGGAGCAACAGGGATGGGAAGAGGCCCACCTGTCAGCCACGTCAAGGAGAGGCAGCACCGTCCACTGCCACAGGCTCAGGCCTTCATTTGTGGCAACATGCCAGACCATCCTGCTCTGCTCCTTCCCGGTTCTGTTCTCCACCAGCACCAAGGAGACGTTTCCCCGCAAGACTCCCTGGATGAGCCAGGACATTCGGAGCTGCAAGGGAGAGAAGAGCCAGAGGACACGGTGTTAAAGGAACTTCAGGACCTCTTTCTGAAACTCTCAACCAGTGATGGCGAACCTCTGACATGCGTGTCAGAGGTGACACGCGAACTCATTTTTTTGGTTGATTTTTCTTTGTTAAATGGCATTTAAATATATAAAATAAATATCAAATATATAAATCTTTGTTTTACTATGGTTGCAAATATCAAAAAATTTCTACATGTGACACAGCACCAGAGTTAAGTTAGGGTTTTTCAAAATGCTGACACGCCGAGCTCAAAAGGTTCGCCATCACTGCCAACCGTAAGGATGTTGCAGAGACTCAGTGAGGTGAGCTGATGCCTTGTACTTGATCTTGCTCACTGTCTCCCAAAGGCCTTTACTTAAGGTTCAAGTTGCTGGCCAGGGGCAATCAATGGGCCATTTTGGAACTTTGTTCAGATTGATGTCATTATCCTAAATTCACAAGATTCTTTCTCTGAGTTGATATCAAGCTCAATAGGGACAAGGTCAATGGACTTCCTAAAGAGGACCCAAACATTCTTGTCTGTGGCCCCAATTCACTTAGTGACCTTGGCTAGTAATTTTGTGACTCAACTTCTTTCAATGATGTAGGTACCATAGATTTTTATTTATCTCCTGAACACACTGATAATCTTATTTAAAGGGGTCTATGTCATGTGTTAGCTAACGGAAGATCCTATGACTTAATACCTGTGGCCATTGGTAGGCAAAGGTGAGACAAAATTCTACAAATTAAGATCTTTTAAAATGCTTGTCTTTCAGAATGAGAATGCCCACTTTGCCAAAAGGAAGCCACAATCATATGTAGTCAGTATGCATTTATTAAAGGTTTCTATGAATTTGTTCCCTAGGCATATGAAAGGGAAATATAAATAATATTTCTAAGAAAGTTTAAGTATAGCCATGCCCAGAGGCAGTGTATACTATAAACAAGCTCTCTGGTCTTTGTGTTTAAAGTAATAGAGGTTGTATGTTTGATAGAAACAATCTATAAACACTTAAAAGTTAGGACAATTACAGCATAGCATTGCCCCACATATTCCTGTTCACATCCTGTAATAACAAATGGTTATTGTGGAAAGCAAGGTAAACTATGTCCTGTGCAAGCTGGAGTTCTCATCAACGATGGTTTCACCCCAGAGATTCTGATTTAATTGGCCTCAGGCAGGTCCTGGGCCTCAGCAGTTTTTCAAATCTCTCCAGATGACTCTAAAGTGCAGCCTCAGGTGAGACCACTGGGGAGACGGGACCACTTAGTGCAGGAAGTAGCCTGGCCTTCTCAGTGAGGAGCCCATTTTCATCTTGGACTCGGAGTAAGAGGCAATTCTTAATAACTAAAAAAAATGGCTTAAAATGTGCCCACCATTGCCAAGGTGTAGAAGGAGTGTTTTTCCTGTAGGGGAGGACACGGCCTTCATCAGAAGGCCTGCAGGTGGCTGCTGCATCACCTCTGTTTAAAGAATGAGAACAGCCCTGAGAGAGAAGTCCCGGGGCTGGGTGAGCAGGGCTGACCTGAGAATGCAAACCGGACCTGAACTCTCCTCTTGGACCCACAGTGGATGGCTCTCACCAGTTTCTTAATTAGAAGAACTGGAGGACTGATGTCAATTCTTGCCGAATATCCCTTATGAGTTACTTATGTCTAAATGAATAGAGCAACTATCTGTGGTCCCCAGAGCAGATCACAGGCTCCAGTCCCTCTCAAAGTCTTCCATTTCCTAGGTTAAAGAATCCCTTTGATATCATTATGTGTAGAAACCCATGCCAGGTAGACCTGGGTCACTGTTCAGTGCCTAGAACAAAAACACTCTTGGAATTTGATCTTAATAAGACCAATTTCTATCAGGATGGCCTATAGGATAAAATAATTACATGTTTATTGAATACTAGAGAGCTGTGCTAGGCACTTGTATATATGCTGTCTCATTTTATACTCGCAATAAGTAGAGAGAGGTATTATCATATCCATTTTTCAGATATGGAAACTGAAGCTTCAACAGGCAAGTGTGTCACCCATGGCCACTAAGTCCATATGCTGCAGACCTGAATATCACACTGTGTTCTATGTTCTCTCTACCATATCTGTTTTGCTGTATACATATGACATATTGCGGTGATATGCACTTAAATCTTTTGGGTGAACTGTGAAGGTTTTCTCGACCCTTGTTGCTTAAAGTGTGGTCTGGGGACCAGCAGTGCTGCATGACCTGGGAGCTTCTTAGAAATTCCAGCTCTCAGGTCCTACCTGCTCAATCGGTAGGTCTTTAATAAGACCTTCTCCCAGAAATGCCCTCATATTGGGGGAACTAGGGAGATAGTGAATTTTAAACCATTTATAACCACTGCCTCTGCCACACGATGAATTGTCATATATGTGAATGTGTGTGTATGTGTATATATACATAAAACAAGAGTATTCACACAAATATGGGAGATCTTATACAAATGCTAAATAATATTTATGAGAAATAACACTCGTTGGGACCTGCAACAGTAAAATTTTTAATCCTTCTACACTCCCTAATAGATATGTTATAAATGGCAGCTTTGGGCTAATAAACTCTTTTATATGCAGACAGCAAATGAGACAAGTGGAAAGAGACAAGGCCAGGAGCACGCCCCCAGCAATTCTATCTCTGGCTCCAGCCGGCCCTTTCACCAGGCCTCTGCTCCCTCCCTCTCGGTGGGTCTGATAGACTTTCCAATTATGTGCCACCAGTGTTTGTCGCTTCATTAATTAAAGTTCTGCATGTAAAGCAGAGCTGCATTGTGGCTGGGCCTAATGCAATTATTCTCTCATGGCCCTTCCTCCCCCAGAGGCAATTACGGTAATTTTATGTCTAGAACATGCCTCGTGCTTGCTACGCATACCTTGTGGCAACTTCACAACAAACTCTTGAGCCCATCAAAAAACATATCAGCATGGAATTTAGGCTGAAGTTGGACAAAAGGGAATCAAAGGTATCGGGTAATGTCCACTGTGCATGCAACCCCAAATGTAGGAAATGCTACCAGCGGGGAGGTGCTATCTTTCTGTGACTTTCTGAAGGGCGGCATGAATTTCCACAGTTGAGACAAAACCACGGATAGATTCTAGTGTGTATTTCACTTCCACAAAAGGGGACATTTTTTAACAGACAGAGATGCTCAAAGATGTGCTTGCTTGAGGCGGGTGGTGGATATTGCCTGGATATTCCCCACATGTAATGACTGGGATTGTGTTGTTGTCAGGGACCTCCAAGCTCTTGAATGGAGGTTCAAAATCCTTCCCCACCTGAGATGCCACAGGTCTGTGTTCCTGGGTGTGAACTTGTAATTTTAAAAGTTCCTTGATTTCAACATGGCCCCTTATTCACCTCACTGAGAGGACTGACTCATTGCAAAATCTGTGTTCTTGTACACCACCTCCTAATTCACCTGGAAAAAAATGAACACTAACTCTCTGG
Organism: Myotis davidii; assembly: GCF_000327345.1. Lineage (NCBI taxonomy): Eukaryota > Metazoa > Chordata > Mammalia > Chiroptera > Vespertilionidae > Myotis > Myotis davidii. Next base: position 3,675,742 of record NW_006293779.1, on the reverse strand, counting down.
CTATAAATAGCCAAACGCAAAATCAACCCAACACAGCAAGAGGCAGGCCAGATGCGGAGTTTTGATAATGAGCAAATTAAATATGCTGGCAAATACTTGCAATTACAGAGGCTTAAGAAATGCTGGATTCCTGGCCAGGTAGGAGACTTAAAAGACTGAGATCCTTTTGAAAACAGCATCCCATGCCTCCCTGTCTCTGAAGTATCACATTGAAGCCAGAGAACACCCAGGCGGGGACATCCACATGCCCCCTTCGTAAAAGCACAGCAAGAGGATGTGAAGGCTTTGGATAAAAATAATAACCGTGGGATCCCTGGCTGGTGAGGTTATGGTGTTACAGCTAGGTTTTAGAACAAAAACAATACAATAAATTTAGGGCACACTGCTATTAAAAGCATGTTTATGGAGAATAATATTGATATAGAAAAAAGATAACATGAAGAAAGAAGACACAAAAGGCTTGTGTGGTGTGATAGTGCACGTAGAAGCCTTGATCTCTCACTCTGCTCAGACCTGCATTTTTTTTTCCTGGATGGAGATGTACCAATGTGGTAACAGAGGTTGTCTTTGGGGAGTAAGACTGTGGCCAATTTCAGTTTTCTTCTTCATTCTTTCCTGTATTTTCCTAATGTCCTCTAATAAAAATAGAGCACTTTTGTAATCAGAAAAAAACAAAACAATAAACACTGTATTAAAAAAAAAGCAGCAAGGGAGGAAGGCGAGGTTGTTGGAAAGTGGGAAAAGAGAGGGTGTCACCCGCCCACTTCAGGGAGGCTGGGGTCCTCGGCCTGAACTGAGGACTTTCAAGGTAGAACAAGGGAAGGTGGAGCCTCAGGGGAGTGTTTATTATTTGACAGCTGGGGAGAGTCTGTGTTTTCAAAAGGGCCCCTCCGTATCTGGGCCACCTGCGTATGTTATCCCAGGCACCAGTGGGAGTCACGAGGGTCCACATTAACACGCGGGTTTTGAAGGGGATCCAAAACTCTGCCAAGTGCCCGAGGGTTTTATTCACACCCAGAGCCCTGACAGTAATTCTTCATTTGTCTCATCATTTGTCTTGGGGGAATGAGGTAGGGTCATGCTGAGGACAGAGCGGGGGCTTTGAAATCAGAAAAAGCAGCCCTGTCGTCATATATGGGCCTCAGCTTTCATCTGTAAAATGGGGCCAGTCCTACTCTCCTTAGAGATTTACTGGGAGACTTTACTGAGATTATGGGAGCCCACTGCTCAGCATAGCCAGCCATGGGCAAACTACGGCCCGCGGGCCGAATCCGGCCCGTTTGAAATGAATAAAACTATTGAAAAAAAAGACCGTACCCTTTTATGTAATGATGTTTACTTTGAATTTATATTAGTTCACACAAACATTCCATCCATGCTTTTGTTCCGGCCCTCTGGTCCAGTTTAAGAACCCATTGTGGCCCTCGAGTCAAAAAGTTTGCCCACCCCTGGCATAGCCAATACTTTTGCTCAATGTCAGTTCCTATCTCCTGTATTGGAAAGAACAGGCAGGGAATCCCATGTTAGAGATGATAGCTCACACACACACACAATAAGGCCGGGTGAAGGAGGCTGTGTTCAACATTTTAGTTCAGTGTTTTATCTTCCAGGTTCGCCAGAAAATGATCTTTCTGGTCTTATGGGAAGAAAAAGATGAGATTTTCCTTTGAGTTACATTGTAATGGTGTGACCTTGGGCTACCAGCCTCCTCTGTGCCTCAGTTTCTCCGTGTGTGATGGGGTCGATGCTGTGAGGTAGCCTTGTAATCCCCTGGCTGGGAAACTATTTTCCAGACAGCCATGGGGAAGAGAGGAGACTCCAGGCCCAGGAGCATCTGCAGACACAGACACCGGGGACTGTTTACTATTTGACAGCTGGGGAGAGTCTGTGTTTTCAACAGGGCCCCTCTGTATCTGGCCACCTGCGTATGTTATCCCAGTCACAGTGGGAGCCACGAGGGTCCACATTAACACGCGGGTTTTGAAGGGGATCCAAAACTCTGCCAAGTGCCCGAGGGTTTTATTCACACCCAGAGCCCTGACAGTAATTCTTCATTTGTCTCATCATGTAATGGCAGAGGTATTAATTTTGAATGGCTCAAGGATTTTAAATTAATTATGTCCAACTGCAATTACAATGGCTGTTGATTACTTTAGCCCATTAGCATGAGTCCCAGCAGTGCCAACCGCATCACAATAAGAGGTGACAGATGCCGGGACCCAGCAGCTTCCCAGCTCCAGGTGCTGAGGTGAGAACTCCCTGGGCTCAGAAATCTCAGTGGGGCCACACTGGGTGGACCCTTGAGTATCAATGAGGAGACTCCTTGTTAGCTCTTACCCTAAACCAGGGTCATGCTCACACTAAGGGGCTGCCCAATTAATTAATTAATTAATAAATATTATTATTGAGTACATGGCTTCATTGGGCACATCCTCCTGGTACTAATGCTCGGCTCTGTGCAAAACGATGCTCCCGACCTGCCTGCACGGTGCTGATTGACCCAGAGGAGAAGTAAGAACACGCAATGTATCACTTTATGTCTGCACTCACTCCTTCATGCCTGTGCAGATGAAGAAGAGGGATAATAATAATCACTGAAATTCATAAAATATTGGGGGGATAATAGTTTGCACGTTTTTATTTGATCCTTGCAATTAAAACAGGTATTTCCATCTCCAGTTAGAGGCAGTGCTTGAGGTCTTATGGCTCATCAGTGGCAGAGCTGGGATTCAAACTCAGGTGACCTAAGCCAAGTTCAATGGCCTTAGAGTGTGGGCAGATCTGACTTTGGAGTTGGACAAGCCTGGCTTCCATCCTGGCTCTGCCTCTCACTAGCAAGGTGACCTTGGGCAAGTCCTGAAAGCTCTGTGAGCGGCAGGTTCCGCGTCAGTAAATGAGCATGAGTCTCTGACAGGTCTGTTCCGGTAATGAGATAAGGCAAGTGACATACTCAGTACAGTGCCAGCCACATGAGAAGCCAGTAATTAGATAAAAAATGCTCCCTATGTTGGCTTAGCAGTTATGGAGGGTCCCTACGCTCAGCCCCCTGACTGAAGGAAGGCTTTTTTCTCCGCGTGGTACAAAGAGGTAGGGTGTTTGAAGGCTCTGGTTAAGAATTTGGAATTTATTTTAATGTAATGCAGCTGAGTAACCCATAAGTAACTTGGAGAGCAGGACCTATCCTTCACTTCTGTGCTGAGTCTAAAGAGATCTCCTGTGCTGCCTCTCTGGTCCAGGCCGGCAGCTGCCCACCCTTTTCGTCTGAGGCTGCTGACTCCTCAGAGAAAGCCTCTGAGCATGTACCTTTGAAGGGTGGGGCTCAGGTTTGAGTCCGGGTTCTGCATGCTCGGGCATCGCGGGTCCTCAGGGAGGATTTCAATCCTGCAGTCTTTGATGTGTGCCTAGGGCATTCTTGCAGCAGTGACGTTATTACAGGTGCATGAGATGGCTGTCAGGTGCATGAGATGGCTGTCGTTAGCTTTTGAAAGTGGGGTCCCAAGTCTCCTACTCATCCCCTGGGGCTTCAGAAAAGCCATTTAGGAAATGCCTCAGGAAGCACTCCTGGCCCTGCTCCTTCCCTCTGATGTGGAGGCACATTTTTAGGCCCCAGCCCAAGGCTCTCTGAGATGACGGTCCCATTACTGGGGTGAGTGGCTGCCAGAGTTAAGGCCTAGAGTCTCATACCAGCATCAGCTCAGGGACTCATGGGGTGGGGGTGGGGCAGCCAAACATGCTCTCTGTGGGCTTAATTAGGGGGTGGGGGGCAGGAGGTCACACAGAGAGAGGTACTGGTGCAAGAGCTCCCCATCTGGGCTTCTGAAACTAGGGGCACGTGACCTGCTCTGGTTACTTCCCAGGCTCCCTCCCTGCCTTGGTGACTTCCGTCTAGTCTTCCTCTCCATTCTCTCTTGTCCCCTCATTTACTGCTGCTGCCCCATTCGTAGGGGATTCCCTGGGAAAGGGGAGATGCTCTTGTGTCCTAAGGATGCGTGGCCGCCCTACTGCCCAGCTGTGCACAGTCACAGGCAGGCTCCTCCCACAGGGCTCCTCAGTGGGGCTGCAAGCAGGGTGTACGGATGCCAGAGGGCAGTCCAGGTGCCAGCCTCCTCTCCCACACCCCTCTGTGCCACATCTGCTGGCTTTAGTGACATGAGGGGAGGCCTCCTTCCTGGCAGGCCAGGTAGTTCATGCCGCCATGGAGGAGCCCACTGGTCACCTCCTGCCCTGAGTGGCTAATTAAAACTACCCCTTCTACCACCATAAGGCTGATGTCAGGGGCAGAAAGGAGGCCGGGCCATGTCCCAGGATCCCGTGTGTGTGTGTGTGTGTGTGTGTGTGTGTGGTCTATGTGTATACCCATGTGTGTAAAGAGAGGACAGGATGGCTACCACTCTGAGAGGGTCAGACAACCAGCAGCTGGGAACTGCCCTGCCCTAGGGTCTCCCCCAAGTCGAGTGGGCCTCATCCCATACTTCCTGGGTCCTTCCATTCCTGCAGCTCATAGGAGGAAAACTGTTCCATGTTTTTTTGGGGAAAAAGAATGAGGGAAACCCAATTCCCCCTCCCACTCCAGACCTTGTTCTGTCCTGAGAACATGGTTTAAAATATTCCAGTCACAGGCAGGCTATTCAAATAAAATAGAATCTCAAACCACACGGGGCTTGTTGAGACATTCAGGCTTCCAGGATGTGTGAAAGGCAGGGGGCGGGGCGAGACGGCCCTGCCACTCTCCCGGCCTCTTTATTCCTGGCAGCTGCGATGCTAGACACATCCGAGTGTGTCTTCCAGCCAAGGGGACACAAGCAGGTCTGACAGCAAGCGACACATAACAGCCACTGCAAGGCTCCCCTCCCCGGTGGCAACTTTAATTATTTGAACTGGAGTTCAGCAAAAGAAAAAGAAAAAGAAAAGAAAATCTGAATATATTGTAAGTGACTCCCCAGTTTCCCACAGAGAATAGCTGTTGGGGAATAGGGGGGTAAAGAACCCCACAAAGCTCTCATTTGTGGCTGGGCCAGGCAGAGGCCTTTAAATATTCATGCCCCGTATGCAACTGTGCAGAGTGGTGGAGGAGGCAGGGCCTGCACTAAGGCCAGCACAGCGAGAGGCAGCGGCTGGAGGCGCCTGGAGGAGCCCAGAGCTGGCATGCTTCAGGAATGTCCTGGAAGGTGGCTGGTACCACAAAGGCACACCCTGGCTATGTCTCCGTCATTGGTGGGTATCTGACCTGACTCCCTGTGGGCTCTGATGGGTGCTCTCCCAGCACCTCTGTCTCACCACCTCTGTCCCCTACCTTGTCATTTCTAATTCCTTCTCTCATCCTTCTGAAAGGCAAATTACGGCACAATTTGGAGCCACAGGCACCGGAGGAAAACTCTCAGCATGGGCTCAGAATAAATTTCAGTCACGATTGGCAAGAACACTTTGGCCAAGTACTCGCAAGTTTCAGTTTGCATCCACATCATGGAGCTGGGGCTTGAAAATGCAGAGTCTGGGCTCTGCTCAGTGACGCCATCCAGGGAGCCCAGGGTGGCGTCCAAGAATCTGCATTTACTACATGTTACAAGTGACTGCAACTGGAGAAACACGTATTTAGATTTTCATGGGAATGCATTGAAGGTGACACTGGTTCCCCTATGGAATCCATTGAGGATTGTGGGGTTTCTTGAGAAAGCACTTTGTGACATTCTGCAAGTACTTCAACTCCCTGGAGGCCCCATGGACCTGCCTGCTCTGGGCTTGGAGAAGATGCTCGGTGGTGGGTATCAGCCTTGGAGCCCATCTTGGCTAGCTGCCAGCCCCTTGGGCCTGGCTCTCATTGGAGACCATCCATGGCTCTCCCTGGCCCCATGGACCTGCCTGCTCTGGGCTTGGAGAAGACGCTCAGTGGTGGTATCAGCCCTGGAGCCCATTTTGGCTAGCTGCCAGCCCCTTGGACCTGGCTCTCATTGGAGACCATCCATGGCTCTCTCTGGCACCCACCCTCCTGCACTCGGGCCCCACAGCCAACAGAGGCCCCTGTAGGTCTGCAGGGTTAAGCTCACACAGTCTCACACAGCAACGCAACATCCATTTCCTGTCACCAACGTTCAGCAGACCCAGGAAAAGAACATCAAGTTCCTGCCTCTGCATTTAGGATTTGGGTAAAATAAATGGCAAGGCTTACAACCCTGGAAATGCATATTTCTATTTTGGTTATTTATTTTTCTGATGAAAACACTTCCCCAGCACTGGGGATTCAAAGACCCGTCAGTCCTGGATGAATGTCTGAGAGCCTGAATGGGAAACGACTGTGAGCTGAGGGACGGCTCGCTGCCTCCCCTCCATTACTCCTGCTGAGCCACCTGCTGGAACAGGGCTGGAAACAGCAGGAACAGCCCCGAGCGAATGTGGCCCGAGGAAAATAAAACAGGCCAGTAAAACAAAAACACGCATTTAAGCTATTGATCAACCCAAAGGTTACTAGAGAAATGATGAAGTGTTAAGAAAATATCATTTTCACCTCGACATTCCTTTTTCTAAAATCAGGCTCTATTAAATCCAGAGAAGAGTAAATTTAAAGATCAAATGCTTTTAAGGGTCCCCTCACCTCCCAGGTGGGCCACTGTCTCTCCGCATTTAGATTTCCTCCTAAGAAGCCTTCCTTTCCAGGCGCCTGCTCTGAGGCACCTGAGAAATACCAGCGATGACGATGACTGTGTAATTCCACCATCTGCATCAGAAAGCGTGGCTTCCCAAATACAATTGAATGTAATGAATCCATTTATTTGTGCCCTGACTTCTTCCAAAAAGGATTTAAGGTAGCTCACAGAGATACATAAAAATCTAGTCAGATACCATAAACTAGAAGAGGGTGAGAAAGATGGGGCAGATGTTGTTATAAACTGGGATCAAGGGTGAGGCTGCTGCAAACAACACATCAGGGAACCCTGTTTGTTTACCAAGAGGGGAGCCTCAGATTTAATTTGACCTTTCTTCTGATTAAAAAAGTTCATTCGTATGTCTTTTCCATTCTCATTCGATTTATGTCTGTGAAGTTTTAGTTCACAGAAAGCCTGGAAGGCTTGCATTTGCCTGTACCCCATGGCAGGGAAGCTGTGGGCCAGAGCGGCAGCTCCCTGGGGTTCTACCAGCCAGCAGGGAGGAAGCGAAGCTCTCAGTTTCACAAAGTCCACAGCTCGAAGGGAAACAAATTAGTCAGCGGGCAACTAGCTATTCCTGAAACAAGCCAGCAAGGAACTTCTCCTATAAGTTTCCAGAAAGAGAGGATCCACCATAGGCTTTCCACTGTGTGCAAGGTGTTTTAAGGGGGTGGGGTAGGGGGAGCAAAGAAGCGCAGTCAGGGCCCCGCCTTCCCAGAGCCTGGAGCGGAGAGTCTGATTTTTGACTCGAGTCCCCTTTCTCCCCCCCCAACCTTCTGTCGTGTGTTTATACAGGGTGTCGGGCACTGTTAGCTAACTCTTGTCATGCGTAATTTGTGCCAGATGCTATGCTAGCCATTTGTACACATTAACTATTTAATTCTCACCTCCTTGGGGTAGGCACTCTTATTGTCTCCACTTTCCAGATGAAGAAACTGAGGCCATGAGAGGTTATTAACTGCCCCCATAAATAGTACAACCAATCAGGGGTGGAACCTGACCGGGACCGTGTTCTAAGCACATTTCTTGGGCCTTAGAGAATATGACCTTATGCTAAGAAACATGGCACCACTCCCCCCAATCCTCACCCTGAGAGGTAACAGCTAGAAGAACCATTTGGGTAAGTGACTCTCAAGGTACCGCACTGAATGCCATTGCTGTCTTAGTGAAATCTACGTAAATCAAATTTCTGATGCTCTATAACATTTGACATGGATAACAAGAGATTGCTATTTTTAAAAGGGATTCTGTAGAAAGTCTTTTGTAAATCACTGCTACCCTCCCCTGTGATGCCTTGGAAGTGTTTTCTAGCTTTGCTTAAACCAAGATCCCACTGCAAAAGCTCAGGGCTGCTGAGGATGCTGTCTAAGGTGAGGTTCTCTGCAGATGGGACCTTGTCACGTTGGTGGGCTCTGTCTGCCTGGAAGATGGCGGAAGTGGCCCTACTGCCCTCCCTCCAGGAGAACAAGCAGCCTGACCTCAGGCCACTTTGCTCACTGTTTGGGTTCATCTGGAAGTGCAGAGGGGAGAGTGGAAGAAGTCAGAGAATAGAGGAACATCGAGACTTGCCTCGCACGGTGAGTTCTTCATCGGTGCGGGAAACGTGGAGCTGGTCACGGTAGCACTAGCAGAAGTGGGGTCCTCAGTGGTGTTGAGCAACAGGGCGTGGCCTGGGCAGAGAGGAAAAGAGTCAAAGCTGCACCATCATCATGCACTGAAGGGCCCGGGGGTGCGGGGTTAATAAGTGCAGGGTTCATGGGAACATCTCCTCCAGCCTCTTTGAGGCTGTGGCTTTCTGCTGCCTCCAATGGATAAGACAGCCTGCTTGTCACTGTCACAGAACTCGGCTTGCAAAGGTCTTCATTCCAAAGATAGCTGAGCTTCTGCATCCCTGATCTCTTAGGGTCACCAGCTTTAGTCCAAAGGCCAGGAGCAGCTTGAAGTGCCCTGGACCACCTGCCCCCAGCCCCATCACTCCCCATTTCCAGTCATGCCCATGCTTTGCCCAGCAATGGTCTCTAGTACCTTCATTCTCCCCCTCCCTCCTGATTTCTTGTTCCTAAACACTAATCTGCCTGAGAACCTGGAAGAATAGGAGCTCCAGCCCCACATTCCGGTGGGAGAAGCGTCAGTAAACCACCAGGACTGCGGGGCACTTTGTAGGTGGCCAGTGCTCTGGAGACAGGTGCCAGCGAGAGCCCACAACTTTTTAGGCACCCCACAGAACCCCAGGCAGGACTTTAGTCATTCATTTCTACTTTTCTCTGTCTCTTAACGAAGTTCATTAATGAGTTACTACCAAGTTACAATTCAGGTGGGTCCAGAACAGAGTAACAAGGATGGGCTAGTCATCCTTGAAAGCATGCTGCCCACCCTTGAGGAAGGATCGAGTTGATGGGCTTATGTGACTGGGGAGGGGAAGGACCTCATTGGGTGTGTGGGCCACACCAGTTGTCTTTCAATATCTGAAGGGCTGCCTGTGTGGGAAAGGCAGTGGTTTTGTTCTGTGGGGGACAGAGGCCATGATCGATGAGTAGAATATACAGGAAGATAGAGCTTATCTCGAGGTGAGGAAAAGGTCTGCAATCAGAGCAGTCAGTGGGTGAGTTCCTTTAGGAGGCGTCGGAGGCATTCAACAAGTGCTGGGCACTTATTCGCTACGGGTGCTGTTGGGGGACAATCAAACTGAGAGCAGAGGCGTGAAGACCACGTCTAGCTTTGAGCCCTGTTTCTCTCTCTGATCGCATAGACATGGTGCTGAGGACAGTGCAGTGCAGCAAGGGGGCTGGGAGGAGAAGCAGGAGCTCTCGGCCCCCACATCTGTGAGGGGCCGCAGACCTCTCCCGTGGCTGCAGTACCTCCGCAGCCTTGGCCCCCACCATGGGCTATGCATATATTCATACTAGAGGCCCAGTACACAAAATGTGCACTCGGGGGGGTCCCTAAGCCCAGCCTCTACCTTCTCGCAGTCTGAGAGCCCTCAGGGGATGTCCGACTGACAGCTTAGGCCCGCCCCCATGGCAGTTGGACATCTTTAGCACTACCACAGAGGCAAGAGAGGCTCCCACCACCGCCGCTGCACTCGCCAGTGGTCAGTGCATGTCATAGTGACTGGTCATTCCACCGTTGTGTCAATTTGCATATTAGCCTTTTATTATATAGGATAATTATAATGAATTCTTGAAGGCATCCATAGGATGTGTGCTCTCTTGGAAAGAGAATAATTCTTGTATGAGGGTCTCCAGCGCTACAAAGAGCAAGCACATGCAGGGGAGGGAAGAGGGGGAGACAGGCCCGCCCTCCAGCCCCATCCTGCAGAGGTGGGCCCCGGGCCTCAACCCCAGGCACAGCACAAGGCTGCATGGCCTGCCTCTCCAGCAGCCCGACTCTCAGAGCTGAGCTGGCCGCACAGAGCCTCTCTCATCCAATCAGGGCAGGTGCCTCTGAGTGTGGAGTCAGATCAGCAGGTATGGTGGCCACTCTTGCGTGTTACTAGGTCTCTCTGCTCCTCTGGCAGTTAAGCATGGGTCATGGGAAGATGGGCTATGGTGCAGGAGGGAGGGTGTGAGGGTGGGGGTATGGCTGAGGAGGCTGGGCAGCAGGGAATGGACCAGATGGGGGGCAAGGTTCCTAGGACATCACCTTGGGGCCAGTGACACAGGTCTCCCTGTGCCTCAGCACCCCCAGTCATAAAGAAGGCTACACTTTTCCTTACCTCTCAATGAGTAATGGGCCTGCCACACAGTAGGTCTCAACAAATACTTGTCGAATGAATGGATTATTATTACTGTTGCTGCTATTTTTATATTTCAGCTAACCTTTCACCAAGTTTCCCATTTTAAGGAACAAAAGGTGGCATCTACCTGGGCCTGATTTAGTCATTCTAAAGCCCGGGGAAGGGTTTAGAGGACACTGTGTGGAGCACCCCAGGGCAAGCTCGGGACAGTTACCCACCCGGGCTTACCCGGCAGGGTGGGGCAAGGTCCACCTGCCCTGGGCGGTGCCCTAAGTCTCTTAACTGGCTGGGTGGGCACCAGGGGGAAGGAGAGGAGTGGCAGTACCTTGGTGGTCCTGGAACCGGGCCTCCTTTAGGGTCTTGACCTGCCACTGGGGCGTGTGGGGTGAGAGTGTTCCTTGGGACCAGCCACAGAAGCCATCCTCGAAACTGCAGTAGAAACCAGCAGGGAGCTTACCTATGGGAGGAGCGCAGGGACAGTCATTTCCTGGAAGGCTGAATGCAAACAATGCCAAAGTCAAGTATAATTAGCCAGGGCGACCACATTGTCCTCACTAATAACAGCTCCCTCGGTGGCTAATGATACTGATCATGATGAAGAGAGACCCCAATCCCCAACTTGTACAGGTGCTGGTTTACAATTTTCTAATCTTCAGAAAAAACTGGTAATAATAACAACTCCACAGCAATCGGTATTGTTAACCCAGTTTTAGATATGACAAAGCAGAGGCTCACTGATGTTAAGCAACCTGACCAAGGTCACCTAGCCAGCAGGTAATCCAGCTTGAACCTAACTCTTCTATTTCTGAACTTACACGGACCCACAAAGAACATGATCCAGGGAGAAGCCCACGTGTGCTCAGTGGACTACACTCCTAAAGCTCAGCCCAGTGGCAAGAACCTAACAGTGTTGGCCTGGAATTGGCTTGGGTCCCTCAAACCCCTCTGTGTACAGAAACACACTTGCTCAGAACTTCCTTTTTCCAACCCCCTTGCAGTGAAGTGAAGCCACCTGAGCAGTTCTGGCCAATGAAATGTGAGCGGAAGGGACGTACGTCTCTTCTGGATGGAGCCTGCGGAAAGCTCTGTGTAATTCTTCAGGCTCCTTTCTCCTGTTGAGGGGCCAAGGAGACTTCCTGTTCCTGGGGCTGCTGCTCTATGATGTGGAGCCCCTGCCAGCCTGCGTCCCAGAGAGACCTTGCGGAGCAGAGCCCCTCTCCCAACCCTCAGTGAACAGGGTCTGTGTCAAGTTAAGCCCCTGAAATATGGGATCGTTTATTACTGCAGCAGAACCTCGCCTATCCTGACCAAGCAATCCCAGTTACTAGAGCCTCTTTCCAGCATCTGTTGGCTCAGCATAAATAGCCCCATTATGCTTTTCTCTGCATCAGACTGACCTCAGGTCCCACTGAAGAGGCCACAGTCAGCTTCATAGACCCACAGAGGGAGGAGGGCAGGGGAGAGGGTTAGAGAGGGCTTATGCTCTACAGCTGACTGGGAGAATGGCAGGGAAGGCGCTCAGCCCTGAGTGGGCATTGCAGGCTGTGGTGACAGCACCTAGCAGTCCCTGGCCCGGCTACATCCTGTGCAAGAGAGACTGGACCCACGGCACTGTCCTTCCTCTGTCTCGCCTTCCTGGCAGTGGCAGGCTAACACAGAGGCCCTGACGCACCTGGCTGTGACAGCACCTTCGTGAATTATCGCTCATTTCCCCCGATTCTCTGTGCATTTCACACGGAGGCAGCATTATAAATTAAAACAGGCTGGCACGACTTGGACATCTCTTCCCATTTATACCCCCCTGAAGAAGTCGTTTCCCCAAGCCCTGCATGTTCCTCTGATTAAAAATCCAACAGCTAAGGAGACCTTTCTGTTTTATTTTTTATGCGCCCCCTCAAGGGATCCCACAGCCACTTCTTTTGCAAAAACTAACTGGTGACCTTCCGGGGAGCGTCCTTTACAAGCGTGTTTGACCGGGCACGACAATGAGGATGCTAGCAGGGGATGGGCTCCCCAATGAGGATGCTAGCAGGTGATGGGCTCCCGTTAAGAGGAGGAGGCGGGGCTGAGCTGGTGCCTGCAGGGCACATCACCCTCGCCTCCCGCTTCCAGGAGGTGAGGGGGAGATCTTGATTCGTGGGTGCTGATACCTCAACAGCCCTGGAGTGGGACACCTGCACTCTAGCCTAGCCTCTCTGTTGCATACTGTGCGACCTCAGACAAGCACTTCCTTCCTCAGCCCCAGCTCCCTCCTCTGTGAAATGGGGTGATAGTAGCTGTTTTGAGGACAAAATGAAAGAGAGAGTGTGGAAACATTTTATAAACAGACAGGGTTGAGCAAATACACAGAAGTGGTGACATTATTCATCATCCTTCTCCCCAGGGCAGGGGAGCTCGCGGGGAAGTGCGCTACAACAGCCCAGCTACCCGGAGGCAGAGAGTCCCTCAGCTGCCTCTCTGGAGACGCCTGTGCCTTCCACCTGTGCCAGTGGCTCTCCACCTCCTAGCCCACCTTGGTCCAGCTTGGCACAGGATCCAGGGTGAGCTGGGATTGGAAGCCCCTTTCTTTTCAGGAGGTCAGCAGAATCGGTCACTGGACAATTTATGTGATAACTAAGACCTCGAAGAGTGGGTGGGGAGGCGATGAGACGGTGTCCACTACTGCAAGCACATGGGCTGTGTGTTCAGCAAAAAGCCACTCCTGAGGAGGCTGGTGGGCAAGGGCATCAGAGCAGAGGCCCTTGGTGGGTTAGGCTGGGTTTGGGAAATTGCCACCAAGGCCAATTGCTGAGCACAACGTTGGCACACAGGGTTGGTCTAATGCCACCTCCTCCTCTGAACATCCTTTTCTCCTCTCATCCACCCCAGGCACCCGAGCGGGGCTTGGCACACTGTAGGATCGCCATACTTCGCTGCTGATGAAATGGGAGTGAGTTCAGTCCTCTACACCCTGTCACTCAAAATATGGTTCAGAGACCAGCCGCACCCGCATCGCCTGTGATACTGTGAGAAGTGTGGACTCTCAGGTCCCCCACGCCAACCCCATCCCCAGAATTGGAATCTGTATTTTTAACATTCCTAACATCTGAGCAGCACTGCTCTACCCCACCCTCTCCTTGGGCTGCAGCCAGATAGTTCATTGGCCGGATGGCAAGTCGGGCTGTGTGTGGGTCAATCAATCCCACAACATTGGCAATTATGACACCTGATTCCACTCTAAGAGAGACAGATTTGTGGAGTCACAGAGATGTGACCTCAGCACCAGCTGCAGGAACTGCCAACTGCAAACTCCAGGCCAAATGACACCACTTCTTTTCCTTCCTGTGTGACAACTCGGTTAACATTTTTGATAAATATGTGTTATACATTTCCTTGAAAATATAGAGTCATGGGGAAAAATGTTAGAAGAAATACATCAAAATATTATGGTTATCTCTGAATGTCTGAGAGGGAGGATTATGGGTGATAGTAATTTTCTTCTGTGTACTTCTCTAGATTTTTCAAATATTTTACAACCAACATGTTTTATTTTACAATAAAGAAACATAAAAAAACCTGTTTTGCCTGACAGGAAAAGTATCCCCACTAAATAGATGAGATTATTAAGTACATGGAGGGGAAGTGAGCTGCTTGCAAATACCTGGTGAGTCAATGACCCATCCAGGGGATGAAGCGAGAACACCTTAGCCTTTTCTGGGGAGCCACAGGCCATGAGGGCCACTGCTCGACACCCAGGGGCCCTTGAAGACACTCTTTGGTGGGTGATAGCGTCCTGGATGCCTCACTTGAATCAGTAACATTTAATTGGAATGAGGGAAGAAGAATGGGTTTGGAGGACCAGGTGTGGATGGACAGGTTAGTGATTAGATGAGAAGGGCAAGGGCAATGCCGCCACCTCCATTTCAGGTCCCTGCTTATCTCAGACAGAGATGCTTGGGGTTGAGTCTGAGAATCGAGTGAAACCCCAGTAGGTGTGGGGAATTCCTTCTGGGGAGAGAGTGGAGTGAGGCTGAATTGATGGGATACAGTCTACTTTTCCCTTCAAATTCCAACCATGGCCAAGCTTGGTTGACTACCCTGGACCAAGATTGGCGACCCTTGTGGGGGTTCCAGAAGATCTGGACATCCCCAACAGGTGAGCTTCTGCTCAGAGAAAACATTCTAATAGGTTCCAGACTACCTCGGAAGGACCAGGTGAGGTCGAGAGCATTGGACATCAACACATACCACATCAGTGGGCATCATGTCCCAACTCACATTACAGATGAGGAAACTGAGGCCCAGAGGTGGGGATGAGTGATCTTACCCCCACCCCACTCCCTAACCTTTTCCTGGTCCCTTCTTCCTGGGTGGAAATATAGCTAGGGTTGTGCTCGGCAGAACCAGCTGCTAGAAACTCACAGAACAAGAGTCTGGCTTGTAGTGGTTCAGAGTGTGGGCTCTGAAGTCAGACTGAGTCTGAATCACTGCTCAGCCACTGGTTAACAGTTTGACCATGGACTTCAGGTTCCTCATCTCTAAGATGGGTGTAATGGCATCACCTAGGATTGCTGTCAGGGTGAAATAAGTTAATACATGCAAAGTGTTTGGAGCAGCTCCTAGTATATAGTAAATGCTCAATAAATGTTAGCCAATATTATTACTACTGTTGCTATCTTCATGGGGATGGTTTCCAGATCAACACCAGTCAATGCAATAGGGAATACTGCAAATATCCCACAGAGAATGGGGCTCACAAACAAGGAGAAGGGTATTGGCTAGGAGGACTGTAAAGACCAGAGTGGCAAAAAGGTCGAAATAACTCTCCTTCTGAATTGAACTTCTCTTCCTAGCAACCAATTTCCGTAGCAAAGACCTTGGTGGGGGTACTCTCCAGTGTGGAGCTGTCATTCCGACAGCTGGTCAGAGCAGCTGCTCAAGTTCGGCTGAAAAGGCCACAGGGCCCCAGGTGCCTGCCCTCGGGCCCGCAGCTAGGCTGCCCTCCAGCTTGGAGTTGGTCCTGGAAACTTGTTAATGGCAAGTCCCTGAATGGTGGGAAAATGCCCTGAGCTCGCAGTAATGGCCAGATCCCGCAGGCTCGATGCTCTAATCATGGCTCTGTTCCTGACGTGCTGTGTGACCCGAACAAATCAATTACCTTCTCTGTGGTTTCATTTTCCCAATTGTAAATCAGGGCATGCCCTGCCTGACCTGTGTCCCTGCTGGGAAGTGGGCATCAAGAAACTAAAAAAAAAGGCAAAAGCAAAATCACACAGCTCCGAGGCACTGCTGGAAATACTGCAGAGACCAGTAACTAGAGACACACAGAGGCCTCAGCCTGGCAGCTTGGTGGCTAGGTTCATTCGGGCCACATGCAGAGTGAAGGTCTGCGAGACAGGCCAGGAGCCAGACAGTGTGGGCAGACAAGGCGCCTACCTGCAACTCCTTACTGAGTTGATCTAAACAACCACAATTCTGCCATTATTGGAAAACTTTTGCATAAAAGGTAGTTTTTAAGTTGAAAAATGGATTTCTTTATTGCTTCATTTATAAGAGAATAAACAAAACCATTTTTCCCCCAAGGGAAAGTCTGTCCTCCAGATGACCTGGGAAACACTTAACTTTTTAAAGCTATTTTGCAGGCCAGTGTCACGGGGCTGGTGTCTAGGAGGTGAGCATTGGCTGCTGTGTCTGGGCCCCACAGCACCCAGGCACGCACCTGCTGCCTGCTCCCCGACCCTGCTCTGTTGTTTCCCCTCCTGCCCCATGTTGGAGTTTCAGCATCGAGGACAGGCGCTATGTTTTCATCTCTGCTCCAGGACCTAGCATATTTTCTCGCTTGTATCATATGTGTACTGTGTTTTCGGTTTCCCTGGGGAAAATGTAAAAACCTCTAGTGTTTACTCCTAGCCAAAATAGCTACTGAGGACACTGTATTGAAGTGGAGTGAGCACTGGGCTGGGAGTCTAATGCTGCTACTAACTACCAGTGAGAACTCAGCAACTTGTTTTCCTCTATGGAGACCAAGTCTTCCAACTCATTTATTCATTTTAGTGAACAAAGAGTCAGTTGTGTCAGGAGTCACTTGAAATATTGGTACAGGGAAGAGTACCAAACCCCATCTGCCCACAGAGAGGGAGAGAAACATGGAAACCACCCTTATGAAATGTAATGGATGTGCACCCACTAAGATGGCTAAAATAGACAGGCAGATAATAATAAATGTTGGCAAGGATGTGGAGACATTAGAACTGTTATATATTACTTGTGGGGATGTAAGATGGTGCAGCACTTTGAAAACAGCTTTGCAGTTCCTCAAACTGTTAAATATAGAGTTATCATATGACCCAGCAATTCTATTCCTAGGCATATACCCAAGAGAAATAAAAACATCTGTCTACACAAAAACTTGTACATAAATGTCCACAGCAACATTATTCACAATAGCCCCAAAGTGAAAACAACCCAAGTGCCCGTCAACCGATGACAGGCTAAACAAAATGTGGTTATCTGTACAATAAAATATTATTTGGCAATAAAAATACACAAAGGACTGATACACACTGAAGCATGGGTTACCCTTGGAAACATTCTGCTAAGTGAAGAAATTAATGACAAAAGACCACATATTGTATGGTTCTATTTGCATGAAGTGCCAAGAACAGGCAAATCTAGAGAAACAGAAGGTAGATTATGGTTGCTTACGGTTAGTGGAGGGGGCATAGTTGGAGGAATCGGGAAAG
>NW_006293779.1:3634187-3658612 GCF_000327345.1 Myotis davidii | reverse complement strand
GTCTTTGTGGAGTGATAAAAAATGTTCTAAAACTAGTAGTGACGGTTGCACAACTGTCACTATGCTAAAAAGCACTGGCTTGCATACCCTAAGAGAGCGGGTTGTATGGTATATGAACTATATCTTAAAAAAAGGCTGTTAAAAAATAATGGATGTTATGGTGGATGGAAGATACACCGAGTTGGGGCAGGAGGTCCAGAGAAAGAAGAACCAACTGTCCTGTGGGGGTGGTCAGGGGAGGTGTCCCAGAAGAACCCACTCCTGAGGGGTGTCTTGAAGGAGCAGATGGGACTTGAGAAGGAACAGGGCATTCTGGGCAAGGGATACCACACACAAAGCCACGGAGGTTTGAGGGAGCTGAGAAGCAGTCTGATATGGCTGGACCTGGGGTACACGGGAGCCTGGGAGGATGAGAGAGGCGGTGGGTGATGAAAGATGAGGATTGAAAAGTGAGGGAAATCCGGGCTTCCAAAGTCATGTTACACAGCTGGGCATTCGTCCAAACATGTCCTCTGTGCACGAGGATATTGAGGGCATAACTTATAAGATCTTGTTTGGTTCTGAACTTGCATGCTGTGTTCTGGACCACATTGTTATCACTCCAGAGATCTTAGCTCTGTCTCTTGAAGACTGTGTAGCTTTTGAAAGTTGCTACTGAGACGAGACGCAAATGGCACTGGACATAGGAAGGCTGTCCACGTTGGAATGCATGGGGTGATGGGGCAGGAGAGGGAGGTGAGCGTGGCTGGGGGAGGGTGGGTGGGGCAGCTTATCTACTCACTGCAGAGCTGGTCCTCGTCTTCTCCCTGGGCGCAGTCCCGGTGGAAGTCGCAGGCCTGGCCGAGCTGGAGGACTGTCCCGTTCCAGCAAGTGAAAGAACTCTGCAAGGCCATCTTGGAGCCTGGGGATGTCCCTGGAGAGCACACAGAGACACAGGCCAGGTCAGTGTGGGTGGCCTGGCTGCTCACATCCCAGTGGCCACACCCAGGGGCAGCACCAGGAGACTGAGAGGAAGTCACAGCCCTAACAGCTCACAACCCCCTGGGGATCTCATTTCCTAGTGATGGGGAGTAGCAGAGTGGCGAGGTTTGTCTACGTCCCCTCAACAGTCTGGGGTCCTCAAACGCATGGCTTTAGTGTGCCAGATGGACAGCCTGCAGGTGGGGCCTCATCTGCACACAGACAGCTCTACCTTCAAGGTCGTATTTGGGGTCTCAAGGGGACTATCTGGTCCAGTGTATGTCCCCCATGTTCTTGACCTTGGATGCCAACACTGCAATGATTCTAGAAATGTGCAGTACTCTTGGCTGTGGAACACGAGGAGCCCCACTGTGAGGACCAGCCCTGGACCGGCCTCTCCATGACTGGTAGTACGAGGCTGACCTTGTCCCTTCTCTGTCTGGCCCCCTGTCTCTCCATTTACCAAAGGAGGGGCTTGGACCATATTTCTAAGGTCTGTTCCAGTTGTGAAATTCTAGATAAATCCTATTATCCAGTGGAGGATGGGAGAGGACACAGTTTATAATGAAATTGTTAGCAGTTATTTGTTTCTGTATCAAGAACAAAGCGTTATGATAATTAATTAACCTGTGACCCAGAGAGCCAGGCTCCAGGGAAGAGAAGGCTGGCCTGGCTGAGCATGCCCTACAAAATGGGCACTTTGCCTGGGGCCATCTAGCCAGGGCTGGTGCTTCTGATGGCACCTCCTATTGCCCAGCGTGTGGGATGCAGGAGCCTCTGGCCCATGTGGAGATGAGCAGGAAGGGCCCACCCATGCCTCGTTGCTCTACACTCCATCCTCTTTTCTAGCTCCATCCCTGTGGCAGCCTGTGCCTCAGCAGTCTCCATCCCACTCACCTCAGTGCTCAGCTGGGTGGTGGAGAGAATGACCCAGGATCCCCACTTGGGGGATCCTACAGCTTCTCTGACCATCATCTCGGGTGGGCTCCTCCAACCCTGGCTATGAAATCAGACTGGTCTTTATTAGATTTTATTTTAAGAAAATCTCCCAGCTGATTGTGATGTGGGACTCTCCAGTTAGATGACTTTTAATACCTAAAATTCCATGATTTTCTGGTTCAGTGGACGGTTCCCAGTAGCATGGGCACCATCACCAAGTCCAGCCTGTTGACTTCTGGGACGCCTTTGTGTGCCTCAGCACATTGGCTTTGCAGAGAAGCTAGGCAGTCTTAACAGTGCCCGTTTCCTTAGTAGGAAACTAGGTCAGAGAGCTGCAGTAACTTGCCTAAGGTCATGAAGCTGGTCCATGGGATTCAGGCCCCATGTGTCAGACAGCAAAGCTGTTCTCTCCATCTCACAGGAGGGGA
The DNA here is from genome assembly GCF_000327345.1 of Myotis davidii. Classification (NCBI taxonomy): domain Eukaryota; kingdom Metazoa; phylum Chordata; class Mammalia; order Chiroptera; family Vespertilionidae; genus Myotis; species Myotis davidii. The sequence goes on along the minus strand of NW_006293779.1, from coordinate 3,656,285 downwards.
GCACTGGAGGTGGCCTTGGCCCCTCTTTCCCAGCCTAGTCTAGCTGAGGCTCAGCTTGTAAGCTGATGGCAGGTGGCTACTCGGCCCTGTCAGATGGGTCTCCAGGCTGGCTGGGCATTCTTGGTAACTCCTGGATGTGGGAAACTAGGCCCTGCTTCCCTCAGGGAATCACATCCAAGTTTTTTTTAAAAATTGATTTCAGAGAGGAAGGGAGAGGGAGATAGAGATGGAAACATCAATGATGAGAGAGAGTCATCAATCAACTGTCTACTACACACTCCCTACTGGGGATCCAGCCTGCAACCCAGGCATGTGCCCGGACTGGACTGAACCAAGATCTCCTGGTTCATGGACTGACATTTAACCATTGGGCCGGGTACGTCCAAGTTTTTAAACCTGCTCTTCAAGGTCCTTTGTGATCTGGGACCAAATTCCTTTCCTGTCTCATCTGTCTATCTCTCCCCCATGAATCCTGTGCTCCGGACTCGGCACTGATTCCACGCACCCTGGCTCTAGGACCAGCTCTAGTGTCTGCTCCCATTTTCTCAGCAGGCTGTCTGAACCTCTGTGTCTTCCCCCTCTTCACCCCCAGCCCTAGCCACTGCCTGGCCCATAAGAGGGCTCACAGACAGCCTGCACATTAGGTTACCTATCTGTGAATGGCTGCATAATGGACCCACCCAGGGACCCACACCGGCAAATATGTTACTTTATGGGGTAAAGGGACTTTACTAATGTGGTTAAGTGAAGGACCTTTACATAGAGGAGATTCTTCTGGATTACTGAGGTATAATTACAAGGTTCTTACAGAGAGCAGCAAGAAAGACAGGTAATAAGTAGGAGATGCCACAAGGGCAGCAGGAGTTTGGAGTCATGAGCCAGGAGATGCAGGCAGCCCCCAGAAGCTGGAAAAGGCAAGGGCCAGGTTCTCCGTGGACCCTCCAGCGGGAGCCTGCTCTGCTCTCACGACTTAGCCAGAGAGAATGACTTCAGACTCTGCCCTCAGGAACTCCAAGGGAATAAATGTGTGTTGTTTGAAGCCACCAAGCTTGTGGTAGTTTGTTACAGCAGCCACAGGAAATGAATGCACCATGTAACCCAGACTCCAGCTGCAATGGAAGACAGTCCTCGGAGACCCCGAGCTCTGAAGCCCAGCACAGCCTTAGATCAACTGCTCAGTTCCTTAACTGCTCTGTGACTAGATCGCTGTGGTTCCCTGGGCTGGTCACCTCTGCCCCCTTCTTCCTCACACAGAAGGAAAAATGTCACCCTTATCTGTCCCTGTGCCTCAAGATAGCCTAAGTCAATGGTTTCTCCAAATTCCTCCAAATTCCAAGAGCAGGGACATGCACAACCTGTCAGTCATGTCCCTTTGGAAGCTGGGAGGTAAAATGTGTCTAGGCCAGCCGTGGGCAAACTACGGCCCATGGGCCGGATCCGGCCCGTTTGAAATGAATAAAACTAAAAAAAAAAAAAAAAAGACCGTACCCTTTTATGTAATGATGTTTACTTTGAATTTATATTAGTTCACACAAACACTCCATCCATGCTTTTTTTCCAGCCCTCTGGTCCAATTTAAGAACCCATTGTGGCCCTCGAGTCAAAAAGTTTGCCCACCCCTGGTCTAGGCGCTGGGGTCCCCTGCAGAGATGGGGCTTTGCTGGGAGGGGCTGTGGCCTTTGTCACAGATCACAAGGACACCTGGCATCATATATAGTGTCCCTGCTACCTGCCCAGCACAGCGCCAGCACTTCACCTGCCTGCTCACTAAACCTCACAATCTCCAGGACAGGGCCACTCTGTTCTTTCCACTTCACAGAGGGAAGTTGCCAATTGAGGGCCAGGGGCAGTGGCGGGCTGGTGGCCTCTAGCTGGGGGCCGCTGTGAGGGCCGCACTGGTGTGTCCACCCCAGCTGATGGGCCCTGCCTGCCCAGTGACACTGCCTGTCCGCTATGCCCTTGCTTCAGGGTAAAGGCATTTAGGATAATAAGAACCCTTCTTCACATTTGCTTGGTGATTTTTAGTTTTTAAAGTATTTTTTTCTAGTGTCTTACGTTGGATCACTATATACAGCGAGGACCTTCTTACCCTTGTTCCCAGCCCTAATGAAGAAAATATAAGCAAAATAAAAACCCCTGTGAAGTCTTCCTCAACCTAGGGAACACGTGTAAGCTTGTTGTGTTTCATTCACACCTTATGATTAGGCCGGTTTCTCATTATGTGTTTTCACACACCAATGACTTGTCATTCCCTCATTCTAAAAACATATGCCTATTGTCTAAAGTGTGAAGCCAGGGTAAAAATAAACAAAAGCAGTGCCCAGAATATCACCACCCAGAGGCCATCATTTCTAACATCTCAGAAGTGTTTTGGCCTATTCGTTAAAAGTGTGTACAGTTGTGCCATATGTATATATGCCTCAAAATAATTAAATAAGGCTGCAAGCTTTACCAAAGATTTAAAAATTCTCCAGAAGAATACCTTTTAATGGCTACAATACTTTGGGATACACACCATCATTTATTTCAACAGTATTCAATGTTTGGATTGTTAGACTGTTTATCATAACTCTTTGAAGCCTCTCTTTGACCATACACCTTTGCTTGCATTTCAGAATATTTTCATAGGATAGATTCCCAGAAGTGGAGTTACTGAATTAAAGGGTGTAAACACTTTCAAGGCCTTTCATATATACTGCCAAACTATTTTCTAGAAGTTAATCCAATTTACACTCTCCCAGCTGCATTCACACATGCCTGCCCGTCTCACTACATCCTGGCCAACCCTGAATAGATCAAGATTTTTTATTTTTAACTAAAGGAATTCCCCTGCTGTTTTATTTGGTATTTCTTTGATAATTAGTGAGGCTGAATGTTTTTTTCCCATGTTGCTAGCTTTATTTTACTTTTACGTTGCCCACTTCCATCTGCTGATTAATTTATTAGGTCCTCCATGTTTTCATATAGAATTGTATGAGATTATGAATAAGGATGTGAAATTATTTATTATATGCTTGACAGTTTCTCCCAGGATTTTGTATGTTTTTGTTGTTTATAATGTATCATGATATACAGCAGTTTTAAGTTGTACCTAATTCAAACCTATCCATATTCTCCTGGTGATTTCTTCTTTTTTCTTTTCTGCTTAGTTTGTTCCATGTGGGACTGGTTATGTGTGGGTCACCCTTCCCAGTCTCTGGGCTGCCCTCTCTTTTAGGAACATCTTCACCAGCACCCCATCTTTCAGTAATAGGGACCCAGACCTCATCTACGACACTTTTGTAGATTCTCCCATCCTCCCCTCCATGAACCCTCCTTTCACTTGGACTTCTACCACTTATCACTTCTTGCATTTAACATGGCGGGCATTCTGCCTCATGTGATAAACAGTTGTTTGTATGCTGTCTTCCTCACCAAACTGTAAGTGACTGGGAAGGAGATATTGAGCCTTATCCTCATGAGTCTAAAACAGTACTTTGTATAGAGATCTCTCCACCCCACTACTTAGGAATTGAACTGAACCTATGCATTATAGGCGGAAAGTTTTATACCTGTTTTATGGCTAAGAATACAAAGGCTTAGCGTGGTTACACGGTTTGCTGAGGGATTGGTGAAAATCCACATTTTTGACAGACTGTTCTCTATCCTTTGTATTGTGTCTGTCTGTGGGGTCCCCAGGTGATAGGTGTCCACAGGAGCAATGATTGTGAGTACAGAAGGGCAGGAAGTTGGCATCCCTGCCCTTCACCCCAAACCTTGACAAAGGAGAGATCTGGTGGTGGGAGGGTAGTGCTGCTCTCACTCTCTGGATGCCCCAGACTTAATCCCCAAACCTCTCTTTTCTCTTATTAAAGCACAGCCACAGCCCCGAGAAGCCGTCCCCGTCAGGCCTGCTTCTGCCAATGCCTCTCCATCTCCCTCCCCTGGCTGGAGACGTCTCAGCTCCCTGGCATCGCAGCCGCCATACCACAGAGAATTTTATGCTTGTGAGGGATTCAATTAGATGTATGCCTGGTACTCTGATCTCTACTGCCAGCCAAACTCAAAACTAATGAGGCGCAACAAAAAACAACTGCTCTGTCTTCTCAAGTTCTTTTTTTAGGGGGCCCATAAATTCCAAGGAAGGAAGTACCCTTGGTGAATGATTTTAATCAAGGTCTCGAGTTTCTTAAATGGCATCTTCTCTGTGGTTGTGAAGTGACTCCTCTGGCTTATGGAGGATGGTAGCCTGAGGCCCTGGGTGGTCACAGCCAGCCTTGGGCAGTGGATCTTCTTGCTGGCACTTCCTGATGCTCTCCACCTACGGGCGCCAGTGAATCCTGACAACCATTGGAACACCCAGTGCCCTAATCACAGAATGCTTAGGGAGATCTGAGATCAAGCTGCTCTGGGGTAAGTTGGTGCTTGGGGATCTTTTAGTAAGTTGTTAGTAAGGATCGTCTAGGTGGGAATTTATTTATCTTTGAAATAGCAGTTCTTCCCAGAATAATGATGTAAGTCACTGGGGGCCGTAAATTCTCATCATTCCTTACCTCTGTAGAGCATTTTAATAGCTTACGATGTGCTCTCATAATCCTTCCTTGTTTGAACCTCATAAAAAACTGGCAGGACAGTTATTATTCCCATTTGATTAATCAGAAGATTGGGGATTCAAGAAGCTAAATAACATACAGAGAAATACTTTTTAAACTATAAGGCACTACGACATGCCTGTGGTCTCGCAGCAAGTAAACCTCAGGGGAAGGCCCAGAGCCTGGTCAGATGATCCCAGGTGGAGTTCCTCTCCCAGACTCGGATTAGATCACCTTTGGGACCGCACCCTGACTGCCCATGGGAGTCACTAGGACGTTAGAATTCCTGTTGATCTTCAGGCCCCACTGGACCAATGAAATCAGTAGAAGGAGAGGCCCTTGGCATGGGTGGCTTTAAAAGCTACCTGGGTGATTCCCAGGGGCATCGGGTTGAGAACCTCTTCCTCAGAGGCTGGAAGATCTGCCCTAGAGCACCTCGGAGTCTTGGGTGTATCCTTCACCTCCATGCGTCTTCACTGCCCTCGATACAGTGAGGGTGGGACCTCAGGTCCAACCTTTAAGACCACCATCCATTTGCAACATCTTGATTCTGGAGTTCTGGGCAATGGTTGTTGGTGGCTATATGTTTATAAGGTTGATTTGGTATAATTAGTGCCATCTTTATTAATGCTGGTCCTTTAATGACTCTCCCCTGAAGCCTTCTTCCCTCCCATGATTCTTTACTAAGCCGCTCACCCAGCAAGTTTCCCTTGGATGCCTCATGTTAGCTTTTCCTGTCTCAGTCATCTGTTATTTGCGTCCTGGAACCTGTCACCTGAAACAGCATGCCACATTTGTTTGCCTATTTATCTAGTCTCCAGTGCAGGAGAAATTAGTTCATATTTGCATCTGAGACATGTGTGGCCCAGGTCAGGTCACATGAATCACTGTTCCATACCATGAGTGACCTACTGGGTTCTCTGGCTGAGAACGATTCCTTTTCCCTCATTGTGCATTCAAAGCAGAAACCCAACACACTCCCCTCCTTCCATCATGTCTTGGAGATTTGGTGCTAAAAAATCTACGTAACTCTTCTTACTCAAATTTCTTTTTTAAATGAATGTCAAATTTTAGGTCACTTAATTAATTTTTAATTAAGGTGATTTATGTGGCATTAAAAAAGGCACATTTGTATCAGCTTTTGGGCTGTCTCCCACCTGCTTGCTGATGCCTAATCAATGACACTCACTGAGGGGGAAAATTGAATGCTGCTTCGGCGAGAAGGGGTCTTACCCTTAAATGAAAGACAAGGGGACTTGGTGTGTGGCAGGGGTCTGCCCGCTAGAGAATGGGGAGGTCAGGAGTGGGGCTGGGCCAGGTTCCCACCGGAGAAACTTACTGTTTTCCAGGATGAGGAGAATCAGGTAATTCAGGGTAAACAAGCCCAGAGACATGAAAATGGATGGTGACGTGATCAGGATGCAGTCAAATAGCAGGCACAGGCTAACAGCTGTTACTACTGTGCTGACGTTAATGGAAGGCCTTCGAACTGTGTAAATTAAGCCTGGCAGAGACCAATCCTGCTGAGGGCTCTGGGACTCATAAATTGGAGGGTGGACAGCCTCATTAAAGGACTGGCATCCTGGGTTCCTACTCAAAATGAAAATCGGTGAGGCGAAGGCCTAGCTGACGAGAGGCTGGGTAGGAAAGCACTGTGCTGGGAACCAAGGGAGCTGGTTGGAGGCCTAGTTCTGTGACAAGGCTCTGGGCCACAAGCCAGTCACTCCTATTCTGGGCCTCAGTTTCCTTGTTTGTGGACCCTCAAAAGCCAGCCGTTCACATTCACCATGGGCTTAGTCTTTTGCCTTGGTGGGGTGTCCAAAGACCCTCTGCAACTAAGTCACACAGGAACTTGTTCATCATGCTTTCTGGGCCCCCTGTAGACCTACAGAGTCAGAATAGCTGGAGGTGGAACCCTGGAACCAGCATGCCCCACAGCGCCCTGGCTGACGATAGGGTGCACCAAAGCCTGAGAACCTCTAGTATAGAGAAGTAAGTGGGTCTTCAATTCCTTCTTCCCTTAGAAGAATCCTAAGCCTTCTGGCTCCACGCAGTGCCCCCTCTCCCCCGCTCCCCTCACTGGGACAGTTCCCTCCTGAGGTCAGGGTTATCAGGGTTCCTTTCACACCTAGATTCCTGTTTCTGTTATTCTTCCAGCGGTGCACGCTATCACTTTGCTCAGTTTGCAGTGATGCCCCCCTCAGGTGTAGTGAAGACAATACTTGGTTCCAGTCCCCTCTTCTACCAGCTAGCGGGTCATGGGATTCTTCTCTTCTGTAAAGCAGGGATGCTATCTAGTTTTCAGGATTCTGGTGAGGATCAAATGAAACTGTATACATAAACAATATGTGAGATGCTTATGAGCTAATTTCATAGAGTGTCCCAAGGGGTTTGGGAGAATTGACCATGGAGGGTTGGTGAAAGGGATCAATAAAGGGGGTAAACAGGCCAGATCTTGGGGACAGACAGCACCTTTGGGAATCCCTCGCATCCCATAATATAGGTGAGCACCTACCGGGCTAGACCCTATCAGCAAAACAATGATAGAAACAAACTCAACAACAATTTGCTACACAACACTAGCTATGAAAAATAATAGTTGCAATGATGCGTTTTCAAGATTATTTGTCTGTGGAGTCACCTGACCACCAGGTAGCTCTCTGAGCCCAGCTCCTCTTAGGTCCCAGTCCTGCCATAAACCTTTTCCGGTTTCCATGGCATTCTATCCAAACGGGGCTTGGTGCCCTGGCACGGCCTGCTTTCCCAGCTTTGCTGTGCTACTTTGCATCTTTAGCTAAACTCTGTGACTTGCTTTTCTTGAACATGCGGCCATCGCCACAGCCTTTGTGTAACCCAGTTACTTTGTCTAAAATCATCTTCTCCATCTGCACAATTCCTCCTAACTCAGATGCTGGCTCCCCAATGGCTTGTTCTCCTTCCTCTAAGAAAGGCATGTGCTTGGCTCCCTGGGGTGCTCTGGTAATCACTGCACGCCTCTAACTGTGCTCTCACCTCACCCTATTGCATGATATGTCTGCATTGCTAGCTTCTCCCACGAAATTCTAAATTCTTTGAGGCAGGTGGTCCATCTTACTTAGTTTCTCTCCTGGAGAGTGTCTGGCGCATGGCGGGCACTAATGAATGCATGGCAAGGGAGTGCAAAATAGATCACCAAGTTCACGTAGAAGAATGGGGTGAGGTGAAATTTCCTGGCATTTTGGAAGTTGCTAATTCCTCTAACTTATACCATAGAAATTCCACCCACCTTCCGCTCCCCTCCATCCCACCGAATCTTTGAATATTGAACAAGAGAGAGTCAGCTCTGCAAAAAGGCTGTGGAGAAGTGGGAGCAACACCAGATCTAGAAACACAGCAAAGACTAGTGTAGCTCAAGAGGGTCACAGAGGGTCATGAGGGCTGGGAAAGGTGGTTAGGGCTGGGGTGGGGGTGGGGGCAGAGGCCCAATTAGGAAGGACCTCGCAGGCCACAGGCTGTAGGAAGGGTTGTGGATTTTGCTTAAGGAGTTTAGACAAGAGACTGAAACAATCTGATTAGTTTTTTAAAAGATCATTCTGAGCAATTTAGGGAGAATGCACTGGAGAGGGCAAGGGAAGTGGAAAAAGCAGTTTGTAGGCTGTAACCAAGCAAGCAAGGGAGGAAGCAGCTTGCAGGAGGCTGTGGTGGAGATGGAAAGGAGTGAGTGATGTGAGTTACACGTGGGGGGTGACTGACAGGAGGGCTGAGGGCCTGGAGGTGAGGAGGAGAGAGGGTGGCATCAGGATGGTGCTGGGCGTAACCGGGGCTGCCAGCTGGCGTGACAGAGCCAGCGAGCGTTTGTTTCAAAATCCCGATTCCTTGACAAACTCGGTCTCCATATAAATTCACGAAGAACCACTAAGATTCCCTCAGGCCATTAGCAGGAAAGCAGAATGTGTTTCATTTTTGCTGCTGAGCTCTCGGAAGAAAGTAAAAATTTTCTTATTCCCTTGTACCCTCAACAGCCCCTTTATTTTGTCGCACGGTCCTTTTCCCAAGGTTTCCCTATTCGACATTTATCTTCATTGCTTTGCTGAAAAGACATAGCAATCATTTCATTTTTAATATTATAAATAACCTCTGTGTACACTTTGCCATTAGTTTCCCTGAAAAGTGGTGACATTTAACTATTCTGCACCACAGCTCCCCATAAAATATGTTGTTTTCTCCTCTTGTTTTTTCAGTGAACAATGAACAATTCCAATCATACCTTGGAGATTTAATACTAATCACAAACAAATTATAGCTACAACTGAGACCGAGGGAGGGGCTGTGCAGATCACGCATGGGGGAAGGCTGCTGGGAACAGAGAGCAGAGGTGAACAGGGGGCATTCAGACCGAAGGAGCAGAGCAGGAGCACTATCGAGGGAGTGGCCTCTTAAGGCACCTCCACTGAAGGGAGCCCGGGGTGGGCGGGAGGAGGGGGGGAAAAGTGGGGAGGGGGGAAGAGAAGGGGGTTTGGCCCCTTGAAGACAGATGGGAGATCATTCTGCCTCCACCTGGTCTGTGGTAGCCATGCTGGGAGGTTTGGCTGAAGAGACAAGCTGGCCATTGGGTGCTGACGCAGGTATCCATCTGCGATAAGCATGTCCACCCTCACCATTTATTGAGTGCTTATAATCTTCTAGGTACTGCACATGCATTGCTTTATTTACACCTTATAGCAACTATATGAAATAGTTGTCACTATCTCCATTTTATTGAAAAGAAACTAGGACCCTAAAGGTTTATAAAGACATCCCCAAAGTCCTTGAGGCAGTATTTGATGTCTACCTGACCCCAGAGCTCATGCTCTTAATCAGTATGCTAGACCCACCAGGAAGGATATCCATTCCAGGAGCCCCAGGAATAAACGAGAGGGAGGATTGGGAACTGCAAGCCAGTGGAGCCCCAGAGAGACAATGTGCAACAGGCTGGAGACGGAGGCGGGGGAAGGAAGCTGGCCGTGCCAGGGGTTGTGGTGGTGGGGAGTGAGGCTGGCTGGGGCTCCACACCGGGCTATTGTCCCTCTGAGGGCTGATACAAATGTTTTCAGGGGATGCTGTACCAGGTAGGTGCTAAGACAGAGTCCAGACACAGGGGAACCAGATGGGAGCTGAAAATCAGAATTGATAGTTTGCTTCTTGGGCAAGGCAAAAAGCCCATCTCTTCTATTGTTGGGTCAAAGGAGATAGTTATGGAAAAGTACTTTGAGTACCAGCAAATGATTAAGATTTTATTTTTATTATGAAGCACCTGACATTCATACAGAATCTCACCAGAGCTATAAAAGGCTCACACCCTCACCTCCTTGTCTTTACTGAAGGTCACCTCCTCAGGGTAGCTTTTCCTGGAGATCTTATCTAAAACCTCTCCCCTGCTCCACCCCAACACACAGGCACTTCCTATTTCTCTTCCTATTTCTGTATTGTTTCTCCTTGCTACTTATTCTGGGCATTATACATTTTCCTTAGTAGTTTTGTGCTAGTCTTTCTCCCCCCAGCAGTGTTTTCACTGCCGAACCTCCCTCCAGTGCCTACTACAGTGCCTGGCATATAATTGAGAGACTAGGTGTTTGTATCTCTTTCATAAATTATTTTGGGCAATGGATTCAGAAGCATGATTTATGTTTTATTCACAATTTAGGATTGGTGTTTCAGAGAAAAGGCATTTTCACTGAAGAGGACTTCCATGTAGCCCCAGTCCCCATGGCCACATGTGTGCAAAGCTGGGATCTGTTCATACAAAAAGCAAGTCATGGGAGTGGCTCATCGCAGTGATTGTGGCCTTTCCTGTTTCTAAAGACCTTGCTTGGTGCTGCCAACTCCGTTTGGGAGGACGGCTGTACACTCACACGCACAACTGAACACTAACTGGCGGGGGGCGGGGGGGTGCAGGCATGGACTGCTGGGAGCCCTCCCCTTCTCTCTCCCCCATACACAGAGGAGAGAGTGATGGCCAACTCCCAATAAGAAATGAGAGGCTGTGAAACTGTCAGAAAATACTGCACATTTTAGGCTCAAAACCAAGAGGGAGGCTGAGGCCAAACCCCATGCTATCGATATTCAGTGGGCGGGCCACCTGCAGCAGAGTCAGAAGGAAGCAGGGTTTCCCTGGAGGAAATGTAAAGAGCTCCTCTGTTATTCAGTTTGATAGACAAGGAGATGTGAAAGGAGGCTGAGCTCCTATGGAAGATCAAGGTCGCTTGCTTTGGCTAGGAGTCAAGAATGTATTTATATTTTTTAGTTTCCAGTTCTTTTCTAAGGTTCTCATGTCCAGGTCTGACCTTCTCAGAACCACAACATTGGGAGAAACCTAGGAAAAGGGAAGCTGGATGACAGGCAGGAGGAAGGATGAAAAATAATAAGAAATAACGTTCAATGAGTACCTACTATGGACTAGCCATTTTCTTTTTGTGTGTATTATCTTTTACTTGATTCTTTGAATGGACATAACTTAAATATGCAAGAAGATAAGTGATTTGGAATAGCTACTACAAGAAATGGAAAATAGCAAGTGTTGGTGGGATATGGTGAACAAACTGGAACGCTTATGCACTGTTGGCAGGAATGTACTAGTAAAAGGCTGCATCCACTATGAAAAACACTATGGTGGTTGCTCAAAACATAAATAATAGAATTACCATATGATTAGCAATTCACTTCTGGGTATACAGTATATATATATATATTTGAAAGCAGGGTTTTGAGGAGATATTTGTATACCCATGTTCATAGCAGCATTATTCACAACAGCCAAAAGATGAAAGGAACCCCAGTGTCCATCAACAGATGGATGGATAAACACAGTGTGGTATATGTGCACAGCAGTATATTATTCAACCTTAAAGAGGAAGGAAATTCTGACACATGCTACAAAATGGATGAACCCTGAGGACATTATGCCAGTGAAATAAACCAGTCACAAAAAGACAAATACTGCCTGATTCTCCTTAGATGAGGGTCCGGGAGTAGTCAAATTCATCGAGACAGATAGTGGAATGTTCGTTTCAGCCAGGGACGAATGGGAGGGGAGCATGGGGAACTATTCAATTTAATTTAATTAATTTAATAAAGTTTCAATTTTGCAATATGAAAACGTTTTGGAAATAAATATTTTTAACACAACTGAACTGTACTTTCAAAAGTGGTGAATTTTATGTTATATGTATTTTCCCACAATTAAACAAGAAGGTGGCTGGCCTTGTAAATAAGCCCTAATTAAGACAGTAGGGCAAGAGACACAGCATGGCCTACTGAGATGTCTGTCCTGGAGGCCCTCAGGTTCTTCTTCTCTTACTTTTTAAAAAAATATATTTTTGCTGATTTCAGATAGGAAGGGAGAGGGAGAGAGAGATAGAAACATCAATGATGAGAGAGAATCATTGGTCAGCTGCCTCCTGCACATCCCACACTGGGGATTGAGCCCCCAACCCAGGCAGGTGCCCTTGACCAGAATCGAACCTGGGACCTGTTATGCCCAGAATCGAACCTGGGACCTCTTATGCCCAGATTTCAAGATCCCCAAAAGCCCACCAGGGAGTCAGCCGAGTTCGATGCAAAAGCAAAGAGTCTTTATTTGAGCTAGCTCGGCTCCCTGACCACACTCACCGATGCAACGGCACACCAAGTGGCAGAGAGAGAGAACGCTGTGTGGAGAGGGGTTTTATAGGGGTTGGAGTAAGGGGAGGAGAAAGGACTAAGGGCCCTGCCGATTGGCCAGGCGCAAATCGGTGTCTTGTTACACAGGATGTGGTCATATCTATGGTGCGCACTTCCCTTGATTGTCATTGGTTAGTTTAAAGAAGTCCTGGGTGTGGCTAGCAGAGGCTTGGGCTTCCGGGAAGAAGCTCCTTGCCAAGCACATGGCTGCCCAAAAATGGAGGATCCAGGGTAAGATGGAGGGCGTAGCCCTTACCCTGGGGCAAGATGGAGGGTGTGGCCTCGCCCTTTCAGGACCCTTCAATCCGCAGGCCAATGCTCTTTGCACTGAGACAAACTGGCTAGGGCTTACCTTTTCTTTTAACCTGTTCGTGTTTGGCTCCCAGTGGAAGGGGCTGGCATGTGAGGCAAAGATCACAGCCGGACACCATGGCAGGAGTGAAGAGGCCTCACCTCTGCTCCCGCACTGTCACCTGTGAGCTGAGTAGCGCTGCACGGGGCATGAGCTCTCTCTCACCTACAGTCTGTTTATCTGTGAAATGACAGGGTGGGACCAGGTGAGCTCTGAGGGGCCTTTATCCCCCCTCCGCTGTGGGTCAAGGTCTCAGCCAATGACAGGGAAGAGTGGAGAGGAATTCCACGGTTGGAGGAAGGTGCCGGGGTGGGAGAAGGAAGGTCTGGTGATCGTGATAAATGTGGATGACAAATTGGAAAGCCTCCGGGAGACTCCCGCTCAGCTAGAAGCCTCTCAGGCCCCACACTGTGTTAAATGTGAGCACGTCACGCAGAGGGCTGCTTCTGGCCCAGCAGGCCCCCAGCACACACGCTGCATTTCCATTTTTATGAGTATTTCCTGAACTCTCGGGGGATTTCTATCAGGTACTGTGTACTTGAGAGTGAAGTGCCACTGAGCAGAGTTTACAATTTCTTTTCGAGAAAACAGGTGAGAAAACCGACAAGACTTGATGGGCCTGGTCTGTGAGGAGACCCCCAGGACACTCATGCCCACAGGTCCCAGGCAGGCCCGCCGGGTCCCAGGGGCAGCGGCACAGGCCTCCTCTCACTCAGGGAGGGTCCAGAGCAGGCAGTGCTCTTGTCCTAGGGCTCCTGGGAGTACGAGGATGACATGTTTTAGGTGGAAAGTTTTCAGTTGCCGGCTGTCCTGAATCTCCACGGCTCTTTGTCATTGCTGAGCACACGCAGAGGCTGAGGAAAGAGGATGGGTTTTGGAGATAGATGGGCCGAAATAGAATTCTGACTCCAACAACTGGTCTTGTACAAAGTACTTGATTGCCTTGAACTTCAGAATCTATCTTGCAGGGTTGTTTCGAGGTTTAGAGAAACTACAAGTAAGCCTCAGTGCCCGGTACACAGTGGGCATTCAAAAAATGGTAGAAGAAGAAGAAAACATGGTCTTCATTATTGAGGCCATCCTGTATGTTGGGGCAGATATGTGAGCTAGTAATAATAATAAGTGCTAAAATAGGTGTGTGCTGTGACAGTTTTAAAACATCTGAAAATTGTTTAATGATTTTCGTGAGAGGATTATTGAGAGGAGGGGATCTGTCTCCTCCCCATGACTACAGGCAGGCTTGGGACTGCTTGGACTAATGCATATGTTGGAAGCCACCATGTGACTTTCGAGGCTAGATCATAAAAAGCTATGCAGCTCCCACCTTCCTCATAGATCCATTTGACTTTGGAGCCTGAAGCTTCCATGCAAGAAGCTTGACTACCCCAAGGCTTCCATGCTGGAGAAGTCAAGGGCAGGCACCCAGGGACAGTCCCAGCCACGCCCAGCCTCCCTGCATCTCTGCTAACGCAGTAGACACGTAAGCGAGGCCAAGCAGGACCCTGCACTGCATTGACCTGTCAGCTGAGTACACTGCAGGACCTCCGTCAATCACAGGGTACAAAGCAATTACCTAGCGGAGCCCTGACTGGACTCTTGTCCCTCAAAATACAATAGTTGTTTTAAGCGGTTACACTCTGGGTATTTGTTCTTTAGAAAGAGATAACTGAAATGTCTGAATGACAGGTCCACAGAGGAGGGGTTCTAACTATGGGGCAAAGGAAGGCTCTAGAAAAGAGGTGACACTTGAGTTTTGTACTCAAAAAATTGGCAGGAGCTCATCAGACAAGGAGAAAGGACAAGTCCCCAGAAGAGGACAGAATGCCCAAGGAACAGCAGGTTGAACCACCCACACTGCTTCCTCCTGCAGGGCCAGCTGGCATGAGTCAGGGAGGCTCAGGAGGCAGAGCTACGTCAGGAGCGTGGGGAGCACCAAGAGGATTGACTGTGGCTCAGGGTAGCATGTCCAGGATAGCCCTGAGGTGAGGGGCATTCTGGGAAGGTAGGGCTGTGGGAGGGGCCGGCAGATGGCTGCAGAGAGTGAAGCCCAGAGAGAGAGCTGGCTCTGTTCCCACTAACTCAGCTTCCCTATCACAAACTTCTTCCTGTTGCTCCCCACCAGCTCCTGTCCCAAGGGTGGTCCTTGGGGCTCTGAGAGCAGCTGGCCCACAGGGGCAGTCACTGCAGAGGTTCATGTGTTGTGGATTCTTAGAAGCTAAGACTGATCCGAGGATGGAGAAATGCCTTCTTCCCTCACCTTCTCTGCTCCAAGGATCTGCTTCTTCCCCCATGCCACCTGCCATGCATGCCAACAGTCTGTGAAGCCAGTCATCCCTAGTGTGGCCATGTTGTGATAGCTGGAGACAGGCAGCCTTGTGGTGAGTGATGTGGTAGAGATGACGCACAGGGTTTCTCCTGTGGGTCACAGCCTTCCCTGCCACAGCCATCCCTCCTGCCTCCCTCAGCTCAACCAGGGAAGCGAGTGAAGGCTCTGGAGTTGGCAGACCGAGTTCAAGCTCAGCTTGGCCACTTACTAGCTGCCTGACCTTGGATGGTTCCACCTCTCTGAGGTTCATTTTTCTTTTCTTTCTGAAAAGAATGTCTTTTTTTTTGCAGGCTAATTATAAAGATAAGTAGAGTTTAGAAAAGCAGCCAGAGGAAGGCTGGTTTGTAACATTTCCCTCTCTAGTTTCCACCTGGGACTCCATCGTACCGAAGAGGAGAATGGGCAGGAAGCTCCACTCCGGGCTCAGAGTGGCAGCCACTGGCTGGCCTTGTCAGCTGAGCTTTCTGGGCCAACATGAGCCCGTCATCTGCTCAGCACACACCTGCCTCTGGGTGGACAATTGTAGGCCCTGGCTTCTGATGAGGCTGCTCTGTGCTGGCTTCCCCTCATGGCTCTCTGTTGAAGAGCTTGGCATGGCACAGGGGAGTAGGCAGGTGCCAGGTGGGAAGGCGGATGCTGGCTCAGACCTGAGGGGTGACCCAAACATCAAGCTGCAGCAGAGCCGTTTCTGGGCCTGCCTGGGGTGTTGCCCACTTGCTTGCAGCACAGCCTCCTTGCCTGTGCAGATTCCGGCCCAAGGACCAGCACCCCAGTGTCGATGACTGGGACTCATCCAAGTTATTGACAAGGTCAGATGTGTTAGCCTGAAATATCTTATGTCAAAAGTAGGGTCAGCAAAGAAAATGTTCTCAGAAAGAGCTGAGGCACAAAACATCTTTGGGCTAAACAGCCTGCTTCCTGAAATGGTCATGCCCAGCCTCTGAGGTCTCCTGCCCATTGGTGGTTGGGGAAGGGAGGGAGGGAGGAGCAGTGGAGAACAGTTAATCACCAAGATGCTGGTGCCGGAGACCTCCAGGTGTATCACTCTGAGTTTATGTTTCAGAAAGGAAATGAAGGTGAGGACCACTAGCCAGAACTTCTTATAAAGTTCCTCATACTGATGGCAAAGCTACTCTCTCCAATGAAAATAAACAAGCTCTTCGAAGATAATAGATGAAAACGTTAACAATTTCTGCATTGTTCAAAAAAGGATTTGCAGTGACCTGCAGTTATATATAACAAAAGCATATAAATTAATCAATCAGGGTGATTGGAGAGTAATATTTTAGTACAAGTGTGCCATAAGATTTCTATGTGATAACTAAAATTTGGCTAAAGTATACTTTTGTGCTTCCTAGCAGCCCAAGCAAAAGGGAAATAAGATTGAGTATAAGATTCAAAGTGTTCATGGAAAAATAAATGCTCTTTCTGACTCTGAGATCCAAGATACATTGTTTTGTGGGTCCTCCTAAGTGTTATAGTCGACAACACCTTCACCTGCATCTGTCATCAACACAATAGCAGTCATTTAGCCATTTTCTATAAAAGTGCTATCCCTGACGCACATACGTCAATGGAGGTTTAGATCTTAAAAACTGGGCTGCACCAACTTTGCAAAGATCTGAAAATAACATTCAGTACCAGAAGACTAGTGAGGTAGGGACTCTTGTATATCACTGCTGAGAATGAAAATTGACAGAACTTTTTAGAAAAGCTTGGAAAGTTCCACTTCTAGGAAACGTCCTTGAGGAAACAGAGAGCTATACAGGTACTTAGACCCCCCAAACAGTCACAGTAGATGATGCGAACATAGAAGTGAAAACAAAGCAAGAACTCCAGTGGCAGGGGAGTGATAATAGAAGCCTGCCTCACACAAAGGTGTGTTTTTTTGGGAAGAACTTTTACCAACATGAGAAAATTCATGATAAATTAACTAAAAAAATGCCCCCCACCTATATCTAAGGCTGTTGGAACAGCATGACTAAACCCATTCATATACACAAAGGAAATCCAGGAGGAATATATCACATTGTTAACACAGCTACCTCTGAGCTGGAGGATTATGAAGGCTTTAAGTTCTCCTTTTTCTGCCTTTCTGAATTCTGTGATCTGTAGTGGGCATATGTAACTCTTATAATCAGAGAAAGGAAGCAGTTACTCTAAAGGAAGAATCCTCTTTCTTTTCCTAGGCCCAGGCCTACATTCTAAGGATACCTATTCACCCCACGTTTCTATTTATGAAACTCTTCAAAGCACTTTCTGCCCATTATCTCATTACTATCTCACCGTCACTCCAGGAGGCAGGCAGGGCAGGGGTTCCATCTCTTTCAGAAGGAAAACTAATTCATGGGATGGTACCATTTGAATGGAGTCTCAGCTTTGTTTTTAGAAATCCACACCTCCTTTGCACCCTGACCCACACCGGCCTGGGAACCTCCTGCGGATACAAGTGAGGGCAGAGGTAGGGATGGGGAGACGGGCCCTGTAAAGCTGAACTACCAAGCTGTTGACACCTCTCAGGGCTGCCACATCCTGAGACGCACACAGTGCCCTGGCAAGGCTTCTAAATCACGGTTTAGACCGCACTTTTAACAGAGGCACAAATTGCTACTTTGCACTGCAGTGAATCTCAACATCTGATTTCCACTGACAGCTAAATTAACAAATCAGCTAAACTCCACTATATTTTATGTCTCGTCTTATGCCAGATTTAATGTGTCCCAGACACAACACAGTGCAGAGGAGTTGGGATTTACTGGCTCAGAGATAGCTGTAAACTATTCCCTGCGTCCATTTCACTCAGTGAACTAGGAAGCAATTCTTGCGTCCATCTGTCAGAATCTCTGCCTGGGAGGAGATGAATGAATCGAGGCAGCTGACCTGGCCAGTCAGTCCCTGAGAGCTGGTCATTCACTCTGTGGCATGCTTCCGGGTCTTGGCTACAATCAATGGGGTGATTTCTCTCACAGTTTCTTGCCCTGATGGTCAGATATGGCCTACACCTGCTCCCCTGACCTCACTTGGCTCCCCTGAAGAGTGACGCAGAATAAAATACCTTCATTTGCTCAGCACTCTCCATAGTTTAAAGCTCAAAAACATATATGCTTTCATTTGATCCTGATAATAGCCCTCTGGCATTTTACTGTCACCTGATTTTATAGATAAGGAAGCTGGTTCAAGGTCAGATAGGTAGTAAGGGTTAGAGAGGGACTAGAATTGTGATCTTCTGGGCACCAGTCAAGTACACCTTCTGGAATATTCTAAGGGTGGGACCCTCTGACCCTGCTTGAGGAGAAGGACTCTGAGAATTCCTCTGAAGCCCTGGGACCTTACCTCTGCTAAATTCTGGCTCTCCAGGATGGAGGGCACACTGGCCAGGCAGCACGACAGTGATATACACCTGTGACATTATCACCATAAGAAATTACAGAACATCTCCATCACCCCCAAGGAACTGTGCATGCCCCTTTCAGTCCATGCCCTCCCTGCATCTTGGGGCCCAGGCAGCTACTGGGCTGCACTTTGGCACTCCAGTGCAGTGTGTATTGTAGGTAAATAGAATCATATGATTCCTGCTCATTGGTGACTCTCCATTCTTGATAATACCACCTGTTGAACTCAGAGCCCAGACCCTGGAGGGTGGGCTGGGAGTTGCAATGGGGAGGCATCTGTCTTCATGTGGAGGGACTCATGACAAATTTCTGAGAAGCCACCCCAAATAGCCAGTGGCACCATCAGCTTCCGGGTACAAGCCTAACTGCACATATTGGTACGGCCAGACTTTCCTTTTTTTTTTTTTTTTTTTTTACTAATTCTACAAGCCCTTATGCAACTTCTTTGAAACAATAAGGACTCTAACATTCCTATATCCTTACATCAAAGTATCGAGTCCTAGGAGGAGCTGGAGAGGAGAGAATGTGACCCTATCGAGATCACATATGATACCTCACTGCGTGCCACAGCAGCCCCTCCATATTCCAGATGAGAAACAACTTTTGAGACTTAGTAACTTAGCCAAGACCAATAAATTCTTAAGTTCTAGAACTGTCTTTCAGGATCCAAATCCTGGTCTTTCTCTGTGCCCACAACGCAGATGAAGGAGACAGTGGGGTGGCAATTGGTTATCACCCCAGCCAAGGGCGACATTCCCTTGTTATCAGCTCCTGCTTGCCCCAGGCCAGTGCTAAGCTCTTCCTGACCCGCATCAGCAGTCAGATCCACATCCTTGCAGGCACTGCCAGCCACAAGGTAACAGCCCCATAATGAACTCTGTGTTCCTTCAACCCAGGCCCTGCTGGTAACATGCTGGTGACCCCAGGGTAGACTGCCCGCAATCAAAATAACTACAGAGCATCCTCCACATGCCACATGGGACAGTGGAGATAAATGAGACATGGCACGATCTCCTCCCCCGAGGTTCCCAACTCAGATATGACCGTATGCTGGGGGATCCAGACTGAACAGAGAGCGTGTGTGTTTGCTTCTGATCACGTTCCAGTTATTAAGTAGGCAGCTACCTGTCTAGAGCAGACCTCTGCGTAGCAATGAGAGGTGAGAGCAGTCCCATTAGCACTTGGGAGAGATACCGAAGAGAACCATGGAAGATCATCAGATAATCCGTTGGTTTGGATGGGATGGTGTGTGTGTGTGTGTAGGCAGGGAAGGAAGTGATGAGGCTGATGCTCTGAGCTGCTGGGGTGTGCCTGCAGCTAAGACCTTGGCACCTTTCTTAGAGGGCAGAGAGGAGATTTAGGGCCCCAAAGCAGAGAATTGGGAAGCCTGTCTCCTCTTACCTCTTATAATTATAAAGGAACTGGGTGCCCAGTTGGCGTGGCTCAGTGGTTGAGCGTTGACCCATGAACCAAGCATTCTCTGATTTGATTCCCAGTCAGGGCCCATGCCTGGGTTTTGGGCTCGATCCCTAGTAGGGGGCGTACAGGAGGCAGCTGATCAATGCCTCTCTCTCTCTCATTGATGTTTCTATCTATTCCCTCCCCCTTCCTCTCTCTCACTCTCTCTCTCAAAAAAAAAATCAATAAAAACATAAAAAAAAACTGATTGATGGTCCTATGCCTATGATGCAAGAACTACTTGGAGAGTAGGGGGAACGTAGGAGAGAAAACGGGGGGGGGGGGGGGGGCATTCACCTCCACCGCCTTTCAGGCTCAGCCCTGGGAATAAAGCCTGCTTAGGAAATGAGCTGCCATAAAGCTAACCTATATCTGCAGAGTGCTTTCCTGAGTCACAGATGTAACTGGGATTTACTCCAAAGAAGTGGTTCTCAAACTTTAGCATATATCAAAATTATGCTTCTTAAAACCCCCAGATTTTCCCACTCAGCAGCTCAGACAGAGCCTGATCACCTGCATGTCTGATTATGCAGATACTGGTGGTGCGGGCCCAGAGACTGACCCTTGGATTTGGCTGCAAGGTTGTCGGGGTTTTCTGTTTCACTTTGAAGAATTTCTCATAAACTTGATGCGAGCTGATGAACTGGCCCCTCAGACAAGGGGAGATTTGGGGGTGAGGGAGTCTACTCTCTTCTCTCAGAGGCAGCATGATCTGTGCCAGGTTGGGCGGGTACTGAAAGCATTAGTTGCAGGATTCTGCCCTCACCCCAGTGAACCAGACTCTCCCCATCTCTCCGAGGCTGACTTGGCACCTCTTTCCAGCCAGATGGTCCCCCAGGGTGGTCCATCTGGGTCTGCTTATGAGAATGTATAAGCTGTGTCTGTAAAGTGTTGGAAGCTCTGGGGAGGGCATCTGAGCGCCAGCCCTTGTCATAATAAATGCTGTCCATTCATATGGTGAGCTGTGTGTCCTCAGAGCACCCACGGGCCTCAGCTCACTGCCTTTGCAAAACAACTTGGACAACCAGGTGGGCAGGAAGTAAGGGGAGAACGTGACCGTGGATCAGTGGTATCATTCTACAGTTGAAAAACTGAAGCTCAGAGGGACCAAGTCACAAAGCCAGTTCGGACATTTCAATGAGCTAGCCAGTAGCAGGACCAGAGTTCTCCAAACACTGTGGATTCACATGGTATGACAGCACATACGAATGGCTCAGGTAGTTAATGTCATGATTTCTGAAGCACTTTGACACTAATACGAGGTTAGTCTTTGCCATAATTCTGAGAGGTAGTGATAAGCCACTGAGAGGTTTGGTTCTTGTCCAGATCCCATAGGAAGGACGAGGCAGATCTGAAGGCAGCCTGCATTCCTCTATGTGCAGCTCCCTCTGTCAGGACAGACCCCAATTCAATGCTCTCTTCATGTTAACAGTGTTCACTGAGATGCTTCATGAAAGGGCCCAAATTCACTAGGAACTCCTCAGAGGTACGAGCTGAGCCCTGAAGCCAGGCTGACAGAGTTGGACTGTCCATCACATGCTCACTTGTAAGCGTAGGCAAGTGGCTTCCCCTCACTGAGGCTCAGTTTCCCTGTGTGCGGTGGGGGTAGTAAGAACCTTCTTTATCAGGACTTTGTGAAGAGCAAAAGAGCTGTGTCCATGCAGCTCTCAGTGCGGCCCGACTGGGCGAAGCCTGATGAATGTTGGCTCCGCTACTCTCAGGGCCCCTGATGACAGGGGCGGTGACTGCCATCTCTACTGGCTTGGAGGGGGCAGTGGAGTCAGCTTTCTTCTGTGGGGGATGCTGAGTCCTAATTACCAGGAAGCAGTGGTTTCCCTGACCTGAGGCACAGCCGGTCCTTCCATTCTTGACCTCATTCTGACTGATGTCTTGACAGTAGGTCTCGGCCTGGGTTTTGGCCTCTCTTTGTTGGTGGCCTCATCCAGGGAAAGTCATTTCTAACTATTTGTTGGTGACTGTGCTGCCTGTAGACTGAGATTCACGGGCAACACTGGCTTAACAGTCCATTAGGAATCGCAGTGGGGAGATCATCGCGCATTATGCAGAGGCAATTGGCACGGCACTGACCAGGGTAGGGGGTGGCAGCTGAAGAGAGAGGTTCATTTAGACACAAAACAACTCCACATCCAGGTGGCAGGGGTCCAGTGCACTGGGCTGTCTTCAACCCTTCAATGCAGACACCGGTGCAGCCGGTGCCCTGGCTGGTGGCCTCTCCTTTCATTATTGAATAAAAAGCTGATAAAACCCAGGAATTGTGTGGCCTTGCTTGAAAGGCCCAGCTGGGCCAGTCAGGCGTCTTTC
>NW_006293779.1:3563619-3634057 GCF_000327345.1 Myotis davidii | reverse complement strand
GACCATGTGGGACACCGCGCTAACTCTTCCTCTTGTTCTTCACCCTTTCTTCTCACTGTATCTATTTTAGACATAGAGAAAGCTAACTCTCAGAGGCTGTCTGCTCCCGCACACAGGGACAGAGGGGGCGCCTGCAGCTTTCTGGGTCCAGTCCCAGGCCATGGAGACCCTCACCATGCTCCCACTTTTCTTGGTGGTGACATGAGTGGGTGTCTGACACCTGCCCTAGCAGCTGACTTGTTTCAGAGTTCTTTGGCCAACCTGTGGGTGTTCTGCCACTTCTCTCCTCCTGGATAGAGCGATCACAGATATTATTTCACTTGATCCTACACTGTTCCTGTGAAAAAGGCACGGTCAGCATCATGATTCTATTTTCAGAAGAAGAAACAAAGCCTCAGTTCTGGGCCTAAAACCCAGGCCCCTTCGTTCCCAGTCCAGAGCTTTCCTACATGATCTTCTTGTTCTCCATTACCCACTACCAGGGCAACTGCTGAGTTTGTAAATCCAAGGATCTCAGCCCATCCTGGCCTGTGCTCCCCCTACACACACAAACACACACACACACACACACAACACACACACACACACACACACACACCCGTCCTGAAGGCCTCTGCCATACGAACCACTATACCACATCCCTGTCCCTTAGCTGCAGCTGATGCCCAGTGGGCCTGGCAGTAATGCAGCAGCTGCACTCGGAGGGAAAGCCTTGTGGCCACAGGAAGCAGTTCTGTTCATTCAGTCTCATCTAATTAAGAGTCACTGAACTGTCAGACACATCACCTTCTGGATTAGGCATAAAACCAAGACCCCGAATTCTCCAAACTCTGTTCTTGCTCAGAACTCTGCCTGTTCCCTGATGCTTGCCTGCCAGCAGGAGTGGAGGGCCTGCCTCCAAAGTGTGGGCTACCCTGAGGTAGGACATACAAAGCCAGGGTTTGGAGGGATGTCCCTGATTCTGGGATCCAGGGCCACTGGTGTGCTGAAGCCAGTCACGTGCCTGTGTCTCTTCCTGTCTGTGCGCAGTGACCTCAGGGTGGTAGCTTAAAATGGGTCATTGTTGGGAGTGTTCACAAGGCAGAGACCAGCAAATGGGGAACCCAGGGCCCCCTCTCTACCTTTCTGGAGAGCCTGTTGTTAAACATCTGCTGGATCGCCACTGCCCAGGAACCCCAGATGTACCCCGAGAGCCTAAATGGGAGTGTGGGTAGAGGCTGAACAGGTGGAATTGCAGGCCCCTCAGTCACAATGCTTCTGCCTGTTCCATAGAATAACAGCAGCCGACCTTTCCTGAGCACTGAACATGTGCCCGGTTCTACGCTGAGGCACAAGTATCGACTCAGTTTCTCTTCTTATGACCCTGAGAGGAGGTAGTATAATTAACTGCCTTCTTGCAGTTGAGGAAATGAGGCTCAGAGAGGTCAGGTAACTCCTTCTCATCACAAGCTAATAAGGGTGGCACCAGGATTTGAATTTGGGCAATCTGACTCTTAACCCACACTCTTACTTCTACGCTGTATTGCTTTTCCACTTCTCATTTCATTAAGGGGGAAATTCCCAAGTAAAATATGTTAGAAAATCAACTAACATTTTCACTAAAGTATTAATTGTGAGACATAAATATTCCCTTCCACCCTCTGCACTTGGCTGCCTCTGTCCTGAGATTTATCAGAAGCTACTCGCTCAGAGTTGGCTGAATCAACAAATGACAAGTAAACTTCACAAACCCTAAACTCACTCCACCCCTTCTGTCTGGTTTTGGGATGGGAGGCTGAGCAGATGCACCTTGGTGGAAGAATCACTCAACTCTGCTGAAGATGACATCTAAAGAAAGAAAGACAATCAAGCGCACCATCTGGGCCCGCACACAGCATGGGCTCCCAGGTGGCTGCTGGTGCTGTTCACTCCGGGCTGCCTGGGGTGGAGAAGGTCAGCCAAGGATGAACAATACCTGGGTATGCGCTGAAACCTCAGTGCCTGAAGCCTTCCCCACCGTTGGTAACCCACCCTGGACAGTCTAACTTTCCTCAAAAAGTCCCAATCCCACCCTCTGGACCTTTAGCCACCCCACATCACTCACGGTTTGCTAAGCAAGCCCCAGGCTTTTTCTCCATCAAATTGAATGAAAAGATGCAACCAGGCCCGGGCTCTCAACTTCGTTTTTACACTTTAGTTCTAATGAAAGCGCCTGCTTCTTAGGTTCTCTCATCTAAAACTGGGATAATGAGCTACTGTATGGGTTATGCTGAGGAGTGTGAGATACCTCATCTAGTGTCCTTAGTGCATTTTGGTTCCTGGTCAGACCTGGATGTGGGTCAGCACTGACTGATGGTGGCGCTGCTGTGTTAGTTAGCGCTGTGTCCGTATCCCCTCCTCACCACCGTCCCCACTGTCTCCGCTCTAGGATCACCTTTTCTCGCTCTGTCAAGTTTCACCGGCAAGGCCCCACTCACACTGTGCTACATCCAAGGCTTCTGGGACTCTCCCAGGGAGAGTGGTCTCTCCCTCCACACAGTATGTGACATTGCTTCTAGCTTCTAGGAAGGCCACGTATACTAGTATTTGATGTCACAGCAGTCTTGGCAAACGTTCCTGGACAACACCTGCATTATTTAGGGTCATATCATGGCCAAATTCACTCACGTTCGGTCCTCCAGGTCACAGGTGAATGCTGTGACACCGCTGGCCTCCCTGGGATTTGGGATGTCCAAGGTCTCTCATGTCAAGTGCCAAGCTCCAGCTGGGATTTGACCTGGTATGTTTTCACGTTAGCCATCCCCTTTAGAATCTGCAGGCTACCTTAGCAAGGCCTTCCTGTTGGGGTGGGTGGAAAGAGTTTTCTTCTTGTATATGGTGGTCAAGGGTGTATCTCAGAAACTCTTGCCTCCATTTCTGAAATGCTTAGTGGTATCCTAGTGGCTTGGCCCTTCCCAGGCCCTTAAAAAGAGTCATCACTAGTTATCAAATCTCCCTATGTACTAATCACTATGACAAACACAAAATATACAATCTCTTATTTACTCCACATGGCATCTCTATGAGATAGACACTATTATCACTATTTTACAGATGAGTTGAGATGAAGAGTAGCAAAGGACGGGCAAGTTCAGGCTGCTGGTAAACTGCCTAATGGAGACCTGAGCCTAGAACATCGACTCCAGAGCCAGAGTTCCTAACCAATATGACACTGAGTTTGCCAGGCACCTCTGAAGTTTTTGTTACCTCATGAACTATTTATACAAGGAAACCCACAAATGTTGCAAAAGAAAAGAATAACTGTTCTGAGATAGGCGCTATTCTTTGAAATAAGCAATAATGTCCTCAAAAGATATTTTATCTTATTTATTTGAAAACTAGAGGCCCAGTGCATGAAAATTCATGAAATGGGTGTGGGGGAGAGTCCCTCAGTCCGGCCTGCCCCCTCTTACAGTCCGGGAGCCCTCAGGGGTGGGAGGCGACCCAGCGATCAGAGGAAGGCAATGCCCCATCACACTTCTGCTGCAGCCACTGCTGGCAGCACAAGCCTTGGCCGGCCCTGGTTACCTGAGCCTCAGGCGACCCTGGGTGGCTGGGCAGCCACCATCCAAGGCTTGCCTGCCCCTCGGGCTGGTCCTGGGCAGCTGGGGGGCTGATGGGACTGAGGGACTCCGGAGGCAGGCATGCAGCAAGGCTGGGCCCGCCTGGGGGTGAGCCCGGCCTTGCTGAGCACCTGCTGCC
This sequence comes from Myotis davidii, assembly GCF_000327345.1. Lineage (NCBI taxonomy): Eukaryota > Metazoa > Chordata > Mammalia > Chiroptera > Vespertilionidae > Myotis > Myotis davidii. The sequence continues at coordinate 3,630,337 of NW_006293779.1, read as the reverse complement.
CCAGTGGGGCTGAGGGGACTGGGTGCCGCCATCTGGTGACTGTGGGTGTTGCCATCTTTGAGGGCATGGCAGTCAATTAGCATATTCCCTACTTATTGGCTATGGACACCACCATCTTTGAGGGCGGGGCAGTGAATTAGCATATTCCTTCCTTATTGGCTTGGGCACCACCATCTTTGATGGCAGGAAAGTCAATTAACATATTCCCTTTTTATTAGATAGGATTTAAATCTCTGGTGATGGAAAGGACTAATCAAGTTCTATAATTTTTAATAAATGTTCTGGTCTAAGGTGAAAAATAAAGAAAACACCCAACTCAGTAAGTAGTTGAGCCTCGTGCAGAATGTTGGAGAGTCAGCCTGTTCCTGTTTAGGGCTCTTGGTCTTGTTTGTCTCCACGTAAAGAAAAGTCTCCAGCAGACGGCCCCCAGGAAGCAATCGGGCTGACAGCAAATTCTTCCCAGGGCTCCGGGGGAACTGTTTCAATCTTGAGTTTGCTCAAGCGTCAGGCAAGCTGATTGTTCACCGGTTCCACTCGAATGTGAATTTACTCTGCCCGTGGGTACCCACCTTTCTGTGCAGCTTCTCAGCTTCATCTCCACAAAATAAACTGCATGAGGCTGAGAGGCAGTGCCGGCGCCATCTCCCACTTGGGATCACCTGCTCGTTCACTTCCCCGATCTTGCCCCTCAGTGATGCTTCGCTCCCTGTAATTAGTTGTCACATGTTCTCCTTTTCTACCAAACTCTGTGAGGACCAGCAATTCCCCACTGTGCGCACTCACAGACAATTAATAAACGTTGGGGGAATTGATAAATAAATGGTTCTGGCATAGGTCCTTTTCAACTAAGGGATAAACAATGAGGAATATCCTAGGTATATGTGGGAGCATGGATGACCCACACAGAATTTAAAAGGAGCCCTTCCCCTGTGGTTATCTGTACACATATTAACTGGGACTGGTGTCTCCCTGGATCAGCAAATCAGGGTTCATTCTGCATCCGGTTCCCATCACATGAAGAAGGGACTGTTTGGGCTGGCCCTGGGCTCCTCTGCACCCTAATTCCAGACTTCACCCCTCAAATTTCACCGCCGCTATGCCTTTTAGTGTCCAGATTGTTCCAAACAGCAGGGTTCCTGGCAGGTGAGCTCCTTCTCGGTGAGGAACGTAGGCAATTAGCCCAGAAATCCTCCTCCCTTTTCCCCGGGCGCTTTCTTGTGGTGAGTTAGGTCAAGTCATGGTATTTCATTAGGATAATAAAAGGGAGAAAGTCAAACTCTTAGAATGTGAAAGTCGCTCACGTAATAAAAGCTGACTGGTAATTTATGGCTGTTCCACCTGAGGGTGACTTCGGGATCAATACACACTCTAGTTGGACTTCCAGAGACTCAATTCATAGAGGCTCTCAGCGGATCATTAGTGAGCTGTGCCAGCCAGCTCACCTCCCAGAAGGCAGCCAGCGACACCCAGCTCATCCCCAGACTGAAAACACCCTGAGCGGAGGGCTGGTTGGGTGGTCTCACTGCCTTCTCACCTCCTTTTCCATCTCAGAGAGAACTTTACCTAACACAGAGTTCATGCAGCGTGGCCCTTGGGTGGTGCCCATGTCTTTGCAGACTTTGTCCAAATGCTTCCTCATCAGTGTGAGGAAGAAGATGTGCATTTCAACACCTTTCTTATATCCAGGGCACTCAGTGCCCACGGTCTGAAAGCCTGGCTAGAGTTGAAGCCATGAGTTATGGCTTTCCTGGCTTAGTTCAGATGACCTTGGCCCTCTGCAGCCCACGAACCCTCCCTGATGGGAAAGGGTCTGCATAGCCAAGAGCAAGCCTTCTGGGCCCCAGGTGCAGAGTTTGCATGCTGTCTTGACCTTGGCTAGCTAGTCGTCTCCCATCAGGGTTCTAGCCCCTGCGTAGCCGCTGGCCTTTGGGCAGCAGGAAGTACAAAGGGCACACATTACCCAGGGCTTCTTACAAAAGGCTCACCCCTGCACACAATGGATACCTTTTCCAAAAGCCCTGTACTAAACATGTTTTTGTCAGTTACTTCATGTTAAGATTCTGCTTTTTGGGCATCCTTCCCTGTATATGATTCTGTGGTGGGCGTCAGGTGCTGCGGAAATACAGAGGTGATTCATTGATTCTTATCCCCAAAGACTAGCAATCTTAGGGCTGGTGTGACAGGAGCACAAATAGCTAGGAACTGTGGTAAAATGTAAGCACCATAACGGTGGTGAAAATAAAAGCCTGCAGACATTTAGAGAAGTCATTTCTAGGCAGATGAGATGAATTAATTATACTTAATTTATGTGCTCTATAGTATAGTTCTTGTACATGAGGTTTGCTTAAAGAGGGTGGTAGGAAGCCCACTTGCTCTGGGTTTTTCTAAGAATAGAGTGTTCTCCTAAATCCACTCCCTGTGTACCTGTCACTGGGCCTGGAACCAACAGGCTGCCAGGAGCGCGGAAAGACAAAGAGAAGTGGAGAAGGATGGCCATATAGGAGGGAGGCTCCCGGAGGCCATGCTGTCAGGGCTGAGAGCAGTCTCCCCGGATGCTCCTTGTTGGGGAGACTCTCCAGAGCCTCAGGAAACTGATGAACCTGCAGGCTGATCTCGCAGGCAGTTTTAAATCGATACCCCTGATTGGCAAAACTGGTCCCCATGCTATCAGGAGTGGTGACAGCTTTCAGACGGGGCATAAACTGATTGTTAAAGACCCCTCAGCATTATTCACCAGGGCGGGAGAATTCGTTTCAGTATCCGGGAAAAACAGCCATTTGGATAATTGCATTCTGTTTCCCTGTGTCTCCTCTAACGCATTAGCGGGAGATAATACTCCACATTCCAAGTCCAGAACCATCCCACAGAGCTGCCATTAAACAGCTGTCACCTTCCTCCCCATAACTGGATGCATTTCTCGGCAGGAAGAATGACTCCCTGTGTGTGTGCGTGTGCGCATAGGCCGCATCCATCCTGGCACGCAGGAAACGTATCACCGGAGTGAGAGGCAATGCATTACAGTGAGAAAAACACTGGACTAGCTGTCGGGAGACCGGGGTTCTGGACTGGGCTCAGCTGTGACTTTTGGTGTGACCTTGGGTAAGTCATTGAATGTCACTGGTGCCTGGGTTTCCTAAGCTGTAATGTGAGGAGACTAGGCTAGGTGATTCCTCTGGGGTCTGCAGTTGGATGTCACCATGTGGTGTCCTTATGAGCAGAGCAGGGGGTCTCCATGACTCTTGCTTTGGGCTGGAAACTCTTAAAACAGATTGGCCACATAATCCTTGAAGACTGTGCCCTGTCCACAGCCACCAACCCCAAAGAGTAAGGCTGTGGAGGCACTGGACCCGGTTCTTCTTTGCTCCTCATTGATCTAAGCTACGAAGACCGGTTGCCATTGAAAAAAATTATATTTGGCTCATTCTTTCCTCACTTCATTGTTTTTCATGATCCATATCAGACCTCTGACCCCACTAAAGTAATGGAAAATTAGAGAAGAAAATGATGAAGGAAAGGATGAAAGGGGAGAGGGAGGGATTGATGGGGAGGAGAAGAATTAGAAGAGAATGGGGGAGGGGGGGCGACTCCTGGAGAAGGAGCTATTGGAAGGAGGCCAAATGCAGAATGACAGGAGGTTATGGAAATATGTGCTGGAGGTTTAAGAAATTCATGTCCCCTCTTCTTTCTTTCCTTATCCCCTTCCTTGCCTCCCTTTTTCCTTCCTTTCCCCCTTTCCTTCCTTCCTTATTTCTTTCCCTCCCTCCCTCTCTCACTCCTTCCCTCTCTCCCTGCCTTCCAATAAACACTTATTAGCACCCAATAATCTGACACACAATATTGTACATCACAATTCTATATGCTAAAGATGGGTAAGTTGTAGTGCTAAACATGAATAAAATTTGAATAAAACATGATCCTTGCATGCAAGGAGGCGAGTGTCTGATGTGCAATGAGGTGTGGAAAGACTAATAGGAGGGGTGTGTACACAGCAAAGGGAATGGGTCAATTCTACTGGGGGAGGCCTCATGGAACTGGATGGTCTCATGAGATGAGAGAATTTCTGTGTTCTTCTATTATGCAGCGCCCTCTCAATAGCTTTGCAGAATGATCTTCCTTTACTCAGGAAATACTTCCATATTTCCACAGTGCTGTGAAACACCTTTACCTGTATTCGCCGCACTGTGCTGTAATCACCGCCTTCCATGTCTGTCTTACTCACTAGACTTAGTGCTTTAAGACCAGGAGACTTAGCTTAGTTTCCTTCGTATTTATATTGTCTAGGACCTACCTACCACAGTGCCAGCAAACAGGAGATGAACACCCCCCCGCCCTGCTCCCCAAGCAAACAAAACCCTCTTCTCTCACTTCCTTTCCCTTCCCTTCTGTTTCTTTTGCACCTGCCTCTTCTTCTCTCCAAGGTCCCCAGTAGAAGTGGGTTAGCCTAAGTTTCTCTTTCACACTGGCTGTCTAGAATGTTTTTCTCAGAGCATGAGGTTGCAGGGCTCTCTTCCCAGGCAGAGCCTGGTGTCTTACTAACAACAAGTCAGTGGCTCTCAGGGATGTCTCTCCTCTGGGAGGACAGACCACACTTTGGCTTTCTTCTTCCTGGGGGCCCTTCATCCATTGCTGCTGGGCTATTTCTTAGAAAAGAACATATCCAGGCAACTGGAGGCGTGGCCTTTTCCACCAAGTGGTGCCTCTTTGAGCTCACACCACTCAGCCCCAAATGGGTTGGGCTCTTGACTTGAAAGTGAAGGTGGAAGTCATCTGGCCTTGACTCACACCCTCATGAATCCATCACCTCTACCAGGATGTGTATTCTAGGTCTATGAGCTCATGGACTACCACCACCTCTGAATCTAAGATGCAGTTCTACATGGTTGTCTAGATTGTGGTTGGCTTGGCCTACATACAGGTTACTCAGTCTATATTTTTCTGAGGGAATGGGGTCTTTTCATCTTTGTACACAAGTCCAGGGACCTCAGTGAAGGACACATTTAAAATAATTAAAGTTAATAATTCTTCATTATTTCCACCTCTGAAAGCAGGATTCTTGGAAAGCTGGTACAATCTGAGTCAACAACTCAGACTCAGGAATCTCTTCAGAAAAGTTATTAAGAAGGGTATGGAGGACACCAGTTGCAATCTCTTTGTGAAGAGCATCAGGAGACTATAATACTTTAGCTGGAAACTGAAGTAACTCTGGCAAGATTTGGGACTCTCTCATATATGGGACCTTCTTCTTCCTCTTTCTCTCATTTTGGGCAGGGACCTCAGTGAAGGACACATTTAAAATAATTAAAGTTAATAATTCTTCATTATTTCCACCTCTGAAAGCAGGATTCTTGGAAAGCTGGTACAATCTGAGTCAACAACTCAGACTCAGGAATCTCTTCAGAAAAGTTATTAAGAAGGGTATGGAGGACACCAGTTGCAATCTCTTTGTGAAGAGCATCAGGAGACTATAATACTTTAGCTGGAAACTGAGGTAACTCTGGCAAGATTTGGGACTCTCTTATATATGGGACCTTCTTCTTCCTCTTCCTCTCATTTTGGAAGTGATATTATGAAACTCTAATGGTGCCACTGAAATAAGTCTAAGTTCTTAAATATGTCACCCAATCTCATAATCCCTCATTATTATGGGCTATAAAGAGAATCAAAATGGGAAAAATCTAAACATTACTGAGTTAGTGTTCTACATTGAACTGGAGACTTTCATGATCACAGACTGATTAAAGGGAGGCTTTCTCTCCATATACATATGTCTCAGATAGCTTCCCAACCTCCATCACAGACACCTGGTGTATTCAGACCAGAAAAAAATGCCCAGCTTGAGTACAATAATACCCAGGAGGGCAGACAGGCTTTGGTTTCAGGAATGTCTCCCCATGGCCTCCTGGGAAAGGAAATGGTGCAGCTAGAAGCATGGAGGCATCTCTGAGATGAGGGCAGGGCTTGAGATGGAGAAGGGCCAGCTAAGGAGGTCGGCTCGCCATGGGCTTCATGTCCATGCTCAGGAAAGCTGGGAGCCTAACATGTTTGCACTAAGAGGAAACTGTGCTGATAGAAATCCTGCCAGTTCTCTCTGAGGGACACACTGTCCTTGAGGAAAGAGCCAACCATCATCTTTACATGTGTCCTAGTTTTCATTGTCAAAGAAACTGAAGCCCTACTCAGGCATCCCTGCCACTCTCTTCGCAGAATATGGATGGTGGAGAGCTGGGGCTCAGGGCACTGGTCAGATGATTAGAGAAGGTGAGGCTGTGAGGAGCCCTGTTAGGAGAGTGAGGTCTGTGCATTTCCTACCTGGGGCTTGGCCAGGTGGGATGGGGGAAGGAGGGAAAGACCAGAAAGATTGAGGGGACTTGCAAGCAAAATGACATGTGTTCCAGCGTGAGCTCTGGGCTCTTCAATAGATCAGGCTAGTAGAGCAGGCAGCCAAGAGTTTGTGGATAGGCAGCACAAAATTAAGTTCTTAAATATGCCACCCAATCTCATAATCCTCATTATTATGGGCTATAAACAGAATGATGAAGAATTACTAATTTTAAATCTTCCCAACCAGAATCTGATGGTTCAGAATTCTTTCTTTTCCATTCTCCTTCCCATTCCTCTGCGGAGTGAGAAACATGGGAGGCTTCCGTGCCACCTGATAAGAGCTATCCATTCTGGCCTCTGCAGAACCACTCCCTCTTGGTCTCTGGTCATCAGGCAAACCCTGTGAGTCCTGTCTGCAGGTCATCTAGTCCATACAGATCTCTCCTACTCCATCCACAAGTCCTCTGCAGGTCTGCCCACACCATCTAGGCCACTTCTGGGCCCCTGCCAGGAAGACACTGAGACTGAACACTGGGAGACACTCTCATGCTGTGATGTATGGAAAGGCTGGTCATGAGAGGCTGGTCACAAACATTTGAGAAGGGAAATTATGGGTATGCCTTTACTTATTTGCCACACAGAATAAACAACTGCTATAACTCTGTGAATTGAGTAAATGCTTTGGCATTACATACAGCCACAGGTTAGGGTGGAGAGAGAAATGGGCAAAGGGGCCATGCCAGGGGGAAGATGGCAGCGAATGGAGGACAGCCCTCTAACATTAGTATGCATACATATTAGGGAGAGAGTGTGTGAAAGCCAGCACGCAAGAGTTTGTGTCTGTGCACTAGCAACAAAGAAAGCTGTTACGATAAAATGCAAATAGAGACCATCTCTCTTTATAATTTTCTGCTTTCTGTTCTAATCCAAATAATGTAATCCTAGGAATGTCTCACCCCAGTTTTATACATTCAGAGCCCAAATCCACAGGCAGAGGCTCTAGGCTCCTCACAGTCACCTTGATCTTGGGGAGTGGAGTGGAGGGAATGAGTCCCAGGCCTCCCAACCAAAGTGACCCTCTCTGGAGGTCATTCTACTGCTGTTTCCACCTAGGACAACTTGTTCACCTGCCCTGCTGTGGGCTTCAGAACCATTCACCTCCACAGAGGCTGCCTCCTGACCCAGGCTGTCTGTCCCTGTAGCATTGGTGAGCTGATTAGAGCCAATGTTTTCATTATATTCAGATTTCATAAATGACTGAAAGGATCAGCTTATAAAAGCAAAAGAAAGTTGAGGCATTCAACCTCTCTGGGCCTTTTAAGACAACAGACTATTATGTTCATGTGAATTTCCAGGAAGAAGCCTCTAATTAAAGCTTATTGCCTCTCAGCTGCCATTGGCCCGCGATGTGGCTCGTCCTTCCTGTTCATTAGAGCAAAAAGGCATCCTAGTGAGGAGGTAGCCTCATGGAGCCCATGTCCACCTTCCGGCCCAGGCCCCCTGTGAGCTGGGGAGGATCCCAGTGCTGCCATGATAGCCCCATCACGCCCCCCTACGTATGACTTGGGATTCAGACAGGATATTACATGCCTGTTCTTGAAGGAAATGATAAGACCCTGGTCTACCAGTTGCATGAATGATTAATGAGGGATAATTAGTCAATGTTTGTTAAGCATTTTATAGACACAAAATGCTGGCTAAGAGCTAAATGAGAGAGCAGAAGCAGCAATATCCAAAAGACTGTACATCTACCCAAATGCTACACAGAGAATCCCAGAATGTTGGGTGGAGGGAAGGAGGGATCACCGAGCAATTGCCCTGTGGTTTCCAAGCTGTGATTTCAGGGCCTTCTGGGCTGGTGCCCTCTAACTGTTTCCCAGTGTTTCCTCCCCAATACATCACAGTTGGGAAGGCAAACTAAAGGTCCACAAAACTGTGTCTGCAGCAGAACTTGAAGGCAGATAATGCCCCAAACTTCAAAATAACCATTAGTAAAGGAGAAAAGCATTGTATCCCATCCTCCCATCAGCCAGCAAGCAGCTCCTTCAGCCCTTGTGCTTGGCCCTCCACTCTGGAGGATGTCAGTGTTTGGGTCCCACAGCTCCAGGTGTGGGGAGGTCTGGGCAGAGCAGAACTAAAATGTCTCCCAGCTCTTCAGATACAAGTTTAGTGCTTCTCCTGATATCTCTCTTTTTTTAAAAAAAAAAAAAATTTTTATTGATTTTTACAGAGAGGAAGGGAGAATAATAGAGAGATAGAAACATCGATGAGAGAAACATTGATCAGCTGCCTCCTGCACACTCCCTACTGGGTATGTGCCCGCAACCAAGGTACATGCCCGTGACTGGAATCAAACCTGGGACCCTTGAGTCTGCAGGCCGATGCTCTATCCACTGAGCCAAACCAGTTAGAGCTCCTGATGTCTCCCTTCAAGCAAAACAAAACAAAATAGGAAAACCAAACCAAACCAACTCTGAGATCAATTCTGTCCTCGGGAAAATTTAAGAAGCTGCAGGCCAATGCACAGGGGACTTTAAAATCTAATATTTGCTTAGTCTGCCCCTAACCTTGACCTCAGTTTTAGGAACTGAACCCTTCTCTGCCTGATTTGGTGGGTTAAGCCCCAAGCTGGTCTCTGGTGTCACTTTGGGACTCTGCCTACCATCCACTCACCTGCCACTTGCAGTGAGAGGATAGCTGTCCTCTGGCTCAGCTTCCCGGCAGCGCTCCCAGGCCTGGCTCCTTCCCTCACCCCTGTCCCTCTGTCTTCCTGGAGCGGTGCTTCCCCAGCATCTCCTTTGATGTGCCCCAAATGGCAGAGAGGGGTGAAGTCACCTCCCAGAATCTGGGGATCACTATGAGCAGACAATGTCTTTAAAGCCCACGCTTTATCTTAAAATTTGTGTGTAGTTTGCATAAAAGTGCAATATATAGCCATGCTGGTTTTCATATAAAAATGTCCCTCCACTCCAATCTTCCGGTAAAACCAAAGCTCTGTGGACTCTGGGTTTTCACATTCCCAGAACACCACTACTTATCCTCAAGGTCTAAGAATCACTAGCCCCACTTGATCCTAACCCACTGGTTGGATCCTGACCCCTCTTAACTTGCACACAGCCAATTCCTTTGGCCAATTCCTTTGTGGCTGCGGCGTTGGAGGCAGCCTGGTCTCAGACCTGCGGGGCAGAACACAGAGAGCAGACTTACCTTCCCTCCTCCAGCGAACATCCTTAAGCCTGACCAAGCCCCTGAGTTGAGCAATTTACTGCTAACCCAGTGTTTCTTGATGACTGATATCAATTGTTTGAACCATGGTCAGTTAAGAGTCGCAAAGCCACTGGGTGACTCAAGAAGGGGCAGAACTAACCCTGGCTGATTTCCCACTAGGATGTAGACACCATGTCACACTATCATACTTAACTCACATGGACCAGGATGGGTACCACTGTCTTCATTTCATCCATGAATTATTTAATACTATAGAATGTAATGGACACGTAGTAGCACGCAAGCAACTGAGGTAGGATTTAAACCCATGCTTTTCTTACGAAAATCCTGTTCTCCTTCCACTGTCCATCTGTTGCATCTTTTTGCCCATTTCACTCATTAAGGCCTCCATCAAAGAATGAAAGACACAGAGACAGGAGGTGAGGTTGGGATGTATGAATTCTGCCATCATCTTCAGAAACATGCAAAGGGTGTGGGAGAGGTAGTGGATTGAAACCAATGTCTAAACTGACATTTCTCTTATCATCTATGGAAAGAATTTATCTTGGTCCACCTTGCTCTTCTCATAGCCACAGATTTGAAGGAATGGTTGTAAGAGGGGCCTTAGAGATCTACAGAGGGAACACAGCTTCACCAAGCTCCTCATTTATCACCAGCGAGAGTTCCGGTCTTATTAATAACTGGGGTTTAATCTTCTACATTCAAAGAGACTCCCATTACCCAAAACAATAATTTTTAAAATTACCCCGCAGTGTGTCAATCGCAGATTGAATACTAAGAGTTACTTAAAGTTAATAAATGCTTTTAGAAATTATTTGAACATTTGATGAATTAAAAGTTATGAAATATTTATAAGCAGTAACAACACCATTTAGCACCATTAATAAAAATAAATACATTAGAGAGAATGAAATTCATTACTATTTTACCATTAGACATTGATGTCAATGACTGAATATTGCTCCAAATTACTTGTAAAATAGACCAATTATTTCAGTGTGATTAATCTTTTCAATTATTTCTTTTATGTAGTTGTAATTTGAAAGTAATTTTCTCGTGGGAGTACAATGACCTCAGCACACTAGATCCTTATTTATTTATATTTAAAAATTTTGGTGTCTGCCCCCCATTTCTGGGCGATTTCCAGCGGTCGGATATTTAAAACAGTTTCCCAAGCAATCATTATTGTTCCATTATTGGCTTTATTAGTGATTATGAATAAGCCCTCCCAAAGTTAGAGACTCTCTGCCACCAGCAGTAACGTTAGCAGAAAAAGGAGGGACTAGCAAAACCCTTTCCTTGTTCCACCAGCTATGGCCCTGCTGTGTTAGACCCTGAGCTCAGCCTGAAGAAGACTGTGTGGTAAGCAGGTTGAAGGACTTCTAGGTTCTTCCCTGGCCTCCACCCATCCCCACAGGATTAAACAGTCCTATTCCTTTTCATTACATAATGAATTTTGTGTACCCTGCCACAAAAGAAATTTGACTTTATTAGAGATAAAAGCATAGATCGTAGGGAGTAGGGAAGAGAACTCTGCAGCTGCCTTCAAAATCAGAACGTGGATCCGGGCTGTTAGGCTCTGTTGGGAAGGTGGTAACCTTTCCCTGGCCCATTGGCTCGGACAGAGACCAGACAGAAAGTGAGATGGGGGAGTGAGCCTGCAAGCACACCCGGGTAGTTGTGCAGGATTGGTCAGCCCTGGTTCCAGAGTGAGGGCATTCAGCTCAGTCAGGGCCACAGGACAGAGAGGGCAACAGTATTGATTGTATCAAGCTCTGTGCCAGGGGTTCTACACACAATATCAGTTTCAATTCCCCAACAAACCTATAATTATGTATTATTAGCCCCATCTACTGATGAAAAAATTGAAACTCATAGACTTTAAAAAACTCTTCTAAGCTCAAGAGAGTGGTCAGTGATGGAGCTGGGAGTCCACCCTCATTCTGTCTTATTCCAAAGCTACAATCTCTCTCCTACCCTGTAATAGGAATATCTTCCCTCAGTGCAGACCAGGAGAAAAGCACTGGTAGTTTTTAGTAGTTTGAGTGCAGAGATTATAAAAGAAGATGCAGTCTTTGATTCCAGGAACTTAGCATCCATTGAGTGAGGCACATAAATAACTCCGGTGAGAAGTAAACTGTTCTAAAATAGAAATGCCTTACACATCCACACTGACCCCTTCACACCCCTTGGTGACCACAAGAGTCCAAGCCAGAGAAGGAGTGCAGAGAACATCTGCTTCCCCATGGAGCCCATCTGTTCTTGGACCTGGAGCCTCTAACGGGAGGTAGCTGGACCATTAGGGTCTTCCTAAGTCTCTTGACCAATCCACCTTCCCTAGAGAATCAGAGGCAGGCTGCCTTTCTCCCTCTGCTAAGGATGTGTCTGCTAGAGGAAACACTTTCTGGATCATTAGAGAAAGTAAGAAAGGTCAACTCTCTTGGTTTCATAGGAGAAGCAGACAAGAAACAGGTCTTGTAAACTCTACAACAGACTCGCTGCAAATGCAACATAAACTATAGAGGAACAATTTTGTAGGTGAAAGGGAGTTGTAGGGTAAGGAAGAAAAAAAATGTGCACAACTCGGTGAGATCCTTGATCAAAGGTACAAATAATTTTTTGCAGGAGTAATTGTGCTGAGCCTGGAGATTTGTAGGCTCTTATTCCCTTCTCGTGATGTTGCTCAAATAAGGTTAGGCCAATTCTGGGAAATGATACCTTCTCCCTGTCACATTCCTGTAAACTAGCTTCCTCTTGGCCTCTTTTGGACGGTACATAGGTCCTTGACATCTGCGAGGATTGATGATGTCCAGAGGCACTCACAAATCCCCAAGTTCGTGAGTGCAGAAACGTTTGTGCAAGCTCCTGGCTTACTCCCAAACCGCATGTTTCCTGTACATTGCCTCACATCACAGGTTAACCACCCTTTCAACTTGAACTGAATTTCAATCTGTCACATTATGGTGATTTTTCTGTCCCCCACACATAAACCAGTTTTGATAAAAGAAAAAAAAAAGTACACACTTTGTAAGTTCTTGTAAAACTAGCGATGAGTGCAGAGACAGAGCACAAGGCGCTGGGAGGTCAGTTCCCCACCTAAGGGAGTCTCTTTCACACACAAGCTCCAAGAGGCATGAGATTTAACACCGGACCTCTACATGCAACAGATGGCCGTATGTTAAGGGCCTTCATGGTTGTTCATGAACAGTCTAAACTAAGACTTTAGGTCTGTGCGTGCCACAGGCTTCCCTCTTGTCCACATGTCATTCTTGGGCTTCTAAGACCACACATTCTTTGGCACAGGTGAGAGCTCCCTCCCAGGGGACCTCTGGGCAGAGCAGACCCAGCCTGAGAATAGCAGTAATGAAATCAACTTCCTCCCGAAGACTCTCCTGTACCCGTCTCTATACCCTCTGCATGTGGAAACAACAAAGGACGTTTATAGTCATGAAGCTAGGCCTTCTGAAGATCAAGGGAAGATCAACCTCATCTACAGGGTAGGGCAAAAGAAGGTTTACAGTTGTGATATGCAAAACACAGAGTTCGTTTGTGTATTATTATTTATTAATTACTGTATTATTTTCCATGCAAACAGCTGTAAATTTACTTTTGCTCCACCCTGTGTCTACTTATGATCCATTTTATTCTGCTTACCAATCAGAATTGAGGTAATAGTTAATAAAGAGATACATATAAAATATGATCTTGAAAATAGGAATACAAAATCAAAAATTCTGTAGAGGAAGGGGGAAATAGACTTATCAAAAAACTACACAGATAGAATTACGGTGATATAGTTCAGAGTTTCCTGGTAAAAATAAAAAAAAAGGCAGACAAAACCCCAACCCAATCAATTATGCTTCAGGAGAGAGATGGCATCTAGAAATAAATTCACAGTCAGGGACTTAAGCCAAAGGAATTCAATGACACAGTGGACCATGCTCCAATGGTTTTTACAAAATAAGTGAAAAATTTGACATATAACCATTTCCCATGTTGTTTCTAAATAATAGCTTAAGCCAAATCATTAAAAAATACTTAATATAAGTTTTGCCTCAGGAAAAACAAAGTATAATAATCATTATCAAGTTGGCGGGGTGAGGAGTTGGAAGAGCTGGCAGAATGTGGGTAATTACTGAAACTGGGTGGGGGGTTTCTGATGATTCGTTGCATTATTCTATTCATTTGTGTACATTTGAAATTTTCCACCATAAAAATCTAAGAAAGATGGTGAAATCATTCAGCAACCAGAGAATTGAAGCTAATATGTTATCTAATGAAGACTATATTCTGTGCGATGAAGTTTTAAGTTAGGCAGATATAATGTTATATTAGATCTTTGAAAACCAACCATCTGGGCTGTGAAGCACTTGATGATGTTCAGAATCAGCCCTAAGCACTGTAAACTTTTCTAGATAAACGCGCACATTCCCAGCTAATCATGGTGGCAGTTACTGACACACTTGAGACAACAAGCTATGGAGGAGAGAAGGGGCGAGCCAGACCCAGTTACCTTCACTGCAGTTCTTCAGGGCAAAGAAGTCCACTGCAGACAAGCTTCGGTTTCCACTTGAGATGTACTCCAGGGCCACTCGGAACGGGTTCTCTGGGCGCCCAATTCTTCCCTGCAGCACCGTCCAGCTGGTGGCATAGAAAGCGAGGGAGAAGCACAGAAAACAGTGATGAGAAGCAGGCTAACCTGCAGGGAGGGCCTGCCCTGCAGTGGCGTCAGGGCCCACACTCCAAGGGCATTGCCAACAGGAGATGGAGCCCTACGTGGCTTTCAGGAGAGCGGCCCTGAGAGCAGCACATGGACATTTGTTCCTGTCTTGTCCAGCTAACTCAGAGACCCAATTTCTAAACCCAGTGTGGCCACTGGTGGTTCCCCCCCACCACGCCCCCCACACACATTCTTATTAGGCAGTTACAGACCTGTGAGATATTTCAGTAGCTTGTCTTACAGGAAAAGATATATATACTTGAGAAAACCTGGCAGCAGAGTGAAGGAACAGCCTTTAAACCATTTATCTGTCTATTTATAATTATCTCTGGAAAGAATGCTTGGTTTTCAGAATTTTATCGGATCCCAAAGTCTCAGAATCCTCAGGTTTGCTATGTAGTTACTTAGGGAAAGCTTGCAAGGGCTATTTATTTACTGCAGGAAAATTAAAGTGCACCGAAGCATGTATTTTGGGGTAAAAGTACCTAAGATTGACGTGGATTCTGCAAAAAGGTGCAAACAGAAAAAGACAAAAGCAGGTCAAACAGCAAGCTTTGCATCCATCTATCACCAAGGACACCGCCACGGTGGGGTAACCGAGAATCTGCTAAATGAACATTTTCACACCTCACTCAGGCGATTAACGTCTGGGAACAGCCTCTGTCACTGATTGGAACATCAAATTTGCTTCCCAACAATGATTCAGGTTCTTAAAGAAATATATAGTTATTTTGACAATTCGTGTGGAGAATGGAAATTATATGGACTAGTTCATATTTTCTTTCCTTTCAAAAAATAATTTTATTGAGGTGTAATTGACATACAAGAGTGCATGTACTAAATGTATAATTTGATGGCTTCAAATGTATAAATTGATGAGTTTTGCTGTATGTATGCAGTAATCTGCCCTTATCCATGGTTTTGCTTTCTATAGTTACAGTTACCAATATGAAATGGAAAATTCCAGAAATAAACAATGCATACGTTTTAAATTGTGTGTTGTTCTGAGTAGCTTGATGAAATCTCGCACTGGCCTGCTCTGTCCACCCAGGATGTGAATCATCCTTTTGTGAAGCGTATTCATGCTGTATACACTGCCCTCCCATTAGTCACTTGGCAGCCATCTGGGTTATCAGACCGATTGTCATGGTATCGTAGTGCTGTGCTCAAGTCACTCTTATTTTACTTAGTAACAGCCCCAAAGCCATTCAGATAACTTTTATTACACCAAATCGTTATAATTGTTCGATTTTTATTATGTTATTGTTGTTGATCTCTTACTGTGCCTAATTTATAAATTAAACTGTATCATGGATATGTACAGAAAAAACAGAATATATATAAGGTTCAGTACTATCCGCGATTTCGGACATCCACTTGGAACATACACCTGCAGATAACAGGGGACTCTGTACATGCATGAACTACTGTGCCTAATTTATAAATTAAACTGTATCATAAATATGTACAGAAAAAACAGAATATATATGTTTCAGTACTATTCGCGATTTCGGACATCCACTTCGAACAAAAAGCATCCTCCCCCACAAGTGTAAAGTGATGCTTATTATGAAAAATGTTAAAAGTCCAACAATTCAGGAAAGTGGATAAAGAAAAGTCACCTAGAAGTCATTATTCAGAGATAAACCACTGCCCACACCTCAGTGAACAGCCTTTCAGCTGTAATTCTTAATAAACGAGAGCACACGGCACATGCTCTGTGCCTGCACCTTGCCACTCAATGGCATGTCTCGGCATGTTTTATTATTATGAGACAATAAATATAGATTACAGGATCAGTTCAATGATTGCATTTTTAATGATTTGTGCACCGCTCCTCATTTTTCCTTTTTACACCACGCTGAGGCCAGCCCTGTGTACTTACTTCTGTAGCCACTGCCTTGGGACAAATTCCCAGAGCCTGGGTCAAGGCGCACGGACATTTAAAACTCGGAGGCATATTGTCAGTCCTCCAACAGCGACTCAGTGGGCCCATTTTGCCATTTGGTGGCAACACTGGAACCCATGAAGTCTTTTCAGCTTTGCTAACTTTCCCTGACAAAGGTGTTGCCTGAGGCAACCATGGTCCTTCAGCAGGCCTCCAGGATGGCAGTTTGAGTCTCTGGTTCCTGCTATGTTGCTCAGCATGCACTGGGAGTCTGCTGAGCGAAGAGGGTAGTTTTGCTCCTGTTCTACACTCTTCTGTAGTTAATTCAGATCACTGGAGCCAATGCCTCAACCATTTAATAAAAGTGTATTGTTTCCCCACAGTAGAGGCTGTAGAAGGGATATTGCTGTTGTAAAGTTTGTTCTCTGTTACTGTGCCCAGCAGGTTTTCTATCCAAATAAAACCAGTATAATTGAATAAGGACAAGGAGGCCTCTTGGTTTAAATGTGGGGTTGTCAAAGAAAGAAATACCGGAAAAGAAAATGTAGATGAGGGGTTCTTATGAAAACAAACAAATTAGAAATGTTCTTGCTCTTCTGAAAAATAAAGGGACTTACTTTTGAGGAAAGGTGATGGTGAAAGGCGTGACTATTCAGATTCTGCCAAGAATTGTCGCTCCCTGCTCCGAGGAATGATGGATTTTAATTCCAGGTACACAGGGGCCCTTGACAATGATTTCCAGTTCTATATTGGCACTAGCCCTCTGGATAAATGTGTCAAGAGTTTTAGGAATTAGTTTCTGAGTTACTGATGCAATAACTTTTGTCTGAAATTCTCTGGCCTCCCATAGTTTACTGCTGCAACTTTAATAACTTTCAGAGCAGTTGCCAAACATGTATTTTATAACCAGGGAAGTTGGGACCAGGAGAGGGCAAGTTTATACCTAGGGTCAGATTTGTTTAAGAGAGAGCCAAAAACCCCATGAAAAACAAATCCAAGCTCTCTCTTCTGTCTGTCTCCATTTTCTTTACTTATATTCCAGTGCTCATAAAACTCATTCATTAGGGTCTTGCTTTCATCTTTAGCTGGTGTTCTTAGGAGGAAGTTCTCTGTTCTGACCTAGAAACAAACGTGCAGCCATATCCATGTGCTGGGGATTTGAGAACATCTTAGCAATGATGCTTCAATCAATCAATTTGACAGTGTGGGAGTCCACCTGGACTTTAGGAAGCCAGAAAAGCTGTATGGATAGCCTGTAACCATCCATTATCTTCCAGTGTGTTTCTGAAGCTTTCTGCTTCCAGTTCTGGCTCTGTCCTTCATTTGTCTGATGACTTTGAACAAGGCACTTTACTCTGAAAGTCTGAAATTGTGGATGTTTCCGGATCAATTGTATTCTTAGCCAGAGAAAGTGTCTTCAACTCTGTGTGAATTTGCTGAGGAATAACACTGACCACACCTTTTTTTGCTGAGTGGCTTCACTATAATGAATAAATTAGAGCCCATCAAAAAAGGCAGGAGAGATGGTTTGTGAATGTCAAGGTTCATTCTGACCTGGGGGCTGGAAGTAGTATTTAAAAGGCCTCTCAACTGGGGGTGAGTCGCATATGCTGGTCCTGAATTTGCATGGGTTGCAGTAAGTCCCTGCACCGCCTTAACTTCTCTCACAGATTGCAGGAGTCCTGGTGACAAAACACTTTATGGAAGCCCTGAAAGCTGCAATGGACAAATAATATTCTACAGAAGGTGGAAGAGGAGTTATTAGCCCCAAACTCACAGATTTATTTCTGCAAAGCGATGCACTTCTACCCCCTTGAAGAAATGGAGACTTGCCCGAGGTCAGACGCTTGGTTAAAATCAAGTATATTATTGCTCCCAGAGAGGCAGAACAAAGAGCATTGCAAACTGTGGATCAGTCTATGTATCCAGTTGCTTTTCGTATCACTAGAATCACAGAGATAGAAAAGGATATGTCTACTCAGCATTGCTAGAGGGATCGCGAGTCTGGGTTTGGAGGATAGATAGGCCAGCCAGACAGTGACATAAATACCAGAACATGCATACGCAAAACAAACAATCCTAAGAAGCTCTGGCCTGGGAACAACAAGAATCTCTAAGGCTCCCACCATTGCACACCAGGTTAGTCTCTGCATGCTTAGAGGAAGTGCCTGGCATGTCTGCTGATGAGACTGAAGGGCTGGCGGTCATCTGCAAAGGACAAAGGCACAGGGTTATTTTAAGCCCAGAATGAAGGGGCATGTTGACAGCATGTGAGGGCCGAGATGGCAGTTGACAAGATAGAGGAAAGTGTATTATTTTGTGGCTGTGTGACATTCCTGTAGGCACAATGTTGATGTGGGGCTAGCTCACAAAAGTGAGCCCTCAAACCCTACATGCTAGTCAATGGGATGCCTTTCTGAGATGGCTTTAGCTGTTGTAATACCACAAGGCCTAGATTCAGTTCTGGCTCCACCATTCACTAGCTAAGTGATCTCAGGCAAATGATTTACCTTCTCTGATCTTTGGGTTCCTTATTTTAAAGATGGAAGCCGTAAGGACTAGCTTGCTGTACTGTGAGGGTTTGTGAAAAGGATGTATGCAAAGGAACATGTTTATTAGAAGCTCAATAAACAGGAGCTATTCTTACAGAAGACAACTTTCTTCATGGAATGACATGGGTCCATGAAACTCTCTGCATCTCAGCTCATTTATGAGATTCAAGGGGGAAAAGAATGTAGGTAAGAGAAAGTGATAAGAACACTTGTAATTTAAGAATAGCAGCTACCTTATTTGTTTAAACAAACAAAAAAAAACTTAGTTAAATGAATCTTCATATGTTAGGCATAACCCCAAGAAGTTATATTGAAACACTCATATAAGAAAACATATTAGGATGAGACTGTAACAACAGGTCAACCTTCTGACCAGAACCTCCAAAGTATCCCATCTCACTTACAGTAAAAGCCTCTTATTTACATTCGCATCTTCTTATAGCATGTGCAAAGATGCCTTGTGTCTAGATCTTGGTTAGAATTTGTTGAACTCCATTTTTCAGGTCTTTATGGGTGCATTGTTACACACTAGGTAAAGGATGAAGTGCTCTGAGGACCCTAAAGGTTTAGGATTTAGCTTTGCAATCCAGGAACTTACAGACTAGTGAGAAAGATTAAAAGTATTTATCAAAATTATAGTGAATGGCAGTATAGAAGAGCTAAGTAAGTGGCTTACAAACTACATACTAGAGGGCCAAATGGTGTCTCAGACTGAGTGATGAGAAGAGGTGGACCTTGAAGATGGGTAATTAAGAGTGAGCGGGAACTGGTGCAAGGGCAATGCAGAGAGACAGAAGGCATGAGCTCATGAGCAGAGACCCTACAGACTGTGTGCTCAGAGTGTAGGCAGCCCAGTCTGACATGAGTCAATGTTTTCCACTGGCCTTTATAGGAAGGAGGTCCCTGTGTCTTACCTACCCACCTCCAACCTCCTTAAAACCAGTATTGGTGGATCATTCATCTTTGTGTCTCCAGTCCCTAATAAATCACAGATGCTCAACAAATATATGTTAAATGAGAGAGCAAATGCATAAACAGATTTCTGTTAAATCAGATAAGATTCTGACATTGACCAAAATTTATATTGTAGTGAAGCTGAGTTACTCTGAAAGTCCATGTGAGTGCATTATCATTAGCTGTCATCTATTCAAGTGACAATGATGACTTCCCTGTTAAGAAGGACCTAAAGATGGGAAATTTTGGGGTTGAGGGAAGCTTGGGAGTTGATTCATCACATAGGTCTTGGGTCCCCATTCATCTACAACCCTCCCCCCCTTTTTAAAAAAGAAGCAGGGCTTGGGAAGGAACCATCAAATTAGCTCTTGTTCATCTACCTAGAACCCAACAAAGGAATCAGGGAATCATATAACTGAGACATGGAAATAACCTGAGTGCTTAACTAGGGGAGGTCTCACCTGATGTAAGATTATTCAGTACAAGGCAGTCAGCTGTGAACCAAGTCAATGTAAATATTAAAAATAGCAGCAAGACCAATAATAACAGCACTAATGATATGATCAACAGCAGTTAACATTTATTGAAGGCCTATCCTCTGCTTCTAGCTGAGTTTTAAACCCAAGTTAGTGTGGCCCAGTAGTCTTTATGGACATGACCTTAAACTGCCTTTACAAGCTTCTTGTGGATAAAACATCACTTCTGTATGGCTTTGTTTCAACTTCTGGCCCCAGGGAACATGGTTGGTGACCTGAAACTAAATGACGTGCCCATTCTCATGCTCTGTGGCAGTGACCATAGCTAAGTCATTCAGTTGGTGACTAACCCCCGTGCCAGGACAGCCAAACTCACGGGTTAGGACCAGGATGATGGGAACCACCCAGATTAGACCACCATGTAGAGCTCAGTCACATGATTATCATTACTGCCGAGTGTAACACTGTTAAGGTGCAGGCCACACAGCTGATATTCTCTCACATGTCTCTTCGCTGAGATGCTCTCTTGACAAGTGTCTGGATGTGAATGTGAAGGTGTGAAGATTTGTTAGAAACAAGGAACTGAGCCTGTGGGAGCTCCTCTAGATCAATACAGGAAAAAAAAGGCAATTGCATTTCTCTCCCTGGTCTTATCTTAAAGAAAAAACCCCCACACATAACTTTCAAGTCCTTAAAATATACCTTGTAGTAATTCTGCAGCAAATATAAACCATTCAGCACTATTTTTTATTGTTTCCATTAAATCAACCTGCATTTAAAGCATTTTTATGGGAGGGAACAGGGAGGGGGGAAAAAGCCAGATCAATGTAAATTTTAGCGTGGCATTCTTTGTTGCTAGTTAATTTTCTGTAGTAATAATAACACTTGGTATGTGACACGGGGTCTTTTATCTAAGAAGCCTTAACTTTCTTATTCCCTTGGCCTTCACAATTTCCCAGAAGTTGGATAAATGCCCTGGAGAGGATCAAATCGGGATGGGAATGAGGGTACAGGTTGATTCAGGCTGTGGCTCCCAGTGGCTCCGGACACTGAGCTGCCCTGAGGCTGAGGGTGGCTATGGCTCCATGGGAGAGGAACTGCGGGAGCAAAGGGGGCTTGAGGCAGGGATGGGCAGGCTTGGGCCACAGGTGGACTCGGGTGAGACCTTAGCACTGGAGGCTAGAAAGCAGTCTCAGTTTTCATCAGAGACTGTATGGGTGACAAGGATCTGGAAAGTGGCCTGGCCTTCTCAGGATCGGGGCTAAGAAGGTGGTCCCAAACTGTGTTTTCCCTAATTCTTCTCATGCTTTTGAGCTAAGAGAAAATGAATGGTCTTGGGTTCATTGCCCTGGTCCCTCTCTAACTTCTAATCTTCTTTCCTTCCTTCCTTCCTTCCTTCCTTCCTTCCTTCCTCCCTTCCTTCCTTCCTGCCTGGTCCCTCCCTAACTTCTACTCTTCTTTCCTGCCTTCCTTCCTTCCTTCCTTCCTTCCTTCCTTCCTTCCTTCCTTCCTTCCTTCCTTCCTTCCCTCCCTGAGAAATATATTGATTAAGAGATCAAACTTTGGACCCAGACTTGCTGCTTTATGATCTTAATTCTGTCTCCTATTAGCTGTGGCCTCTGGCCAGCTACCTAACCTAACCTACCTGTGCCTGAGTTCTGTCATTAAGAAGCAGGGACGATAACAGAAGCTTAGAGGGGTGTTGTGAGGTTTACATGGGTTAAGACACATAGAGCACTTAGCTAACACTCAATAAGCATTAGTTAATGCTGCTATTATGATGTTAGTGGTGCTTTTTCCTCCAAAACCTAGTGTGACAGTGATGACCTTACAGGAAAGTGAAATAGGAACATATGATGCTTTGGGGATTGGGAAGAACCTTCTGGCCCAGAGCACCAAAATTTTGGGGACTCCTTTCAAGTCCCCCATGTGGAGATAGAGTAGAGACACATGTACAAATGCAGATAGTCTAGGGAGCATTGTGCCAACCTCACGAAACACATTTCAGTTGTTTGTGTATGTTAATTTATGTTCTGCCTCATTCCAGAAAGGATTTAAGGTAGCTATTTTACTTGATCTAATTTAATGTTTACAATAAATGCATGACACAAATATTATTGTTCCCATTTTATAAACAAGAAAATTGAGGCTCAGAGTTCATATAAATCGCCATGTAGTAAATGGTAAGAGGTAATACGAACCCAAGACTACTTATCTTCAAAACTCTTGTACTTGCCACTATATTGCACATAGGTTTAAACCTGTCAAATGTCAATGCTTCATCTTTTAGAAGAACATTTCAGGGGTGGGGCATTTGAAGAAGAGCCGTATCTGAAAAGAACGCATCCAAGAAACGTTTTGGCTTCTTCCCAGTGTTGCCCAGGTTATCCTATTCCTTCTCTACTCAAGTTCCATGTTATCCTAATTGAGGTTGCACTACACAGACCTTTGGGAGGCAGGCATTCATCCTATGTATCAAGCCAGAAAGAGGGTCCTGAGAGTCTACCTCCACAGACCTAGCCCCTAAATCATCGGGGTTGGGGAAAGGAGACTCAGCATAGCCACAGTTGTGAGGGGAAATCGTAGTGGAAGTGTTCTTAACTGGCCTCCATGTGACCAGTTTGCCTGCTGGATTAGCATAATCTCTACATTCAAGGAATGTACATTCAAGGAATCACCTCGTGTCCTCTGAACATTCAAGGTCAACTGAATGTTCCAGGGTACTCTCTAGTACTCCTACACCTTCCACTCCTCTCACTTGGGTTATACACCTACTGAGAGTCAGTTAGGCTTGTCCCCGAGCCTCTGCATGCCAGCTGTACTCATTAAGTTGCTGCAACATGAGCAAGAAAAAATTGAATTATTTTGTAAAGACATGAAGCGATAAGTCACTAAAAATAATTATTGCTTAATTAGGCATGAATAAGGCAACAGAAAAGATAGGAAAGAAAAAGCTTATAATCCAGAACGCCTCTAGATTAGTTCATAAGTGTTCCAAAATTATTTGTTTTAGCAAAACTAAAACTGAAAATCATGGCTGTGGTGTGGTGGTGTCATTGATGTGATTTATGCTGAAAGGGAGTGTAGAACTCCAGTCAACAGAGCCACGCTGCAAGCAAAGGTCTTGGCCCCACATCAAGAGATTGATGAATTGGCATCCATTTCGAAGTTGCAAGATAAAATAAAATGTTTAAAGATGTAAGTCGATTCCCAAGCAACTATTGCTCCTAAGCTTATTGCCTAAGAGGGCTTCTTCCTTGTTCTAGTTTGTATAAAGAAATACACAGAGGATTCACTAGTGTTCTTTCTTCTTTTTAAAGGAAGAACACTGAGTATCCTGGCCAAAAATCAACAAAGAGAAAACTTCTTCAATTCAACAGCAGCAATCCTGCAAATCCTGAAGTTTCTCTTTCACTTTCTCTGAGTCTTGGATTAGGTCCCATACAAGTCACCACCTCCTCCACCAGCTGCTGCACACCCCTCATCAGGGGGCAGTGGGAGGGACTCAGCTGGGTTCTGGGCAGGGGAAGTGGTTGGTGCTGGCATGTCAGAACTCATTTAAAATTACGGAAGTGGGCACAAGAGCTCCCAGGAATCCCCCACTCACAGATTTGTCAATCTCTCTGACAGGGTGGGTGGTGAGATTTCTCAAGAGTCCCAGGGGACCGGTTTGCCTGTCTAACTCTTTCCGTGGGAATTTGGGCACAGCACCCACCAGCAGCCAGGGGGAATCTGGAATTTGGTTTCCTAACTCTCTTCCTTCCAATAACTTTTAGCACCATCTGTTCTTTCAAACACAATCTTTTATTTCAAGCCAAACTCAATGCAGTCAGTTCTTTTGTTTGTTTAAAAAAATACACCCTCCCCTGGGAGAAGGAGAAAGACAACACTGGCACTGAAATGTGGCTGCTTCTGTAGGGTCCCTCCCCTTCAGACCAGTCTGCCTCCAGCGTGAGCCCTGACTCCGGAATGGGGCTAAATTTGGGGTTTTACCTGCACCCTCTCCCCCCACCCTCACCCTAGAGCTCAATGCCTGGGATTTCCCAGCCTCAAAGGAGTCCTCCCTGCTCATGCTCAAATGATATCCAATTGCCCATCCTGTTCCCTAAAGAGCCAACCTAAATGCCATGTAATGCATTAACGTATTGATTGGTTCAATATGCAAACCTCTGAACCCAGCAAAATGCTGACGTCCAGCTCAGAGGTTGCGTTTCAGTCATAAATCTCTGGCCAAGTCAAGCCACTGTGCTGAATGAAACATTATATGGTAGCGTAGACCTGGCCATAAACTGTGGCCCTCCCTGTAAGCAAATTCTGGGGCTGGGTCAGTGGTCAGCTGGGTCAGTTAGGCTTGGGCAATGAACCCAAGAGCTGGAAAAGGCTGAAGGGCCTGGTGAGGAGAGTAAGAGCAGCCCATAGACTTGTACCTATCAGAGCTGACCCCCCACCCCCACCTCCATGCTACATGCTGCTCCTACCCTGCTTGGGGTGGCTGTCCAGGGATGTGGAGGAGATGGCCAGTGCATCGATGGATCATGCCCTGAGCCCCTTGGTGCAGAGGGACTCACTGGCCTGCTGAGGCTCCTATACTGTACTGTGGCAAATACTGTGGACGATGGCATTTTTGTGAGGATGAAGGATGTATGACCGGAATGAATCTTGGAAACTACCATGGCTATTCTTCTTCCACATGGCTATTCATGTGGAAGAGAAGAACTGAGGTCTGGAGTGACACCCACTTTATAGATCTCATATTGAATTGTGTCCCCGCCCCTCCTTAAAAAAGTCAAAAATAAGAGACCTTATTAGCGTGTCAGTGACCTTATTTGGAAATAGGGTCTGTATAGAGGTAATCAAGTTAAAATGAGATCATTAGAGTGAGGCCTAATCCAATATGACTATGCCTGTAAAAGGGGGATTTGGACATAGAGACAGATATACACACAGGGAAGACACCACATGAAGAGGCAGACAGAGATATGGGGTGATACATCTACAAGCCAAGAAATTTCAAAGATTGCCAACAAACTCCCTGAAGCAAAGGAGAGAGACCTGGGACACATGCTTTCCCACAGCCACAGAAGGAACCAGCCCTGCTGACACCCTGAGCTTGGACTTCCAGCCCCCAGAACTGTGAGCAAATACGGTTCTGCTTGAAGCCATCCTACTTGGACTTTGCTATAGTAGCCTTAGCAAACTAGCAGAGGTGGCTAGTTCTAAACCATCTCCACTAAGTAGAGAAACAAACTTTAAATTATTTTTACTTATTATTGAATAGCATCACCTTTCTGTGTGATAACCAGCTCATGACAGGCAGCCCATAGGCTGCAGAGAATATAACTCATTTCTCACAAAGGAACCTCATTTTCCCTAGGGCCAGACAGAGCACAAGACATTTTGCTACACATTCATCTCTGCCTCCCAGATGAATAATATCACTCCACCTTCAGGGAGGCCCCATTGCAGAATGAGACTAGAAAGTGCTTTCTAAAGCCCAGGAATCATGGGACCCATTAGGTTCGCCCAGGCAATGCTGGTACCTTTAACCCAGGCTTGAGGAAATGAATGAACTTGGACTTCAGAATTCCACTGTGCCAGCCACACGGGAGCTTTCGGGCACAGAGCAGAAGGAACTGCCCCAAGATTGTGTCAATGATGCATTCATCTGGGAGCCAATTTCTGGGCTAGAATTGCCACTAGCAATTTTTATATGACATTAGAGGGTCAGCTCAAAATAGTGACCTGGAATTTTTAAGGGATGCTGGACCTGCACTAGAAGCAGAGGCACCTGGGGAACCAGGGAGATCTGGTGGAGGGCAAGAATCCCCAAGCATGAGACCAGCCTCCATCCCCTCTCCTGAATCCTTTTGGACTTTGAATATCTACAAAAGAAAGCCCTGAATGAACCCTCAGAATTCTTTGATGCTATCCCTGATCCTCTGTATTGGGGGCTATAATTTTCTGGAAAAGGCAGGCTTCTGGTTTCTGGCCGATTCAGTCCTTCAGTAATACACAGGGTGGGGCAAAAGTAGGTTTACAGTTATTTATATGGAAAATAATACAATAATTATTAAATAATAACACAAGAATAAACTCCAGGTCTTCCTGATGGAGGTACAATTCCTAAACTCACAACTCCTTGAGAGGGAAGATTCCTTTCCTAAGAACCCCCAGGCTCCTTGGTGGGACTGCTTGTCAGACCTGGTATCTTTCAACCAGACCTGTGGCTAAAGCCTCCGGAGCAGAACTCCAAAGGAGGTGACACAAGTTGGGCACTCAGATCGGCCAAATCCCAGGGAGCCACTGTGTGGAAATAATTGGAGTCTTTTAACAACGGTGTGTGAGAGAGTGATTAAAAGGGAATTGCAATTATGGAGCCCAGAGGTAAAATTTCAAAACTGGCCCATAAATCCTGGTCTGACATGAAATTTAAAACTCCCCAAGGTCTGCAATGCCATATTAAAAGGGTTTTAATATTAAGAAGTAGAAATAATGAATGATAATCAGAGTATTGTTTCTAGGAGTAGGGGCAGCTCTGAAGGACAGGCAGGCTGGAACCACAGGGCAGGCTCTCGTTGGTTTGTGTTTTACATCCCTCACTTCACAAGAGATGAGTGAAGGAAGGGAGGGCGGGCTTGGTAGAGGGGTGTTGAGTGAAAAATCTGGTAGGGCCATTCCCCAGCAAACTCGGGCTCAAGTTCTCCTGAAAGTCAGAGACACAAATGGCCTTTGCCTGCTATGTGGCTGCTCTGGGCCAGACGGTGCAGGGAACAGTGGCCGGGTGGGGAGTGGCTGGGAGCTGCAGTGGAGAGGCAGCAGGGAGCCACGGTAGGAGAGCACTGAGGGCCTGGTTCTTCATTGGCTGGGGAGCTTTAGGCCAGTCATTCCACCTCTCTGCGCATGTTTCCTCTATTGTATTTACCCCCTCCCAGGATTGTTGGAAGAATTAAAGGGTAGAATGAATAGGAGAGTGCTTTGAAAATATATGAAATATATGTTGTTATAGGTTTCTACTGGTCCCTGGTACTCACCTTGATGTGGTCATTCTCCTCTGGACTTATTTAAGTTAATTCCCTGAAAATTTGTTGGCAAAAATATAGCTGGATGATTTCGGAAGCTCCTTTCACTCCCTGGATGCTAGGCTGATGGCAGTGCCTTGCACTGGTTTGGCCAATCAGGACACGCTAGGCCCTTCATCCCTGGGCTCTGGGTTTTGCATATTATCTTCTCAGGCACGTGCAACACTCTATGGCTTTTTGTCAACTTGTGATCAGTTGGAATCCCTCTTTCTCCCTACCCTTCTCTAGGTTACCCATAAGCCTTTTCTCACAAACTGCTTCTAAACCAAAATTTTCCAGACCTTATAGGTTGTGGCTCAAAGCAGCTGGTTATTTTGAACCTGAATGTAGGACCATGACATTTTCTGCAGCAAATTTCAACTGGCTTGGTTTCTGGAATTTGGAATCTGTCATCTGTGGTATTATGTCTCCTACCAAGCTTGGAACCATCTGTATACCAGGCCTCCTATGGAACAAGATCATGAACAAACGTACAGCTTTTAGCACGGTGGCTGCAGTGTAGTAGACCTAAACAAATGCTAGGTTCTCTCTCTGCCACCATCTCAGGCATTAAAAACATGGACAAGCCAAAGTTCACGGCAGAGTCCTTTATCGTTGCCATTGGAGACACCTTAAGATGGACTAAGCTCACTCACTGTCCCTTGCTGTTTATAAGTGTTCAATTTGCTGTGGACCCACCTCCCAGAATATCAAGGGAAACACTGGGGAGTATGTTTCTTAAACTGAGATATTCTGCGTCTGCCACGTTCCCTCGCCTGCTAACCCCACAGCCACATGGAGGGGGTTACCCAGGACTGGCTCTAGGTAGGAAGCCTGTGTTCACTCTTGGAATCCACAGTCTTTTCTGAAAGTTCCCGAACCACTTCCTCAGCAACATTTTTAGAACTGACTGGGGTTAATATTTTTAAATTCAAACATTCTTTGATTGAAATAAAGAGAGAGCTAAAAATATAGCATTGCCTTGAATTTAAATAAAAAAGTTAAATTGGCTCTAAAAGAAAATCTACTCAGACTAGCTTAGTTTCATCTTATAGAGAGAGAATACCAACAGGACACTTTATAATTCATGCTGGGTAGGTATAAGAAACTGACTTTAACCCTAGCTGGTTTGGCTCAGTCAAAGGCACATGCCTGGGTTTTGAGCTCCATCCCCAGTAGGGGGCATACAGGAGGCAGCCGATCAATGATTCTTTATCATCATTGATGTTTCTATCTCTCTCTCTCCCTCCCCTCTTCTCTGAAATCAATAAAATTATATTAAAAAACTGACTTTAATCAACACTATGGCCATTCAATACATGCAGACCCTGTTATGTAAATCTATAGCAAGTGTTCTAGCGGTAGCAAAGGAAGAATAAGACAAGAATCATACCATAAGGAATTTATAGTTGTGAAGACTAAAGTGGCAGTATAGAATAAGAAACAAATAAGCCCAAGGCACGTATCAGCAATTTCACTGAATTCAACAGACACTTATTGACTACAACATGTACAGGCATCTGGTAGGTACTGGATATGGAAGATGAGACATAGTTCCTGCCCTGAAGGAACTTATATTCACATGCACTGGAGAAATGCAAACTAAGGGATTTTTGTCTAGCATGGAACAGGATTAATTAACTCCAGTCATAGACACTGAGAGGGATACCTTCTGAGAAATGCATCGCTAGGTGATTTCGTCATTGTGGAAACATGGAGTGCACTTACACAAACCTGGATGGCCTGCTGCAGGGGCAACCGACTGCTCCCAGGCTACAAACCTGAGACTTTATAAACACTGTCCCACAGCCCTCTCCCTGCTTCCTTCCTCTGACAGGGTCAGAAACTGAACATCAAAGCTGCCAAATCTGCTCCATGAGCAGGGATGCAGGCTGGACTGACTGGAAATGTCAAGGAGAAACTGGCTGGGTGAGTTGTAGGCCACCACAACAGTGACCGTCAGGAGGGAGTGAAAGGCAGGCTGAGGATCTGGAGGAATGAGGAATGAGGATGGAGAGATAAAGGAACAGAACGGGTTTGGCTATTGCATGCGGAAGCAGTGGTCAGATTAAGGAATTCTGTGGCACACACACACACACACACACATAGAAGGTGTTTATATGGAGAGGGTGTAGAACTGAATACTCAATATTTTGACTTTTGACTTTGGAGATTTGTTTTTTATTCCATTGATCCTATCAGGCACAAAGCATTCTCTCTCTGGAATTAAATTGATGGGAGAAATAAAATTCATCTACACTTTATAGCATTACAAACTGAAAATATCAAGTACAGGGACAGGCAGGCTCCACACCACCACAGAAACCTTTTACTAAAGGGCAGTGGTGCTTAATACTTGTTAAAATCACTGCTGCGTCCTTGTACAGGATCTTAGGTCCCCCACAGCAGCGGATTTACAGCAATGTTCTCTGAAGACCACCAGTCAGCTCTGAGAGGGCTGGAGCGCCCTCTGAATACACAGCTCTGTGGGGACAGGCTCCTCTGTGCTGAAGCAGGTCAGCGGCTGACTGACTGGGATTGTATCTGCGCACTCAAAATTGAGGTGCTGTGAGGTGAAATCTATTGCTAAGCCCCACAGATAACACTCCCATCAGAGGAAAAAGAAATATTTCTGAACATCTTTCCCTTTTAACAGAAAGTTCAGTTCATTGTCATCTTAAGGGATCCATCATTGATGGCTACATTATATGATGCAGGAGTGGAATGGGTAAATGGGAAATCTGAAGGGAGCAGGGGAAAGACTTTCCAGACATGAGGAGGAGCAGCATGCAAGCCCCTTCATCCAGCTCCAGTGAGGAGGGACGAGGACTTCCGGTGGGGCACAGATTTGGGATTCCATCCCCTGATTGCTCCAGACTTTTAAAGTTCAAATCCCTTAGACCAGTGGTCGGCAAACCGTAGCTGGTGAGACACATGCGGCTCTGTGGCCCTTGAGTGTGGCTCTTCCACAAAATACCACGTGTGGGCACTCACGTACAGTGCAATTGAAACTTTGTGGCCCGTGCGCAGAAGTCGGTATTTTGTGGAAGAGCCACACTCAAGGGGCCACAGGGCCGCAGGTGGCTCTCGAGCCGCAGTTTGCCGATCACTGCCTTAGACAGAGACAATGGCAATGCAAGTTGAACAAGAAATAGATAATTTTACAGATCAGAGAGTCCATTTCAAAATAAGACTTTTGTTTTTGACAGTGTCCCTTTAAATGATGTGACTCTGGGGATTTTTTTTCCTGGCTCAGCATCTGCCATCCTACACAATAATTAGCCAGCGACACATTTTCTTTGTTGTTCATTAAAGATTAATGGGGGGCAGAGCTTAAGGCCTGGTGAGATGGAGAAATCCTGAAGGGTTCATTTGAAGCTTTCATATCTGTTCTTTTTGGAAACTCTGACGAACAGGTTCTCAGTACAACAGCAGCCATCTGCCTTCTAACCTACAATATGTCTTTCATGAAAACTCAGATGTTTCTGGCAGGCTGTCTCCCACCATCAGC
Organism: Myotis davidii; assembly: GCF_000327345.1. Lineage (NCBI taxonomy): Eukaryota > Metazoa > Chordata > Mammalia > Chiroptera > Vespertilionidae > Myotis > Myotis davidii. The sequence continues at coordinate 3,599,629 of NW_006293779.1, read as the reverse complement.
TCAAAAGCACACGCACCAAAGGGGGCAGAACAGATGTTTGGAGCTTTGCCGTGGCTTGAGTGTGCTTCATGCGGGGGCGATGGGCATTTTCAGCAAAGTGTATCTCCTCACTTAGTGCTGAGTTCCCAGGGTCCCATCGAGTAGAAACTCCTGCAAACACTGCGAGGTCTGGCCAATTTGGAGGCAAGTCCTCCTTGACCTGTTTATTTTTTTTCTGTTAGATTTCTGCTAGTTCTCCCCCTGCTGAAAGCCACACCGGGAGACACTGATCGGTGGTAAAGAGAAAGTTTATTTAACAAAAGGAACAATAATAAAAGTTTAAATACTTCTGCTTAAAAGTAGGCAGCTGGAAATAATGAAACAGGAAGAACCTGGAACAATTAATGCCTTTTGGGAATTTAGGATAGGTGGCCCTTTAAGATAAGCTCACAAAAATGGATCCAGGCTGATTTAGACCTTGCTACTCAGAATGATGCCCTGTTTGGCCTACTTGCTGCTCTTTTCTGTCTTTCATTTTCTGAATGTGAATCTGGCATCATTTAGCATCTTGTACAATGCCCTGTATTCAGAGGAGCTCAACATCCATTAATAGATGATGATGCCAATAATCAGGGCTAGGAGCTGTGATTGTATTATAAGCAAAGCATTTAAATAATTACAGAACCAATAAGGCCCAGAGTGATATTTCTCCATCCCAATCACTGATGAGCATGACCTTGGGACAAGTCAACCCCTATTCCTCCCTGGGATGCAATTCAGGGAAGGCTGGGGCATCTTCCATAGAAAAGGCCAAAGGAACAAACACATAACTCCACAAAATTCACCACCCTGTGTCTCCCCAGTCTCCCCTAGGAAACTCTGGTCCCCTGAAGCCCCTTACAACTTCTCCATTCTCCATTCCTCCTGCCCAGAACTCCTTTGCACTGAGGCTCCTTAGAATTTGAGGTGGAACAAGAATCTAAAGAGGCTATGAGCTGAATTATTCCCAGCCCATCCTCATTTGCCTTCACTAAACATGGGGTTCCTCTTAGGCCGCGGCCTCAGTCTGGTGGATGACCAACACCTCCTAAGTCAATCACTGACTGTACCTCTACTCATTTGTAGAGACTGTGTAGAGCTGAGAGAGCTGCCCAATTCATGGATCTTCTGTATTAGGAAGTTAAAATAGAATTTTCAGGAGGAGGCAGGGAGAACTGGCCTGAAAAAATGATTGAGAGGCAGGACTTCCTGCTCCCCAACCCCCTGGCACACACTGATGTTGTCCATGTGTCAGCTGTCCCCATTAGCAGGACATTTTATTTTGTGTGTGGCGTCTACATGCATCACCTACACTCCAGGCTCAATCCTGGGCAGATGGAACTGAGAACTGTCCGTCAACTTGCCAGCCAATATTTCTAATGGCCTAGAATTCACAATTTTCTGATCTGAGGCAGGTCTTTATCTTCTTAGCAGAACATATGTCCCACTAGGCTCCACCATAATAAACCTGTGAATTGAATTTGTTTCCTTGGGTGAGATGTGCAACATTTCGGGGAATTCAGGAGACCTGGGCTTCTAATTCCACTTTTGTTCCTAATCACAGCTAACATTTACTGCATTCTCATTAGGTGCCAGACATTGCGCTAAGGACTTCATATCGATTATTTCATTCAACCTTCACCACAACTGTAGAAGGGAGGTCTACCACGATGAAGAAAAAGAAATTTAGGGAAGTTGTGATCTTGCTCAAGAGCACACAGCTAGGAACAGATGTAGAGTTTTAACTGAGGACCCAGGTCTGCCTGACTTCAAAACCACTGCTCTTAACCACTACCGGTTCTGCCTCCCAATCCACATGGAACCAGGCAAGCCCCTTTAGGTCTCTTGGACTTGGTTTCTTCTTTATTTGCAAAATAAGGTCTAGGACTTCCTAGGTCCCTCCAGCTCCCACATGCTATAAATCAAGTCCTCACACCTCCTCTTTGACCTAGCAGTCTTTCCTACCCCACATTTCTTTCAAGTTTCTCAGGACTGAACCCTCTTTCTTCTGGGCACCTTCTCTCCCCATGTACCATGTCATGGTGGTCATCTGATACAGTCCTCCATCTTTGTCTTCCTTACCTCTGAGCATAGATCTGAGAAAGAAAGTGAGCCAAATAAAGGCCAACTCGTAATGGGGTGGCCTTGGGAACCAAAAAGCCACAGAGACCCTTATGACTAGACACAGAGAAAGATATACCAGCACGGCCAAAGGAGAAAGAGTGAGCAGGCTACAGAGTGGGTTCTTGGAAGATTCCTGGAGGCAAAGGCATTCAGGAAAAAAACTTTTTATAGACCCTAGATGGAACTTAGGATGGGAGTGGGCCATGTAGGGCAACAGCCAACTGGTGCTCAGGTTGTATGCCAGTGGGACAGGAGCGAGCAGTACATCTCAGCCAGGCTCTTCAGCCAGTCCCTGTCACCAGTCACCTTGAACCAGCCTTTGGACTCTTAAACTATAGTCTGAGGTTCCCTGGAGGGATACGTATATATTATAGGGATTCATAAAATATCCTTTATTATTTTAAAAGGGGCTTATGCAATACTCTGATTTGAAAAATACTATATAATCCATTATATGAACTAATGACTTTGAGCAAGCCACTTCATCTCTCCTGGAATGGCTCTTCATTAAAAAAAGAAAACAACAACCATATATGGGGAATGGGTAGATGAGATAATTTTTAGTTCCATGAATTTTAGGCTGAGAACAGAGGCAGGCAGACCTTTCTAAGATTGCCGCCCTAGCCAACTGCCTCAAGGTCACCAGTTTTGAACATGAGAACACCGAATCAAGAAAAAAGCAGGATTTGCTGATGTTTCTTTGGAATGGAATTGCCCAGGAAGAAGAAAACAAACATCCATATCAAGAGACTGATTTATTTCTCCGGCATCCACATCTCTATCTACACTCTCTGAAGGAAAAGAAAACTTGAGGCTTGTTTTGCTGTTGTCTGTATTCTGATGATAATGGCAATGCCATCTCATCTGTGAACAGTGATGTAAGTGAAGGAGAGGCACAGATAGGTGAATCTGATAATATGCAACTCATGGAGGAAAGTCCATATTTATTCTTTGTCTTCTAAAATGCCACCCATTCTTTATCCCATCTGTTCTCAATATACACTTCACTATTGTCTCTAGTAAGGTAAAGGATAGGTCACTATTTAATTTATTTGCCCAGCCAGAATGGGAGTGCTTGCTAAGATCATGTTCGACCTTTCTCTTTCTCTCTCTGTGGAGAGCCTGTCCATTCTCATAGGTTCAATGCTGCTTTCTGTGGGAATGTTTTAGGTCTTCAGCTTCAGCTCTGACCTGATGACTCATCTGCATCATCAGCACTGCATTTCCTGTTTCTTTGAGCCATTTCTACCTGGATGCCCTCCACCACATGGAGCTTGCTTCAGTGAATCAGCCAATCTTTCCATGATTCTACATTTCTCCTGAGAGAAGGAAACAATTCACAAGTCCAGGGCTTCTTTGATTTCCTTTCATTACAAGGATATCCAGCCTTGTAATTACCACCATTAGCAGGGCCAATCAAGCCTCATCCTCTTCTTTGATGCCCTGGAACATGGCCCAATATTTTTTCTGGGTTTTGCTTTTCTTGGCCAAGACTCTTATTTGGGCCCTTGGTTCCTAGGGGACTTTCAGTCTGCCTGTTTGCTCCATGGATGACCCCAGACCTATTTTGCTCCTTGAGTCCTGCCCTGTTGCCCACTTCTCTACCCTGCCTCTGGCTTCTCTGTTTGCCCACTCTCCAGGGCCCTGTTCAAGCTGCTTATCTGATCTCTGCTTGGACCTTGAACTGGGTCAAGTTCTTCCAGACCCACTCTCTTGCCTGAATTTTTATCTCAGTCATATACATCTTTAAACCTATGCTCAATCTTCATAATTTGTAGTTCAGGAACCCTCAGAGGATCATAGTATGGAAAGAACCCCTTACTATCTTAACATGTAAATCAAGGAGCTGAATCAGATGATCTCTAGAATTTCTTACAGTTCTCAAATGCTATGATTTAAAAGCACTCAGAGACCATTTAGTGAAACAATTTCATTTGAGCAATAAGAAGCCAAGACCCAGAAAGATAAAATAACTTGACAGTCTGGGTACTAAGACGAGATTAGAATTTGCGTCTTTTAAGTTGTGGCTCTTGCCAAATAGTTCAATCCTTTGGCCATCTGTCAGATTGTTGTTTACTTGGATATAAGATGGAAAATAAAGGCCCCTTCTCCCAGGTCACTGCTTGCATTAGCAGCTTCAAGATGACAATGAGAATGCGCAACCCACTTACGAGAACAAACTGTTTTTAAGGACTTGAGCACATTGATTGTTTGTGTGCGAGTGGCACCACTAATTACAAATAAGTTCTGTCTATTTATTAAAGCAGGCCCCTTTCAGACATTTCCCGCATACAAACGATCCTTCCCCACAATTAGGGTAAATCAGTAAGGTTTTACTGAACTAATGAGACAATGTTTGTGAAGCTTGTCTTTATGTCTTCCAGGCCATTTTGAGACAAGAGTCTATAATTGGGATGCTCACAGTGCCACATTCAAGGGAGGCTGCATGGGAAGGGAGGTTATCAAACCTTCTGGTCACTTCACAAAATACCACATGGAGGTGTGGCTCCAGGCCCAGGGGCATGAACAGGCATGCATGTACACACAGGATATGGGTACACACAGGATGTGTATATAGAACATCAAACAAAATCATATGTTTCTGTTCACAGTTGAGCTTCCTCTTCCCTCTCTAATAAATGATGCCCTGGTGCTGACATGTTAGGTCTGAAATCTTGCCTGATTCCTGAGGGATAATGTAAATAAAGCAAAAATAATATGTGCCTTTTATTGTGAACTAGACTCTTGCTCTATTTTAGCAAATTATCTATCATAACCTTCCAAGGAAGTGTTATTATCCCCATTCAGTGGAGGAAGACATGAATGCCTAGCAACCCAAGGCACAGTTAGTGTGCTGAGCTGGCATTCAAACTCACTGTCTTTCCACTATGCCCCATAGTGTGTGCTTTATCCCTAGACTAGTTTCTCTTCTGAAGCTCTATCTGGTCCCCCAACCTGGCATGCTTTCCCTTTAAATCTTTTTATCCTTTTAGCCTAAGATGGAGTTTAAACTCAGGTCATTACCCTGCCCCCGCCTCCACTCTGGGGCCTTTGATCCTTCAGTTCTCTACCCTCCAGCCATTCAGGAGATAGTAGGCAAGGAGTTACCTTAGGATGGTAAAGCACTGCTTCAACCAACAGATTTGGAATGAGCAGGCTTCCCAGTTAGGACCACTGTGTTGAGGACAGGCCTGAAGACTGCAGGTCGGAAGTAGGAGGATGAGATGGGTGCAGAACCAGCTCTCCAGCCCCACCTCACAACCTCTTCCAGGTGCCTGAATGCCTATATGCTGACCCAATACAAAGCCAGGGACTATGGGGAATGTAATCATGGGATGCAACTCTAATTTTTAGGAGATCCATCATTTAGCTATTTCTTCAAGCACTTGATTTATGATTTGAAATAGGACTAAGTCCTCTTTTAGCTTCTAGAAACATCAAACATGGCACCAAGGGCTAGGTTTGAGAGGTTTAGTTTTTGAGTTTTTCCAGAAGCAACTTTTTAAGGGATTAGTGCCATTTACAGAAGATGCTTCAACACAAGTTATTAAGGGAAGTGGGGGATTTTCAGAGACTCTCAGACTTTGGGAATAGTGTCAGGAAGCACAGAAGCTCACTTTGGTGGCTCCATTGGGAAGAACATACAAAGTCAGATCCAGGCTCAGGCCCAGGCACTACTCCTTTGATCCTCTGGTCTTAATTCCTAGGATGCCAGATGATGGACTGCAGGGACCAGAGGTACAAGGGTTCAAATTCTGATTTCATCCAATAGCTACATTTACCTAGCCTCTTTAAATGCCAGCCTTTCCATCTGTGATAAGGAATTGGACTATACGATCCATGTTGCACCTCTAGTACCTGGCTCAATATCTGCCTGGTAGAATGTAGTCAATAAATATTTGCTCATAAGACAAGAATTACTCTTGTCTTATAGAATTTTGGTGCATGAGGATTGAATTTAAACATTCTAGCAGGTCAATCCATGTTAGCATTGTTTCTTTGCTTTGTTAATCAACTTTTGAAACACATTCTCCTTCCTTGGCTCAAAATTTCTTGGGATATCTCAAGAGGCAAACTTGCAGTGTAGATGCTACAAAGAACAAAGATTCCTAGACAAATAGAATTTCATCCACAAGAGAGAGTCCTAGGGTTGAATGGACACCTTGAGATCTTCTATTCTAATTCGTTAGTTCACCAGATAAGGAGATTGATGGAGATGGAGGTGACTTACTTCAGGACACGTTTATTTTATGGTGTTTTTTTTTTTTTTTTTACAAGTGGAGTTATAATTCTATTTGTGGAAATCAAGAGAAGAGACCTCTAAGCTTCACATTCCTGGGGCACAGCACCCCTCTAAGTTCATGCTTCCTGGTTTTCTTTTCTTACCCAATACTCACAACCCATAAGAACTGGCTTGTGTCATCTGATAAGACTTGGCCTAAGGTGGTGACAGTTTGACTAGGAGGTGGGGCCTACACCAACACACCTGACACTGCATCTCTAAAAACAATGTTTAAGTTCAGATCTTCCCCAACCTCTGGAATGTAGGGACCAAAGCTAGTCAGGAGTCACTGTATGTGACTAAAACAAACTTTTCCTGATATTTGAAGGTTTCAGATGCTGCTTAGAATTGGTCAGAGAAATACCTGCATATGGAAAGGCATACATTTCGCCCAGATGCACTGGCTCCCAGGTTCATTACCATACCGATTCAGTGTTCATTCTCATAGAGGAGCATTCCCGCCAAGGGCTGATTTCTTCTTCCAGCCTGTGAAGCCAGAGCTTCCTCACAAAGCTGGTTCAAAGGAGGGAAAAATCATCCCCTGCTTAACATTCTGCAAAAGGCACCGGCAAATTCCCGAAGTCAATCATCATGAATGAAGCCATTTAAGAGTGAGGCCCCGACTCCTCTGTGCGGATGAATAGCCAGGCAGAGTGCAATGCCTGCAGAGGAGACTGCGGGCGACTCTCTCTGCTTTGTCACCCTTTATGACCTGCCTTACAGTCTCAGTGCCCTTCACGGAAATGTCTTGCTTTGCAAAAAGAAACATAACCACAGAGAGGAGAAATGCTAGCCCTGAAGCCTGTTATTAAAAAGTCTGGGCAAATGGGATGCTGGCCAGATCTCACTTTTACACCTACAAACCTGCCCCCTCTGCTCTGCAGCTACATGCCCAGCACTGCAGCAGAAGCCGCAGAAGTGATCTGGAGGCTGTGTGCCCTCCTCCATCATTGGACTTGCTGGGAAAACAATGATCATGGGGGCTGCATGGTTAGTCCATGTCCTGCCCAGGGTGGCTCTGGCAGAACAGCACTGTTGGTTCCCTTCTCCTGGTGTCCAAGGGGGACAGTGGCTCCAATCCATTCCTGAAGTCAATGGCCACCCTCTGCTGGTGGTGCAAGGTGCAGCCCTCAGTCCAGAGGTCAACAGAACACAAGAGGCAAAGCTGCCCAGACTGACTGCAACCAGGAGGCCACCTTTGGTGAGTCTCTGGCTTCACGTGACTGTGCTTGAATGTGCTGGTTAAGTGGTGCTGAGTGTCGGCTTGATGAGTGATCGGGGCAGGAAAGCCGGTGTGCTAATTTCAGCTCTACCACTGAGTCACCAGCACAGTGCGTACTCTCTCATTCACTCAACCTACCGTGTCTCAGAAAGCATGCTTGTAGCTGAGAACATTGAGATGAATGGAACCCCTGAGGGATGTACTGGGGAGGAGGCATTTGGAAGGCCACTTGGTCTCTCTGGGCCTGTTTCCTTTAAAAGCAAGGGCAGTGCAGGCTATTTCCCACTCTCTGTGAGTGGCTGACTGGGCTCTCTGACCCCACTGAAGATGGGGACTGGGTGAGAAATAGGGGTCCTGACTCCTGGTTCACTGTTTCATGCTCAGCCTGGCTGCCTCCTCTGTCTCAGGAAGCCAGAGCGTATGAGTCAGGCATGAGAAGCCGAAAGCCAGGCTGTGGTCAGCATCCCGAGTAGCCTCTGCCCAGATCATGGTCATGGTCAGGGTAAAGAAGAGCCCTTATATTTGAACCTCTCTGCACAGCCCCACTCTGCAATTCATAAACTCTAAAATATAAAATACCCCATGGTAAAGTCTTGAGGAAGAGCCTTTGTTTTCTAGAAATTTTAGAAAAACAATTCATTGTATAGCAAACTTCTCTTTTTCTTAACCGCCAAGACAGTTCAGGATTAGTTTTTAGGTGAACGCCATTCTAGAATTCTCCCAGCCCACTTCGTTTTGCTAAGGCTTCTACACTGAGGCTCTTCTGGCTCTGTCCAGAAAGAGAGGCCAAGGAAACTGGAGGTGTCCCTCTAAGCTAGGGGCATAGAAGTAAAAGGCTGACTTTAATGATAGTCAAGTCCTTTTCAGAAGACCCTAAAAATATCCAGCAAAATCAATCGAGATCCAGGAAGGTTCCTAGGGCCCCTTGACTTCCTCACTCAGAAAACACCATCCCCCTTGGCACAGGGACAGCCTTCACGATGACTGACTGCAGGCCCCAAATGGTGGGCATCTATTCACTCAGAGAAAACCTGGTTCTTGATCCTACGCAAGGCCTCTCTAGTCCCAGGCTTCTTACTACAGATAATGAGCATCGCCTCGGCATCAGCAGGTTGGGCTGTTCCCGAGGTGGTAGTTGAATGCGACCCTCTTCCTTTTCCAGCTTCCTTAACGCTCACTTTCTGAGGATATGCCTCATGAAAGCAACATGGCATCAAGAAGTTTTTATTTAGTTTTTTTCTTCTTGAGACTTGTTAGATATCCTTTACATCATATGGGAAAAAAAGAAGTGCCAATGGAAAAAAATGCCCAGTGAAATCTGCTGCCAGCTACTGCTTCTTCATGAGAGTCCCGAGACTGAAGGATTGGAGTATTTGGCATGGCCTGGGGTTATTGTTCCTCGGGAATCCAAGTCTCACTCTGCCTGGAGAGACTGGAAATCTTTCATCTTAAAAGCTTCTTCAGGAACTGCTTTAGAGGTGGTTCCTGGGTCTGTAACAACTCCAAATCTCAATCAGCAGCATTTGGTACTTGATTTTTTTCCTGCGTCAAATCTCTATTCAGTCGAAGGGATCTTACCTGTTAAGTGTGACTAACAATGCCACAGGAGATGGGCATGGGTGAAGGCTGCTCCCACAATTTAGAAGGAGAAATAGAGGGCACATTAATGCCAGAAGGAGAAAGAACTTCTTTTTCTGTCTTAGCACAGGGAAAGAAAACTAGCTGTCAATCACAGAATATCTCTATGTGCCCCGGCATTAATGGAACTAGGTTATTTCAAATGTTCACAATTTCATTTAATGCTACAATGAAGAGGAGGAGGAGGAGGAGGAGGAGGAGGAGGTGAAGGAGAGGAGGAGGTCCACAACTGGAATTAGAACAACTGGATATCCAGATGGAGGAGGAGGAGGAGGAGGAGGAGGAGGAGGAAAAGGACCAGGAGGAGAGTGGGGAGGAGGGAGAAACTAAAACTGACTTGAAAGAGACTGTGACTTGCTCGTGAGCCTTCAGCTAGAGATGCAGCTAGGATTCACATCGGGAGTAAAACCTCTAAGTTCTTGCTCTCTCCACCACATTGCATTGACCTAACCAACAGTCTGCATCCTTTTGCAATTAACTACATGGGAACAATTAGTGTCAGTGGAGGAGAAGGCCAACATACATGCCTGGATTGTACCATACCCCGATCTGCCTTCCCCAGGCTGCCTCAACTCAAGTCTCCAAGCAAGAAAGCAGATTGTTATAGGTAACGGAATGTGCTTTTAGAAGTACCTTTTCAATTCGTTCTGTTTCTTTCAAGATCAAGCTGGTGTTTATTGGCAAATAATCTAAGTAATAAAACTGCCATAAACGGCAACAGACCAAGCTAATGGAAAATGTACATTGTAGATGAAAAAGGTATAGGCAAGAATAGTGCTGCCCCATTTTTACTCTTCAAGAGAGAACAATTAAGAAGGGGTGAGTGAGTCCTCAGGACACTGGGAGCCAACTAGGAGGTTCAGGCTGAATTTACCTCATACACACGTGGGGATATATATTCACATATTTGCACTAAGAATCAGAGACATCTAAGAGTGAGGAAAGGGAACCTAGGAAGGAGAGGATAATGTCTCCTTGTAAATTATTAAAACATTACAGGTAAGCCTAGTGTTCTCTTTGACCAGTAGCTTCCTCTATCCCTTCCTATTTCCATCCCTAGAGGTAACTACTATATTATGTTTGGAATATATCTTTTCAGTCCTTTTTTCATCTCTCTCTTTCTCTCTCTCTCTCTCTCTCTCTCTCTCTCTCTCTCTCTCTCACACACACACACACACACACACACACACATCCATAGAGATTTACACAAGGAGAATAAATTCTTGTGGTTACGTGGGTAATGAAAATTAATTCTAAAAACAAAAAAGAAGGAAAGAAAGGAAAGTGGAATTTAAAAATAAAGCTCACTTTTGTAATGAAGCTACTGATTCAACTTTCAGAGTGTCCAATAGATCAATGTAATTGTCAGGAATAGTCTCAAGTACAGTGATTATGCGAATGGTATATTCTCACCTGAATTTCTTAACAATACAGCTTTAAAGATGACCAACTTGAAAATAACCAAGCTGAAAAATTATGCAAACAATCAAATATTATAAAAATACTACTGTGATCTGTCACTGAAATAAACTTGAGGGAAGACCTTTTGAAAATCTGGAGAGCTTAGTATTATTCTTCTTGAACATTGCAGCTATGTCATACCCATTGATCTAATTGAACGAATTCAGGATTAAAGCTGTTCTTATACATTAGATTGCCATTAAGGCAAAGGAACTAATTAGCGAAGTCAGAGAGGTTGCTGTGATGGCACATCAGTCAGCCTGAAAGCAAAATGTGAAAGGAGTTGGGAGTAGCCATGTGCCAATAGATATTCTTAGGCTTCTTTGTACCTAAGGGTTCAGTTTTTTATTCAATCATTTATAATTTTTTTGCTCGTTTAGTACTTGTACCATTACCAAGCACTCTGCCAGGTGCCAGAGATACAGTGTAGTATGGTGAAGACTTTAGAGAGAGACTTGGGTTAGGTTCTTGGCTCCTACGCTTACCAATGGTGAGATTTTAGGCAAGTTAACCTCTTAAGCTCCAGTTTCCTCACCTGTGGAGTGGTGATAATAACCAACTTCTGTTGAGGGTTTAGAGATAATATTCACAGAGTAGCATAGTTTGAGGGCACAGAGTAAATGTAGATAGCAATTATTATTTGGACACTCCCCTATTCTGAAGGAGCTCACTATCTAGTATGAGAGAGAGAGACAAATAAAGAAACAACTACAGAGGGGTAATATTTTGGAATGGTGACAGGAGGAGCTCTGAAGACCTACATCCCAGTGAAACAAACATTAAGTGGTAAAACTTATTTTTAAAAACCCAATCATTAAGATTTCTGGGAATTGCCCTACAGGCATACAGCAAATGAAAGAAAAACAATTTAAAAAATATACTAAAACTAAGTAAAAACAGTAAGAATTTGTGACATCTGAACCTCCCTGCTGATGAAAATACATCCTGCATATCAGATATTTACATGACAATTCATAACAGTAGCAAAATTACAGTTATGAATCCTTTTCCCCCAGCTCCTGTTCTAGGGTTCTGGTACCTTCCCAGGAAGTGTATGCCACCAGCTTTTCTCATCCTCCCCAGCTATATGTGGCAGAGACTAAATTCCAGAAGAATATGGCCAAGAGGTCAGAGTTCCCTTACTCCATCCAGCCCCCACTCTCTATCCAGTATGGCACACTGATAATGCTGGGGTGCCCACTGGCCTCACCACAGCTCACTGTAAGATAGAGGTTCCAAGCTGGGATAAGCAAGTTGAGAAGAGAGGCTACTAATCCTGCCCAGCACTCTCACCATAAAGCTCCAAGAGATATAGGCACTCTTTTATGCGCCCAGCTCCAGGGAAAGGCAATCATAAAAACAAAGGTCTAAAACGTTATCTGCAAAGGAACTGACTTCATTTAAAACAATGTGGAGAAATACAAGCCTCAGGGTGCTTCCAAAATTAATGCTGACTTTGGTAGTAAACAATTGAGAGGATACCGGTAGATTCATGACAGCAAGAAACTAAACAGTAGGCCAGCTATTTCACCAGAGAGAACCACAAAAAGAGACATTTAAGAAGCTCCATCTGAGTTCAAAAGAAACTTCAAAGACTGAAAAGGGATCCAAATTGAATTGGACCAGACTTGAGCAATATATGCCTCAGAGCTTTGCCAGAAATAATAGAGCAATCAGCTAGCAATTAGTGTAAGCCAATAGCTGGATGTAATGGCAACAAAGAGAAACAACTTTACAGAGATCAGGGAAAGGGATAGTCAAATAGAGTCCTGTCAAAGCCACTGGACTTTGTAGGTTGTCATTCCAACATGACTAAGACTATACCCTCTGAAAAGTGACAGATGCTTCACACAGGGGAGACTTCACTAAAGCCAAGTAAGTTCACATCAACATATCTTTTGGAGGGAGACACAATTCACTGTATAGCATCCACATACAGACTTATTATAGCAAAAATGCTCAAAGCAAAAGACAAGAACAATTCTTAAAAGCAGCAAGAGGAAAATGACTTGTTACTTACAAAAGCACCCTAGTAAAATTAACAGCTCTATTGTTATCAGAAACAATAAAGTCCAGAAACAGTGGGAAGACATAATCAAAGTACTGATAAAAACACACACCAGTGAACCAAGAACCTCATATCCAGCAAAATTATCTTTCAAAAATAAAGTTTAAGTAAAAACATTTCCAGATAAACAAAAATGAAGAGAATTTGTTGCTAGCAGACCTGCCTTACAAGAAATACTAAAGAAAAATATTCAGACTTAAAGCAAGTAATACCAGACAGTAATTCCATGCACACAAAAACAAAGAACCCTGGTAAAGGTAAATGTGTAATTATAAAAGACAGTATAAATGCATACCATTATCCCTCCTTCTCTTAAATGATTTAAAAAGCAGTTGTATAAAACAATATGTATATAATTGTATTATTGGGCCTATAACATATAGAGATGTAATATTTTTTATAATAACAGTAATACAAAAGATGTGAGAGGTGGTGCAAAAAAGTTGTAATGGAGTAACAAAATGACACTAGATAGGAACAAATTAAGGGAAATAGTAAGTAAGAAGGTTAATATAACTAACACTATGACTATATACTTGCTCTTATTTTTTCTCCCAGCTTTTAAACACTATATGAAATTATATAAAGTAATATTTGTTAAGTCTGTAACATATATAGACATACGAATAGGTCTATATAAGTAAAATTTCTATATCTCAATGAAATTAGATTACTATAAATCTGAAGTAAATTCTGATAAATTAAGATGTATATGGTAAATCTTATAGCAATTATTAAGAAAATAACTCAAAAGAATTTAAGAAAAGAATTATCAGATAAAATTGTTACTCTAGGAAATATTCACCAACTAAAAAAAGAAAACAGTATGAGATAAAAAGAACAAAAAAGGCATCAGACAAATAGGGAAAAGAAAGTAAATGGAAGACGAAAATCCATGCGTATCAACTGTAACATTAAATGTGAAAGGATTAAACAATCCAATTAAAAGGCAGAGATGATCAAAGAGTAAAAGAAAATTAAGATCCATATACATGTTGTCTACAGGAGACATACTTGAATGTCAAATAATACAACACGCTTAAAGTAAAAAGCTGGAAAAACATATATCATGCAATAGCCTACAAAAAAAAGCTGGAGTGCTGTATTAATAGACGAAATAGATATTCAAACAAAAATGTTACTATATATAAAGAGAATTTTTATAATGATAAAAGGCATAAGGATAAATACATAGATTGAATATAATTGAAATCAACCTGAACATTAATGGTCAATTGATTTTTGAGAGGAAGAGGGTACCAAAACAACTGAATGGAGGAAAGAATGGTCTTTTCAAAAATAGTCTTTTAAAAAAATGTAGTGGGGACAACTGGATATCCAAAGCAAAGAAATGATATCAGATCCTTTTCTCACAAAGGTTAACTCAAAATGTTCAAAGACTTAAATGTAAGGGCTAAAACTATTAAATTTCTGGAAATGAAGGGAATTCTTTATAACCTCAGATTTAGCAATGGATTAATAGATAATGATGCAAAAAGTACAAGCAATACAAGAAAAAAGTAGAGAAATTGGAATTCATCAAAATTAAAACTTTTGTATTTCAGAAGATACTATCAGGAAAGTAAAAAGACAATCCACAGACTGGGAGAAAATATTTGCAAATCATGATAAGGGACTTGTGCTAGAATATACATAAAGAACTCTTACAACTCAATAATAAAAAGATTTATAAGCCAATTAAAAACGTGCAAAGGATGTTTTACACCAATGATAAGGAGACTTTTTCCGGCCGTATAGTAAATACTTTAAGTTTAAGGGTCACACAGTCTCTTATAACTACTCAACTTTGCCATTTGTAGCATGAAAACAGCTATAGAAAACACATAACAGAAAAGCATGGCTGTGTTCCAATCAATTTTATTTATAAAAACAGGTAGCTGTCCTGTGGGCCATAGTTTGCCAACCCCAGCACTAGAGCAACTTCTGAAAAGTAGAACAAAGAGGTAAAACTAATATGTCAATTCTGAAAACAAAATGGAACTATGGGCATACCCAGATGGCCATAGGTGCCATTGCCTGACATAAAGAGAGCAGTTAGTGAGTACTGTTTAAGGAATGAACAACAACAACAACAAAACAAATGGGGCAGGACATAGGCCACACATTGTGCAGGATTTTTAATGACTCTGATGCATCCTTCCACACAATTGTCCCAACATCCTGTGTTTTGAGGCCCCTCGACGGAGAGCTTTGGGAGGAAAGCAGCCCAGCCAGGGCAGTGACGGTGCACTGTCAGCATTCCAGTCGAATGCAGCAGGGCTGACATGCAAGGTGAAGACAAGGAGGCTCTACTGCAAAGAGAAGGCTTTCTTTTTTTCCTCTATGACTGGGGGATAAAATGAAGAGTTCTTGGAAACATAATCAACTCTACAAAAGACAGGTTTGGAGACGCTAGGCACAAGAGAATCATTATAAGCTATGAACCAGAAAGGATAACAGTAAGCTAGGGAAAAGTGAAGGAAAATTGATTTAGGTGATTCAATCAAATGATTTTTGATATTTAACACAAAGGGACTTAGGAGATTGAAAACTCGAACCAAATGATAAATTTCGGGAGATAACATGCTCTCCGGCTGTATCCCTGAAGAGTCATTATGTGTATTTAAGGCTATGTCTACAAGACACGACACAACAGTGTGAAAGCAGAACCTTCGGGCTAATGGATTAAGCAGAATGCTGGAGTCAATCCTCTTGACACCTGTAACCAACTGCCTTTGAATTTTAGCCGAAAATAAATCCCAAAATAGAAAACACTGAAGTGATTTTTTTTATTCGTAATAATTTATTCTAGGCACATGAGGACTGACAAATCAAACCTTTGGTCAAACTTTTCTTTTTGCTTAGGATTCTGTGCAAACGGTCTGCTTGTCCCTTGACTTGTAGCTGACTGACAAGTGTGTACCACACCAACCACAAGCAAGAACAACATTAGAAACTTGGGAGGTGTTCAGGTAGGTGTGTACCCCTGGTGATGGCGGCCAGAAGATTTAGGGTTCTCCAAAGTTCTTACAGCCAATCTTGTGATGGAAACTGAGTCAACATGTGAATGATGAAATAGTCCCTAAATGTTCCACCAAACAAATAAGGACGAAGGCCTACTAGGTAGTAGGTGCTTTGGGGACCCAAATATAAATCAGATGTGCATTCTGTCTGTTGGAGTTCTCAGGCCAGTAGAGGGAGAATGTTCTGACCCACTCATTAAAGCAGAGGAGGCAGCATTTTAGCTGACCCTTCTAGGATGGGGCCTGAGGGAGGACATTCTAGCGGGAAAGGAGCTTTAAGGAGACCCCCTGAATCCCTGGAGCCTGGTTGCAGGTTGGCCTTTCTGTGACACACATTTCCTGGAAGACAAAATAACTTTAGCTTCCATTACAACCAGGTCATTTATTTGATGATTTAACT
Organism: Myotis davidii; assembly: GCF_000327345.1. Lineage (NCBI taxonomy): Eukaryota > Metazoa > Chordata > Mammalia > Chiroptera > Vespertilionidae > Myotis > Myotis davidii. The sequence goes on along the minus strand of NW_006293779.1, from coordinate 3,583,393 downwards.
TGGTCAGTGTCCATGCTATCCCTGACTTGTGCCATGGCACTAACTATGGTACAAAATGGCATGTTCCTGTGATTCTCCACTTGAGGATTTGTCTCTAAGCAATGGATCACCCCAGAGTAAATTAGATGTAGTCATTTTTTTACTGACTGCTCTCATCCATTGTGCAGCAGTTGATTTGTAAGTGACTCATCCAGACATGCCCTTCAGCCTCTGCCTTCATTTCTCAGTGAAGTGGCGATGAATAAGCACTAGATAATAAGTTCAGAAAACTCAGCTCTAGTCCCAACTCTCCTACTTAACTAGCTATGAGGTTCCTTATCTCTATCAGAAAGAAATAGGTAGTAAGATCCTTCCTAGCTGCTCTGTCCATTTTACATAATCTACAAAAAATGTCCTCTTGCAGACCTGTATGGAGAATCCCTAATTATTTCCCAAGTGACCAGGCAATACTTAATCACTGTCACAGGCTGTTATGACAATACTGGATGCATGGTAGGAACCTCAGGATGCCCCCTGTGGGTACTCTTTGATTGGCTAAGTGACTGTTTCTCAGACTCCTGTGGTCTATACAGTGCTTCTTGGAAGGCAGCTATGCTCACCACTATACCACCAATGCTATACAGTGCTTCTTAATCTTTAATGTGCATGTAAGTGACAGAAGGATTTTGTTCAAATACAGATTCTGATTCAGTAGGTCCAGGGTGGAGCTGGAGATTCTGTATTTCTAACAAGCTCCCAGTTAATACTCATGTTGACTACACTTTGAGTAGCAAGGTTCTAGAGAGTTTTTATTAACAGACATGAGACTGGTATTAGGAAGCTTAATACTATATCTGAGAGAATGCTAACTTTCAACTGACCTGTGTTTTCTCTAAGTGCTTATTCAAAGGCCTTGTTCAAAGCAGGTGATTAGTAAGTGCTTGCTCACTGATAGATGAATCTTATTCTTTTGTTAAAAGTTAGAAGAAAATGCATCTCTTTCCTTCTTCATTTCCAAGACAGTATAGCCCAAATGGCCTCTCTACCTGCAATATCGCATCATATCTGTTGGCAATTCCTATAAAGAATTCCTTAGGCAAAGTTTAATGGAATATTTACAAGGTATTTTAAAACTCAGAACTTCTTTGTCCCCAATCTTTCAATAGCTGGAACCAGCCAATGTGCTTTTGTAAAGTGTGGAGAAGCAATGGGCATGGAGATGCATGCTTTTGCCTGCAGTTTTATAAGGCATATTTTCCACATCCCTCCATCACTTACACCTGTACAAGAATCCCTAATGTGTTAACCTTGGTTAGAAAGGGAATGCATAAAATTTTTAACTGAATATTTTCAAAAACTTCAAATCTCAATCTTATATATTTGTATGACACACTTCAAGTAGGCACATTATCCTTTAAAAAAAAGATGGAGAAACATAATGGACTATGGAAAATGGGATTGGGCTATGATGCAATATTGGGATAGCTTATTCCTTTTCTGAAAGTTGAGAAAGCAAAATCCATCCCAAGACCTCCTCCTACCCCTCCTTTGTCTCCTAGGAATATGACATTCATATTGATTGCTCTGTGATGAATAATTTGCATGGCTAAATTGGAAACATGGTCATCAGTTTAGGCCCTGGCTAGCCATAATGTGTTTCTTACTGAATATAGTGTGCACTACTTGGAAGCAATGCTAGCTGCATCATAAATATTTCAGTGGCCAACATTTGGGACTTGTTTCTTTGACCGGGCTCTAAGTCAGTCAATAAGTAATAACAATAGTTCGGTCTTTAGAGTTTGAGGAGTGCTGACAAACCACATGTTTAACATTCATAAGATAGGCATTTATCAAAATAATACTTCACCCACAAAGAAAGGCATCGATCAGTCCCCAACATGTGTAATACACACTCAAAATTGGAGACTTGTCTTCCAATTCTAATAGACATGCCAGGGCAATGAGGTCTGAATATGAAAGCACATGATTGAGCAATGAGGCAATTGTATCTTTTCCTATTGGGTCTTCGGGGAATCCATTTACAAGGGAATAGTCAATTTTGGATCACAGATCATTAGAACTGGAAGGAATAATAGAAAACTTTCAGCCCAAAGCTATCATTTCATAGATAAGAAAACTAAGACCTAGCGAAGTGAACTAATTTGCCCACGGTCGCACAACTATTGAAAGCACCCAGATCTCTTGGTTGTTAGGTCCGTACAGTTCAAGAAAGCGCCTGCCTTGTATCAAGCAATGCCCTTGGAAGCTCCCAATTTAGTGGGCCATTACCATTTCTACCAATATTTGTGTGGCTTTGACCCGACACACAGTGGAAATGAACTAACCAATTAGAGGAAACAAATAGCCTCTACCACTTGATATTCATTTATTATACAAAATATGTGTTGAGTCTGCTATGTGCCAGACTCAAATGATTAAATCCCGGGGAGTCATTGAACTTTCATACCCAGAACTTCAAAGCTCATTTCTCAACAGAAAAACTCAGGAGTGTTCAGCACCAAACCACTCTGCTGAATCTACTCAAGAGTAACGACTTTATGCATCTGTCAAAGGTGGCCCTGCCAAGTGCTAGAAACAAAGGATAACTGTGCATAACATCAAAGAGTTTTTGAATGGCCTGGCCAGTGTGGGTCAGTGTTTGAGCATCGACCTATGAACCAGGAGGTCATGATTCGATTCTTGGTCAGGGAGTATGCCCGGGTTGCTGGCTCAATCCCTGGTGTGGAGCGTGCAGGAGGTAACTGACCAATGATTCTCTCTCTCATAACTGATGTTTCTCCCTCTCCCTCTCCTTTCCTCTCTGAAATCAATAAAATATATAAAAAGTTTTTGAATAACTAAGTGCAGTGCCAGGTGCTTTCATATTCAGACCTCACCTACTCTGGGCAGTAACTGAGTGGAGTATTGTCCCCTCCCCTTATTTAAAAACAAACATAAGATACTGAAGTTTGGAAAGGCTTTAGGACAGCGGTTCTCAACCTGTGGGTCGCGACCCCTTTGGGGGTCGAACGACCCTTTCACAGGGGTTGCCTAAGACCATTGGAAAATACACATATAATTACATACTGTTTTTGTGATTAATCACTATGCTTTAATTATGTTCAATTTGTAACAATGAAAATACATCCTGCATATCAGATATTTACATGACGATTCATAACAGTAGCAAAATTACAGATATGAAGTAGCAACGAAAATAATTTTATGGTTGGGGGTCACCACAACATGAGGAACTGTATTAAAGGGTTGTGGCATTAGGAAGGTTGAGAACCACTGTTTTAGGAAGTCAACCCAAGGTCACAGGGGTAATAAAAACTGGAGATAAGATTTGAATGTAGATAAAGTTGACTCCAGAGGCAATATAACCTTTGCCCTCTATTTGTCTATTTTATTAAGAGAACTTTGTCAAGAGCAGTCAGCTGGACAGGCCTTGACAACTTTAACCCTTAAAGTAATGCCATAGACTGAGCATTTGTGTCCCCCCCAAATTCATATGTTAAAGCCTAAATTCCCATTGGGAAGACATTGGTAGGTGGGGCCACTGGGGGTTATTAATGCATGAGGGTGGAGCTTTAATGAAAGGATTAGGGCTGTGGTCGGCAATCTGTGGCTCGCGAGCCACATGCGGCTCTTTGGTCCCTTGAGTGTGGCTCTTCCACAAAACACCATGTGCGGGCACGCACGTACAGTGTGATTGAAACTTCGTGGCCCATGCGCAGAAGTCAGTATTTTGTGGAAGAGCCGGTATTTCTCCAGCACTGTGAGAAAATGTTTGCTGTTTAAGCCACCCAGTCTGAGGTGTCCTTGTTACAGCAGCCTGAGCATATAAAACAAGTACTAAGGTGGGATCCATTTGACCTTTAAGATTCTTTCCTCCTACACATGAACCATTTAATTTGTCACCTGTCTTATATATATATTTTAAAATGTTCTGTATAAGACATAGCCTTAATAATGCAAAGTTTTGGCTTAGAGTATAATTTTGTGCCCCCCTCCCCAAATAAAGATAGCCAGAGGCCAAAAAGGCATAGAAAGTATTCTAATAATGCAAGAAAAATGCAGAATCTGTACATTATAAAAAAATCAATAAGACTTGAACACCTGAGAAATCTGATGGTCCTTTAAAATTTTTTAAGATAAATGTCAACCAATTTTGCCACATATTCCTGTCTGAGTGAGACATATGACTGATAGAGAAGAAGCAAGGACCCTTTGCTTCCTTCTCACTTTCCAGCATTCATTGCCTATTCCCCAGGGGACCAGTTTCATAACATCATCATCTTTCAAATGACATCTCCAAATCAAATGATCACTTCCAAACTCTTCTCCTACATCATTTTCATTAGCCCCTTTAAATTATTCTGATTCAACTGAAGCTATTAACTGAGATATGGCAGGTATCAAGAGTTCATCTTCTACTGGGTATCATGAGGAGCTCTTTGAGAAGAGCTCCTTTCAACAGAGACCAATTTTGTTGCTATCATATTGATGCTCGCTCATCAGCTGATAACTCTCTATTAGCCCATCAAGTTCAGCTTTTAATGGCCGAACCCTATTTGTGACTGCAATTCAATTTCTACTCTGCACTTGTGGTTCCTTGATACCTTGGAATTCTTATACCTGCTTGATTAGCCACCTGAGGTAAATGGCTTAGTCATTTTAATTTTTATGAAACATCTGTGCACTCTGATTATAGACCAGCCAGAGGAGAAAGTGGCTCTGGAATCCTCCTCAAACCATTTAGGAAGCACAGACCACAAGGTCTATGCGGCATGGAATTCAGGGAGAACGGGAGAGGTAGTTAGGGTCAAAGCTCTAGCCAATCCCAGGATTTTATTAAACCGATGTCCCTTTAAGGGAATTGATTGGCTTTGGTGTTTTCTAGGCTGACCTTTTGGGCCAATTTTGAAGGGGATTCAGCTCAATCCATTTGAGTTCTTCCTCTAATCCTGGGTTCTTGGTGGATGTGCAAACACACTATAGCCCTACAACAACTTCTTTTTGCCTTTAAGTTTCTCATTCCTCCCTCCTCATTTTTCTCCCTCCCTTCTTCATCTATTTTTGAAGCCCCATGTGTGCCCATTGTTCAATAGAGAATCTGTTGGATTGAATGTGTGTAATGTTAAAAAGAATTACAAAGCAGCCCCTGAGATCCAGGAGCTGGCTTGGCACTCATAGCTCAGCCATATTATTCTCCTACAGATATGAATACAGAATACTGAGCTCTGACAAGGTTATTCTGATATCACAAAAAAATAAAATAAAAATGAGATAAAGCAAGCTTACTTTTAAGCGCGCGCACACACACACACATCACTGTGCTGAATACAAAATATCAAACACCCAAGATGAGTTGCTCCTTGCCAATTACTATTACAACTTTATACTCCTTCTAGTTTTCCCTCCCAATAGAGAAGATTTATTGAGATACCCAATCATATTGCCCCACTCTCTGACAGCATCCAATGTAGAGCAAATCCCTGCTTCCCTAGAGTCCAGCCAAAGCCCAAATCCTACAATAGTTCCCTTCTAACTCCCTCTTACTGAGAGATCCCATGGTTCCCATGATGTTTGCTCTTCCACATGGTCAACAGTAATAAATTCAACTTGTTTAACTACAGGTATGTTCCTGGTGGTCCTTCCCTGAGGATACTGATAAGTGGTAAAAATAACTAACCTTTAAACAGCAGTTTACATTTTAAAAAGTTTTCACACCCATTATCTTTTTCAATCTTCATAACAATGAGGAAGACAGGCAGATATTGCGATAATCATTTTCTAGCTTAGAAAATTAAGGCTCAGTATGGTGAAAAAGGTTATGTTAGTTCAAAGATCTATTAAGTATTAGAATTGGGCCTTGAGCCAAGTCTTCTTGCTCCATATGTTACAGGTTGAAAGTCCATGTGCCTGACACTTCGGAAAGCCCAACCTCGAAACATCAGAGTTTAGAGTAAGGGAAGGTTTATTGACTGAGAAGATGTCAACCAAGAAGATGGGAGACCTAATCCTCAAATCCATCTTAAGTAAATACAGAGTTCAGGCTTCTTTTATGTCAAGGGAAGGAGAAATGAGAGGGGTTGTTTTGGTAACACTCAACCCTCAGGCAGAATTCTACTAATGATTAGCGTTAGGCATGACCATGCAGGAGCTATTAGTCTGAAGGTCCTGAGAACACAGGCTTGAACAAGAAGGAATCAGAGAAAGATAGCATTTCACTCTGTTATAATTATTTAGTGTTATTTTTTTCTTCCTGTTGGCTAGTCATAGAAGAAGTCCCTCAACTATTTTTTTAGTGCATCTCCAACTGGACATAGCAATGAGGAAAGAGGGAAGAAACAAAATGGAGTCACCATAGCCAAGCTAACAACATTCCTTAAATCAGAATATGCTGATACATGAGGAATAGATTTTAATTTACTTTAGCCTGAAGACTTAAACTTTTGAAACTTTCAGTTGTGCACCAATGCCTGGAGATTTTTGATAACTCTTTAAAGAAGTTAGGAAAAAGTGTTCATGTGTCTATACCACCTGACATCCATTGTCCCAACCACCAGACATCTAGATGATTATCCATTTCAGACCAAACCAGAGGCGAAGAATGTAAGACTGATCCTTCTCAAGAATGTACTTTTTACTCTCAACTTTTTTCTTTGGAACACTCTGGGTATTGCTTGGTAATGTTTCTGCTTTGCAAATCTTAAGACCTTTGCATAAAACTGTCATTTAATTCTAGTGAAGCCTCCCGATTCACTTATATTCTGTTGACACAGGTGAGAAGGGGATGAGGTTCAAATATCTTTCAGAAATATCAATTGTAATCAAAGATTTTTTTGAGGAAACAAAGTTTACTATTTTTCAAAAGAATGAGGTTTGAAAATTTTGGAGTTGAAACTAAAAAAAATTAAAGATAAAAAGAGAACAAAAAAATCCATGATTTGCTACAAGTAGCTTAAGTCTACTTTCCCAGATTCAACCCCCTCCACCCCTTGGGAGTCTGTATTTAGGCATACTTAGTTAGAACTTAGAATTCTATCTAATACCCATCTAAATGCCCATTCATCTCTTTTTGGATTAAAGAGCATGAAGCAAACACCTTGAACTGACATTCGGGTTCTCTTGTTGGAACACTGAGGGGCAACTTGTCCTCAGGGCAATGAGGGTTAATAAAAGTAGGGTACCGTGTTTTCTGGGGCTCCTATTGATTCTGGGGAGGGGAGCTGTGGACTTGTCCTGGACACCAGTTCTTCTCTAGGGTTCTGGGGAACACCCAGCTTTCTGGTGCTTGGCGTTCTCCAGACCAGCCCTCCTTGTGGGACTCAAGTCAGAATCTGCCCCCTCTCTGGCCCAGCTATTGCCACTGAGAGGCATCGGGGAGGGGCGGAGACCCTAAAAGAACGAATCTTGGCTCCAGGCCATGTCAAAGCCTAACATTTATCTAGGGCCACACACTGGTCATATGTGGTACACAGGCCTTCAGGGAATTTGAAATCTGATCATGTGCCCAGGCAAGCTCCTTTTAATAGATCTACTCACATATACACATTTTGAAAAAGCACTGTGTCTCTTCTCACATCTAGAATTCATCTCGACCCCAGGGGCTCTAGTACTGAAACAAAATATAGCTACCTTAAAAAGAACAAAGAAAAATTGTCAAGGACTACCTGAGCTGACAAGCTATTGGTATGATAATGTTATTTAAAAATGTACAACATAAAAGTAGTTATAAACCCTTTATGCTTATAGCTCTTGCATGGCTATTAAAAACAAACAAAATAACCCAATAATTATTTACAAGCTAAGTACAAACAAATGTACAAAACCATGCAATTCAAATGAACAGATCAATGCAATGTGATGAAAGGTGTTATTTGCTGAAACAATATCACTGTTCACAGGACAACTAGGGCGCAGACTGTTCCTACTCAGGTTCTGTGATGAGTTAAATTCTGTCCTCCAAAGAGTCCTTATTCCTGGTACCTTACATTCACACAAGGTCATTATGTGGACCCTAGTCCAATATGGCTGGTGTTCTTATAAGAATAAAAAGGGAATGACACACAGAGAGAAGGCCACGTATGGCAGAGACAGACATTAGGAGTGATGCAGCTACAGGCCGAGGACACCAAGGGTCTAAGCCACCGCAGAAAGCTCTGAGGGATTGTGGCCCATCTGACACCTTGATTTCTGGCTTCTGGCCTCCAATAATGTGAGAAAATAAGCCATCCACTTTGTGGTACTTTGTTACAGCAGCCCCAGAAAAGGAATGCAGGTATTTTAAGTTGCTATGCCCATCCTACATGTGTGAAGAGTCAATTCTCCCAAGAGTTTTTGCTATGCCAGCTGCTGCACACACTCCTCTTACCAGGGTCCCTTGTGGTCCTTTGGCTGTCAATCCTCACCAGTCTGCCTCGCCTTTTTCATGTGTCATGACAATTATAATACTACGCTTTGATACCAAAGTGATGGAAACCACAGCCCAAATGTAGAGGAGAAAATGTCTTTCTTTTAGATTATCCAAATGGAAACAAATCATTTAAATTACTATAGAGAACTCACAGACCCTTGTGTGTCCATGGACTCTGACTGAGGGGCAGAAACAACTAGATTTTGTCCATTTCTCATTCCCTCTGGCCTCCCCTGGGTCTCTGATTCCTATTTGGCTCTGGGCCTTGGATGGCAACTCTGGGATCAAGAGCTTCTGGCTTTAATAGTCACTTTGGACTTCTACTCCCCATCACACTTGACCTCAGCCTGGCCTTGCAGTCAGGGTCTGGGCAGGCAGTCTCTAGCATCGTCTATCCAAGCACACTAAGAGTCAGAGCTTGGCACCCTCACCCAACAAGAGGGCCCCACACCTGCAAGAGGCCCCTATGAAGAGCATTGGCTTTCCTGTGTACATCATTAAGGAGTTTCGACACACAGTGTGACATTAAAACCATTTAGCAACCAGTCACTTAGAGTCTCTCCAGGGAATCCATAGACTGGGCATTTGCCTGCTGGGCCCACCAAACTGTAAAGGATGCTTCTCAGCAGGGGAGAGCCTGTTTGGCTGGGAGACATGTGAGACATGTGGGAATGGGGTGATACACAGAGGCTGGGGTGGGGAGTAGGGGCGCACCTGGGAAGTGATGGGCACTTGCAGGGCCTGGAGAAGTGGCTATTTTCCAATGGATCTGGAAATATGCGAGTGTTTTAATAACCAGCACAGTTGTAGTGATGTGTACCACCTGAACATCAGCCCTAGTTTAACAACCACAGAAGAGCCAATTATGTGCTTCCAGAAGTGCTTTGGAAGGGACTGGGACATGTCTCAAGACCTTGATTTGGGTATTATGATCGTACTGAGACTAAGGAGTAGCAATGCCTTTTTGAACATCGGCAGGAACAGGAATGTCCATCCCTCCTCTGTCGCCCAGCAAGGCCCCTCGGATGCATCCATCTGGCCCATTGTGAGAGGAGTGAAAGGTGGCGGTCATAGGAAAGAAAACCACTTTCAGTGATGCTGTCTTGCAGAGGCACAAATCATTTCCAAACGAGCTAAATGAGCACTAATTGAGAAGCAGATGTCCTACTCCTTGTCTGGAACTTGCTGGTTTCATTATTCACATTTTTACAGGAAGCAGGCTCATAGGTATAACAAAGCATACCTAAGATCACTAATGACGAACCCAAACCATGCCTCCCCTCTCATCTCCTCTGGCAGGAATCCTTCCTCCTCCATTATAATCCTCATGATAATGCCTCTTGACCGGCAAAAAGAGCATCTGTTGTGAGAATGCACTGAATCAAAAAACCTTGTAGTACTAGGAGCTCTGGGGCGTTAATTACACAAATTGCCCATCAACTCCATTGTTACTCTCTTTCCTCTGATAAATTAAAATAATGTTGAAACTTAAGCATGATGCAGTTAAGCCAGAAGTTTTCGTACACATATGGAGGGGAGTGCTGGCTCCTCCCAAGCAGCCGTGGCCATGAGCTCTGGACATTGGCTTACAGGCACTGCGGGGGAGGGGGAGGGCACTCTCTGGTGTTAGGAGACTGGGTTTTATAGGAGCTCTGCTAGGACAACCTGAGTGATCTTGAGTATTCTCCCCTCTTCTTTTGAGCTTCAGTTTCTTCATTGGTAAAAATGGGGATATATTACTAGTTTTCAAGGCCTGGTTGCTGTGAGGATAAATAAAAGAATGAAAGCACTCCCAGACTCCCAAGCATGTGGAAATGTATGTGTGTGCATGTGTGTGCATGTGTGTGCATGCGTGTGTGCGTGCGTGTGCGTGTGCGTGTGCGTGTGTGTGTGTGTGTGTGTACGAGTTTTAGTTCTGACTTCTTTGCTGTGTGAACTTGGACAAGTCTCTGATGCTTCTGGATTTCCATTTCTTCTGTAAAAAGACAATGCTGCACAAATGATTGCCAAAGTCCTTTCCAGGCCAAAGACCTCTGATTCTAACTCAGAACATGAAAGGGATGAAGCCAGGCCTCTGCCACTGGCTCAGGTTAGGTGCCACATTGTAGTTACAACTTAACAGAGAGGCAGGGGCTTGGGGAGCCTTCCTGAGTGCCCTGCTCGAAGCACGGCTATGCAGTGGAGAATGAGGGCACAGACCTGAGTGACACTCAGGCAGGTGACATCTTTATCTCCCTTTTCTCCTCTTCCTCTCCTCTGTTTCCCCATTCCTTAGACTTCAGGACTGCCAGGAGGTTGACAAAGATTTCAGAAGTGGTTGGGAAGGGGCACTGCTGGGTCTCCACGCTGAACCAATCGCTGCTCTCTCAGCCTGCAAGGTCATGGATATGGGCTGAGAGTAACAGAAAACCAGGCCCTTTCAGTAGTGATGAAAGTAATTGATGATAATCCAGAGGGGCAGTGGAGACAGACAGTTAGTCCTACAAACACAGGAAGTCCTTATGCCATGGGCACTCTGATAACCAAGCTAACAATAACTCCTAGCTCAGTTAGACTGTTTCTTCTGGAAGCATTCAGCACCTTCTCAGTTAGAATTTCACTCCTTTTCCAATTGCTCCTACGAGGCTGCTCTTATTAGCCTCAATTTGCAGATGGAGAAACTGAGGCCCAGAGGAGAAAGTCACATTATAAATTGTCTTGGTTCACTTAGTTTCTCAACAGTTTACGTCAAATAAGCTACAGTGAAGCACAATGGGATTGCTCTTAAAATATTTATTTATGCTGCTTAAATAGTTCCTGAATGAAGAGGGCAGGGAGCAAAGGCAAGCCATGGAATAGTCGTCAGAACTCCTAGTTACCCTTCTCTGTCCTTTCTCTTGTCTGGCTCCAGGCAGTTAGGGGGTTGTGGGAGGAACATGAGGACACTGGGGAATGTGGAATGACACCTGAGGAGCAAGATGCAGGGCAAGGAAGTAGCTGACATTCTCAGGAAGGTAGGTTCTTGTTGGGCATCTTGAAATGTTAGGGGCTGAGTCACCCAACACACCTAATTCATAAATGAGCAGATAAAGGACGGGTGCCCAGGGGACAGGTGGGGGCCAGGCAGGAGCATCCAGCCAGGCTGCATTAGGACTTTCTAGGGACAGGCACTTTTGCCTTCAGGGGACCCTTGCTCTACACAAAAAATGTTAACAATCCTCACCATTGCATTGGTATACAGACAAACGTATCAATATTCTATGAAAACTTTATTTGACCTAAAAGCTCATTTTTCCTCCTTCTGATTCTAAAAGAAATTAAAATGTTTTCGTAGGGCCCTGAAACCACTGTGGGCCCTCGCACTGTGCCTTGGGGAGCATTTTCTACCTCCCAGGCCTGCAGGCTGGAGTAGCTGTCCCCTCAGGTCTGCCCAAGCCCGTCCAAGCCAGGCTCACCCGAACTCTTAGTATCAACTTCAAAAAATGGGTTTGAGCGTCCAGGTGTACAAATATATCACTACCTTACACAGGAAGAAACAGAAGTTCGAAGAGGCTAAGGTCAAATTATCAGAGACAGAGAAGCCAGGATTATTTTAATTTAGTCCCACTTGGCCAAAGCTCACGATTTGACTCCTACTTCCTAGTCAGTGTATCTGGGCTGAGCTGAAACCACTTCCCCAGACAGAGGTCTTCCTGTCTGGGACCTGCAGCAGAATCCCATATAAATATATATATATAGGCAGACAAGAGTAGGTTTACAGTTGTTCATACAGAAAAAGACATGCAGGTTATGATTATTATAAAAGCTTTATTAATTCAAGAGAATGTTACAATGAAGCTGTAAACCTCCTTTGCCTCCCCTGCATATATCTAGATATCGGGATATATCTTAGCAAATATGGAAATCAGTAATCAGGCCAGGGTGGGCCAGTGATAGTGGGTCACAGGGAGAAAAGTCTAAAAATAAGTTCCACCTAATGCAATGGAAAGGGTCCCACAGAGCAATGGAAAAAGATACTCAGAGGGAAAAAGAAATCATCCCCAGAGAATTAATGTTCTAGTAAACTGTAAGCTGCTTATATTTCCACCCTATTATCATAACTTTCAAATAACTATCTGAAACGATAAAAAGGCAATTACTTAGGGCCAGCTGCATCACAGGCCAGCAACACTATGCCTGAGCCATTGGGGGTTCCCTCATAATTTCCCTATGGCCATGTAGTGCCTGAAGAGGAGATGCTGGATGAGCAGAAAACGGGGACATTTCGCCTCTTCTCAAGGGAACACTGGATCAATTCTTGGAGCACCAAGACTGCAAGGATCAAGACCATTTACTTGTGTGTCACAAGTAAGTCACTCTACTTGGCTAATCCCCTTACTGATGAAAAGTTCATTACAACCCCAGCACTACCAAGCACACAGGTTTTTGTGAGGCTTAAATGAAAGAAGGGTTATAAATGGGCTTTGTGAACTGCTGAGAGCTGTCCAGAGGCTTAAGACTTCACCTTGCCTGACAGACTTCCCTGAGTTCAGGCTTGTGTCTACCTGCCCCTGGATACACTGAGCTAGGAATGGTCACGGCTTCCTAAGAGCTGGCTCTTTGCTCTTCCAGCCTCTAGCCCCATCACCACCAAGATCCCCAAGCTGTGCTGCCAGACAATGACAGTAGATTGCACTAATTTATTTTATTTGACTTACTGGGAATTAAGGCTTTTTGAAAGCACTATGCAAATGTATGTAAATGACTATATTTCATGCAAAATAATGTGCAAATAGTATTCCTGTGTTGGCTTAGAAAAATCTGGTGGCCAAAGGCTGTTTATATAGGCACAAGAATATTTTAAACTTCAGGGACCCTTCCAGATGCTTTAAAAAATAAGGAGAACCTAGAGTTAGTGTGGTTAGCATACTTTTAAATATATGTATATATTTTTAAAAACTATTTTTAAGAAGAAAGGAGAGGGTAAGAGAGATAGAAACATCAAGGATGAGAGAGGATCATTTATTGGCTGCCTCCTGCACGTCCCCTACTGGGGATGGAGCCCGCAACCCAGGCATGTGCCCTTGATCAGGAATCGAACCATGACCTCCTGGTTTATAGGTCAACGCTCAACCCCTGAACCACGCCAGCTAGACAGGCATCAATACTTTTAATAGCCCTGGAGGAGCCAGACTGCAGAGAAGTGAGGAAAGGTGGCTCCCTTGCTGGGCACAGAGACCCACACTGTGTCCTTCAACTCTGCCACCAAGATGCCCCCATTTGGTTAATTCCCCATGATGATAACATAGCTGTATCCCTGATACGCCATCCGGCCACCTCCTGCCTCCCACACTGGGCTGAAGGAGCGAGCAGGGCACAGACCTTGCTTAAGCCCGACCCTCTGGGGGCAAGCCCTATTCCTTGTCCAGAGGTCATTAGTGCAGCCTATTATGATTTCCTGCAGAAAGCTCTCTGGTAGGTGCTCCCACATGGGCAGGGAGCATTCAGTTCAAGCCACCAGAGCACCAGGGCAAGATGGGGACAGAGTGTGCACACAGAACAGGTCTGCTGGCATGTGGTGCTTTTGTCAGATTGGGAAATTATTCTTAGCAGTACAGCAAGCAGTGGTTGCAGGAGGGGGAAAACCCAATGTGTTTATTATCATGCGGTCCAAGATGATTGCCCCGAATGAATGAAATATAATAGAACTGGTCCTGGTTTGCTGAGCACACATAAAAGGAAAGAAAATGAAATCGGCCCTGTCCTCTCCACAGTCTGCTTCTATTAGGAGATGACACAATTCAATGGCACCTTTGGTAAAAGAAGGTGGCTGGGGGAGAAGTAGAGGGATTTCACCTTGAACACAGAGGGCCGCTTGGCATCTCAAGTTCAATGGCAGAGGTCCTCCAGGTAAGCTCCTGGTTTTGCTTCCTAACCAGAAAGCCACCCGTACACCTTGTCTTTGGGGTGGGGAGCCTTGCCACTCTCAACCTGTCTGAACCTCTTTGCTGCTTAAATTTGTGTGGATTTTCAGCACAAGTTTATTGCCTAATAGACAGGTTGGGAGACATTGATGTTGCTTTTGATGCAATTCCACAATTGGTGGAGTAAAAGGGTGAACAAAAAATGATAAAGAGTTTAAACTATTTTTATGACAAAGAAGAATAACACTTTTGTTTCCTTACAGTTTTGCTTTCTTTATAAATTTAAGGCTAGATGCAGTCAGATATGCTTTATTATTCTTTCCCGTAGTGCTTGTTAAAATTTTCAAAGTTATGCCATACTGACTTTTTCCCTTTATATTCACTGCTAGCGGACACAGTTTGAATCAAATCTATAACAAAGAGAGAAGTCTCAGAACCTGCTTGTTTGCTGAAACAGCTGGAAACCTTTTTGATTTTCTAGGAAGCCACAGAGGATGCAGGGGCTTCTGTGGTCCACAGATTTAATGTACAAAGTAATTTAGGGGGGGAGCCGGGTTTGGCTTTGTTGGTAATGTGAGTTCATTTGCAATTCTCTCCCCTTCTTACCGGGCTTGGAAATGACTGCTGAAATTCACAAGAGGATGTGTGTGCCTTGGGAGTGTGTTCAGCCAGAGGGTGTGTGCTCTCTGTCTACATTCTGGGGAAGGGATGCTGGCCATGCATCATTTTTTACAGCTGTATTTGCACAGGTAGGAAATAGCAGTGTCATCTTGGAACAGCAGACACAATGATATACATATTTGGGGGTATCTATAGAGCACAGTGAATCATGCAACATGCAAGTCAGCCCCACCATCAGTCAATCCATACTTCCCACCAAAAGCTTCTTAGGTAAGTGGAGAGGCTGCCTTAAAATTACTCTGGAAGATGAAAAACATCACCATATATAGTCAGGCCAATAAAGCAGCCATGCGGGAGGATAAAAACAAATCCTGAAATCAGTCTCAAGGCTGGAAGAGACCTTCAAGGTGTCTAGAAGAGCCACCCATCCAAAGACCCATGCTTGAATTTTCTTAAGGACATCTTGTCATATTCTCTTCCAGTTTCTGGTTTGAACCCCTTCTATACTGGTGATCTCACTGATTTTCCCAAGAGAGTTAATCCATGTCCCCTTCTCAGTGTCCAGATGGTGAAAAAAACAAACAAAACAAAACCAGAACAGAAAAAACAAACAAAACCCTCTATGTTGTTAAAATCATAGCATCTACTGCTTGATACTAGGACTGCCCACTACTGCACAAAGGCAATCTTGCAATAGCTGTAGACAGCTGTCATGTCATGAATTTATTTGTGCATTTTTATTAGCTGAACAGGCATTGAACACCCCACCAGAAACCAGGGTCTAGAGATAAGATGTGGTAAGTTGTGGGACCTGCTCTCACAATATAATAAGTAACCTAAAGCCTAATCAACTAATTTGAATTTACAGTGGTAAGTAGAGGTCTAGACTGGGGCCTCTGGAAAGCATAGAGAGTTGCCTGGTGGGCGGGTGGATAACTGGAAGCAGAGAAGGTTCCTAAGGTGGTGGTTTTGGTGTTGGGCCCTGAGGGCTGCATATTTCCATTCTTCTCTTCAAGCAGTTTTACAAATTCCTCATTAAGAGATTTGTATGTGGGGTGTGCAAGAGGCAGGAAGCAGTTTTACAAATTCCTCATTAAGAGATTTGCATGGGGGGTGTGCAAGAGGCAGCTGGTCAATGATTCTCATCAATGATGTTTCTATCTCTCTCCTCCTCTCTGAAATCAATAAGAATATTAGAGAGAGAGAGAGAGAGAGAGAGAGAGATTGATTTGCATGTTGGTGTCTTTCCAGCCATTGTGTGGGGATCTCCATTAATGTAGGCTTTGACAGTCAAGACTTGGGTACTTTTCTGTTCTTCATCCAGACCTAAATTGATTCACCCGGGTATGCAATCTGAGGGTACCTCATTTGGGGCAGGGAAGCCCTTGGGAGAAAACAATGACTCCAAGGGTCTGGGTGCAGGACTTGAGTGCTCATGGATGTTGTCAGTTCCCTCCCCAGTCACTTCCCTACAGGAACTGTCTGGGCAGGTGGGGCTCTTGGGTCAAAAGCCCCAGCGGTTTGGCAAAGGCATGGATTACTAAAGGAAAACTCGAGGCTCCCTTGCCAGCACTTTGTCTGCAACATGACATCTCCTGCTGGTGTGGAACTAGAGGAGAGGTCCCTCACTGTCACCCTCTGGGTTCCCTGTAGCTGTGAATTGGGGATGCTCCTCCTGAAGACAGGCTAATGGAACGGCTGCCTGTTAGTGAAGATTGCACCTGGACAAATGGCATTGGAGAAGTAGGAAGAGGGAGCGCCGGAGTTGGAAGAGGATGACAAGCAAAACCCAAAGGGCAAAGGGGAGATGCTGTCACCCTCATGCTCTCACCTGGGCAGTAGCGCAACATATGTTCTCTCAAATCTACTACTTCAAGGGCGTGGGAGAAAAAGTCATAATGGAAGAGAAACATTTTTTTAAATATCTGCAGGACTATTGCCTATAAGTAATGAGAAGGAGAATCTTAACTTCAGGACAGAAGCTTAAAAGGAAATGGGGCTGGGTAGTGTTTCAGGAGGTTCTTTCAGACTATTGCTCCTTTGTTAAAATCCAGGTCCCTCAGCCCCATTTCATACCTAGTAAATCAGAACCTCTGGGTGAGGCCCAGACCTCTGCATTGTAACAAACTGTCCAGGCGATTTTCATGAACACTGAAGTTTAAAAAAGTCAGATTTGGGTGAATAAAAATTCACCAAGAGCTCCTGTTTATGAAATCTTATAATCAAATCCTATGGGTCTTGTATGTTAATGTGAATTCCATAGTTTCAGTATTTACACTAAGGTTTTAGAAGATGTTGGCTTGTTATCAAGAGAAAACAATATATTTTCCAATATCCAAGTTTGTTTCTGAATGTTGTATTTCAAGCAGACTATCTTTCATGCTTGAGAAGGCGTTTAGCTTTTAGAAAAATATATGCTGAAATAGGAATGACCTCACGCTTGCTCTACTACAAATGCATTTCCAGCCCTCTCCCTGCAGTCTCTCTCCCCAACCACAATCTACCTCACATCCCATAGACCGAGCAGCTCCTATAGCACAGCTCTGATAAGGTTACTCCTTTGGTAAGAACATAATCAGTTCCTCATGCAACAAAGATGAAACCCCTTAGTCTGGCTCCAGGTCTTTCTCTCACTACATGGCCCACTTGCCTGCTAATCTTCCCCTCACATTCTCCAACACACACTCAACTCCAGCCAATCTAGTCCATATGTTCAACACCTCAGCTCATTACAAACTTCATCTGCAATGACTTCTTTGTCTCAAGCCATCAGAATCCTACCATCCTCCTTGATATCCAGAAAGCCTCTTCTGACCTTCCAATTGCACTTTGTCCAAATCCTACAGCAGCTTTGCTGTACCCTGCCTCTGGTCTCAATACATGCTACTGGTGTTGTGCTTATTTGCATATTTGTCTACTAACCTTGAAGTTATTGGAGAACAGGGACTGTAACTCACTCAACCCTGTCTCTCCCATAGAAACTAATAATGAATGACCCCAGAAGGCATACACAGCAGCGCTGTCTAATGGAACCCTCTGCCATGATGGAAAAGTTCTGTATCTGTGATCCAGCAGGGCAGCCACTAGCTATAATGATGACTATTGAGCACTTAAAAATGTGGCTACTGGTATCAAGGGGATAATTTTTCATTTACTTTGATTTCAATTAATGAGAATTTAAATTTAAATAGCAGATGTGGCTAGTGAATTCCCTGTGAGCACAGATACAGTATATATTTAATGAAGGAAGTTGCACTACACTTAGAAAACTTCCAAACTCTCTCTGCCCAGGGTTCACCTGATCTGGTTCTTCCTACTTCTGTATCCTTAGCTCCCATCACTCTGTGCCTTATTCACCTCCCTGGGGCCATGCCTAGTTTATTTCCTTGGTCAAACAGGCCTTGCTCCTCTGGTTTCCAGGCTCTTGTTCTAGCTATGTGCTTTGCCTGAGTGCTTTTCTCCTAGATATCATTCAGCTGGGTTTTGTCATTCAGTCCTCAGCTCAAATGTCACCTCTGTAGAGAGGACTTCCCTGATGTGTCATCTAAAGTAGACCTCTCTTTCTGTCATTCCACTTTCCTGTATTTTCGTTACAACTTGCATCATACAAAATAATCTTATTTATTTGATTACTTTTTTGAAAAAAAATATATTTTATTGATTTTTCACAGAGAGGAAGGGAGAGAGACAGAGAGTCAGAAACATCGATGAGAGAGAAACATCAATCAGCCGCCTCCTGCACATCCCCGACTGGGGATATGCCTGCAACCCAGGCACATGCCCCTGACCGGAATCAAACTCAGGACCTCTCAGTCCTCAGGTCGATGCTCTATCCACTGAGCCAAACCGGTTTCGGCTATTTGATTACTTTTTTATTGTCTAACTCATCCTAATAAAAGCTAAGCTGCTGAGTAAGGAAGTGCTTTAAAAAGTGTAATAAATCAGTGGGTGAAAGCATGATAAGGACATTTGCATAGTCTCCCCACAAAATGTTAATTAATTATAAAAGAGAAAACAGTGACTATTACAGAGAAGAAAACTTAGACACTACCCTCGCCTAGTGTTAGTCTCTCCAAGTATAACCCAGGATTAACATCACCAGTGATGAGACATTTTGACATTATGTACTTGCTTGATATGATCACTAAGAAGGATATAGTACTTCGTAGTATCTTCCCAACAATGTAGAACCTCAGTCTAATCACGAGAAAACAGATAAACCCAGATTGAGCGATTAGTTCTATTCAAAAGTGTCAAGGTCATGACAGACAAAGACTGAACGACGGTAAGAATGGAGAAAACTAAGGAGATGTGATAACTAAACCATGATGGGCTCATGACTGGTGAGCGCAGCAGCAGTGGCGGGAGCCTCTCTTGTCGCCACTGCAGGTGGGTGGTAAGGAGTGAGGGGTCCCAGACTGCAAGAACCCCAGACTGTGAGAGCCCTGGACTGTGAGAGCGATGTCTGACTGCAAGCTTAGGCCCCAGGGATTGGGCCTAAGCCAGCAGGTGGACATCCCCTAAGGGGTCCCGAACTGGGAGAGGGCACAGGCCAGGCTGAGAGACACTCCCCCTCCCCCCTAGTGCACAAATCCCATGCACGGGGCCTCTAGTAGTTATATAAGATGTTGACAGAAGGAGAAGTTAGGCGAAGGGTTTACAGGAACTCTACTATTTTTGCAACTTTCATGTGTCTACAATTATCTCAAAATAGGGTTTTCTTGAGAGCAGGGGCTAATCTCTTTTGTTCCAGAACAATATCTACTACATGGTTGGTATTCACTACTTGTGAATGGGAGAAAGGATGAGAACGAAAAAAGTAGAGAATAGAGGAAAGGAGGAGCCTGTGAAGGGCAAGGGAGGGGAG
>NW_006293779.1:3555150-3563606 GCF_000327345.1 Myotis davidii | reverse complement strand
GAGGGAGGGAGTGGAGGAAGAAGAGGTGGAGGATGTGTGGGAAGAAGGGAGTGTGCAGCTTTGGGAAGACATGAGGTATTCCTTGAAGAAGATGTGGGACACAACAGGCCTGTTAAAGTTCCCAAGGAAAAAGCTCACTCACAGACTCTGTCACACGCCAGGAAAACATAGAGACATGGGCTATCCCTCATGCAGGGGCTGTGTTATTTATCTTTGTGTTCTCAGAACCAGTGCCCATGCCACACTCTAGGTATTCAATACATACTTATTGAATTCGATTTAATTAAAGTAGTTAATGACTTGGATTAAATGCAATGGTTGGATTAACACATACAACGCCCTCCCAAGAGAATTTTTTCAGGTTTTGTTGGGCAGGTCAATAACTCTGCTGAATAGAAGTGGCACAGTCTTACGAACTGGGTCCTGAGGGCTCAGGAAAGTGAGTCTCTACAGACTTTTGGAAATTGGAGCAAAATTAATTCAGTGAAACATAGCCCATCCTGGAATGACCTACAGAACGGAATTTATTTTCAACTGCAGTATATATAAAATTACATGCTGTGCTGCCTTCCAGATCTAAAGACATCAAAAGGGCTCACATTTGGGGTGTCTTTCCAGCAGAAGAAACAAAATCTTGTCATTGAATATTATTTTAATTTCACATCAACTATTAATGGTGTGCCTAGCATCTACTTATATCCTTCTATTGATATTAAGTTAATATTTATGCTTCACAGAAGAGGAAACAGAGAGGTAAAAGGACTGGTTTTAATTTGCACAGCACTAAAGTCATGAAGTCAGAAGTGCAGGCCAGCTCTTCTTTATCCAAAGTTTTTGAGAAGGGTCCTAGATACCATCTAATCTAAACTCTACACTGCACTGACCCACCTTCCTTGCTGCCAGGAATAGGCATCAGCAGGTGAGACAGACTAGACTTTGACAAAGGAGCCCTCAGCCACCGTCTCTTTCACAAAGTGAGAAAGCATGAGGCCAGGAGACACAGTGTTTAGGAAACCCAGAGGGCTGTCAGCAGACTCGCATCCCATCTTGCCTCTCTATAATTTTAGCTGAGGGATCTCAGTCAGGACATTGCCCCGTCTGAGCCTTAGCTGTGCCATCTATCAGATGACAACGTAGAAGCCCTGTTCTACCCCAGGAGAGCAGCAGGGTGGGGCCTTAAGTCTGGTCTCTTGTCCTCTATTCCCCTGGATAGATTTGGACGTTGTTTAACTGGTTGAAGATGTGGTGCCAGGCAAATTACATCAGTCTCACAATCCTCTCTTTTTTTCTCCCTCACTGCGTCCATTTAGCTGCGGGGTGTGTTTTCTTTTTCTTTCTGTGTGTCTCTCTTTCTTTTACTCTGAGTTTTCAAATAAGAACTGTTTGTTAGCTCCACCATCAAAAATATCTAATTGGCTATAGAAAGGAACATGCACATCGGAACTGTAGGCCAGATGCGGGAAAGAAAAGGTCAAAAACCACTTGATAATCAAAAGAACTAACAGAAACAGGAATTCAAAAGCCTCTGTTGTAAGTGTGGAAACTGAAGTTCTGAGCTGTGCTCGTGACCAGGCACATCACAGAAACAGCCTGTCCACCCTTGGGGGCTCTTGGAAATAAAAACAGATTCAACCAGGCTCTTCTCATAACAGGACCCTCTCCTCTGTGGGGCCCTGTGTTCCTAGCATCATTCTGATGCCAGAAATCAGCAAAAAGTGTACGGTCTAAGAGTTCTGAATTAGAATTGAGCCTCTTTTACTTACTAACAGCCTAATGTTGACTAAGTTGCCTTTCATTTTTGGACCTCAGCTTCCTCACCTATACTAGGGAATGTCACTTCATATTCGTTAGCATGGCTATTTTCAAACAACAACAACCAGAAAATAACGAGAGTTGGCAAGAATGTGGAGAAATCGGAACCCTCATGCATTGTTGGTAGAAATGTCAAATGGTGCAGTTGCGGTAGCAAACAGTCTGGCAGTTTCCTAAAAAAGATAAATGTGGAAGCACTATATATGACCCAGCGATTCCACTGCTGGGAATATACCCAAGAGAACTGAAAGGGATCAAGCAGATACTTATACAGCAACGTTCATCACAACACTATTCACAGAAATCCAAAGTGGAAACAACCCAAATGTCCTTAAATAGATAAATGTATAAACAAATTTTGGTTTGTACATATAGTGGAATAGTATTTAACTTTAAAAAGGAAGAAAATTCTGACACATGTCACAACATGGATGAACCTTTAAGAAATCAAGCTAAGTAAAATAAGCCAATCATGAAATAACAAATACTGTATGATTCCACCCATATGAGGTGTCTAGTGAAGTCAGAGCCATAGAGACAGAAAGTAGAATGGTGGTGGCCAGGGCTGGGAGGAGGGGGGAATGGGGCATTAGTATTTAATGGGTACAGAGTTTCAGTTTGAGAAGAAGAAAAATTCTGGAGACGAATGATGGCGATGGTTGCACAAATATGTGAATGCCACTGAACTTTATATTTAAAATGGTTAAAATGATAAATTTTATGTTATGTATGTTTTACAAAAATAAAAATGGAAATATTGCCACCTATTAAAGTAGATATAATATGCAAAATATCTAGAATAATGCCTGCCACATATGGTTTCCTTCTCCATGTAATTTACATGGAGCTTCTTTTCAGCTTTTTAGGAAATTATAACTGCAACGTGTCCACACAGAGGGAGATGGTATAGAATAACATTTCTACACAAAGATGATCACACTCAGAGAGGGAAGACATGAACGATAGCTCAGTCCTGCAACCCTGCTTCCTTCCAGCTATGCTTTAAGAATAACCTACTTCTTGAAGTAAACTGAGTGCAGAAAGGCACACCTGAGGGACCACTGTAAATTTGTTGGTTTAAAACAGGAAGGGAGAAATACCCTTTAAGGTCTCGAAAATGAAGGAAAACATCCTTATCTACCTAGACCACTAGGCCAACAAAAGTTTCAGTGCCAGCTTAACTCAGGTGTGGGAACCAGACTCTCACCCACCTTGCTGAATGGTGCTTCTGGGTGGAGAGTCGCTACACCTACCCACCTACACGCCGGTGACCTTCAGAAACAGGATGAGGAGGTAAACTGCATGGCAGGCCCCTGGACTTGTAAGAAATGATGCCAAAGAGTGCTTCCTTAAGGCTTCTTCCAAATCCAGCTTTCAGTGCAACATTTCTGCACAAAGATGATCACACTCAAAGAGGGAAGACATGAACGATAGCTCAGTCCTGCAACCCTGCTTCCTTCCAGCTATGCTTTAAGAATAACCTACTTCTTGAAGTAAACTGAGTGCAGAAAGGCACACCTGAGGGACCACTGTAAATTTTTTAGTTTAAAACAGGAAGGGAGAAATACCTTTTAAGGTCTCGAAAGTGAAGGAAAACATTCTTACCTACCTAGACCACTAGGCCAACAAATGTTTCAGTGCCAGCGTAACTCAGGTGTGGGAACCAGACTCTCACCCACCTTGCCGAATGGTGCTTCTGGGTGGAGAGTCACTACACCTACCCACCTACACACCGGTGACCTTCAGAAACAGGATGAAGAGGTAAACTGCATGGCAGCCCCTGGACTTGTAAGAAATGATGCCAAAGAGTGCTTCCTTAAGGCTTCTTCCAAATCCAGCTTTCAGTGCAACTGTGGCCTTTGAGGTGGATAGCAGGTTGCAGCCTGCAGGTCTCAGGGAGAACTCCTCCAGCAGGAGCCCAGAGCAGGCCTGAGCCTTAAAGTACATCTTGCCAGGTTGGACTGGAATTCTGTCACTGACATGAGGCCCTCTTGACTATCTCCCTCTTTCTCAGACGGTGCCTTTGAACATTATGACTAAGGGAACTTGGTCAAATCACTTCTTCATATCTAAGCATAGAGAATAATAAAAGTAAAAATAACAGTGATTTATAAAGGGCCAACTACATGTTAGAGACTATACTATGTGCTTTCTATACATTATTCTATTCTGTACCCATAATAATCTTTTGATGCTGGTATTGCTATTCCCATCTCATGAATGAGGAAACTAAAGTTGAGAGATGGTAGGTACCTTGTTCAAGGTTAAAAAAATCCTCCTTATTTTCATATACTTCCCTCCCTGCTCAAGCCTAAGTTTTCAGCATCTTGAAGGTTCTACCAAAGTTTAGAAAGGTCTCAGATGCTACACTTACTAATAGTCTTTGTGCAAGCCTTAGAGGTGTGTTCCACTTGCAGAAAAAAAGATTCAAGAATAACAAATAGAGATATGAAATTTACTTTTTAAACCAATAACTGTGTTGAGCATGTGTCTCCCATAGTATTTTATAATGTGGGTGTGTATATATAGATAAACTTAAATATACATGTACATATGTTCATATGTGTACATATACATGCCCATATAAATATATATGTATGTGCAAATTATATATGTATATATACACACACACATACATATATGCCCACACATGCCCATATAAATATATGTGTACGTGCAAATATATATATTTTTGCATTTGACAAATAATTTCAGGTCCATTTACTTAACTTGGGACACAAAGGCTAGAATGATCATCTCTAAGTGATTAATTTCCTCCAAAAACCAACCAGGAAAGCATCTGCTCAATCACAGAGGTATTTAGCTTTGGATATGGTATATTATGTATGCACAACTTTTTAGCATTTGGCCCAGGGTTTTATAGTAACTTATCATCGGACCTTCCCAATACTCTGGGATCCGGAGATGACTCTAATCATTGCAGCTTTAATTTGTTTTAGGCTGTCTATAACAAAAGGACTATACCCTTTATAGATACTGCATCAGTCTTACTTTCAAAACAATCTTGAGGCTTGAAATTTCTTATTGACCTATAGAATGCACTGGAAACTTCCTATTGTTCCCTGTGGGCTGAATTAGGAGACTTCAATGGTATCTACTGCTAGCAGATTTGAGTGATAGTGACTTCATTTCACAGACGGTGACTGAACAACTGAACCATAGCTGAGGCATCCATTAAGATCTAGGTCCCCTGATGCTGGGGAATATTGTCTGTAATATTAAAAGTTGCCAACATTACTGAGCACTTACACTGTGTCAGGGTTGTGCTAAAAAGAAGGCAGAGTTGCCGTTCAGCTGTCTGCTCCTTTGTTTGTTGTTCCCTCTCTCATGTTTCAAAATACCCACTCTAGGTGCATAGCGGCCTCCTTGGACTGTCCCCAGTCATGCAGGGCCATGTTTCTCCATTTTAGTGGGCATAAAAATCACTTGGGAATTGTTTTCAAATATAAGTTCCTAGGACCTACCTAAAAGTTCACCTTCAGTAGGTATTAATTTATATTTTTAATGACCAATCTAATGCCTTCTAATGTAGGTTTCATGGGAATATACTTTGATGAGCACTGATTTAGGACTTTTAATGCCATTCTTATTCTCTCTTGGAAATTTCCCCATCATCCATTTCTTAAACATCCATGAAGATGTTAAAATTGTGAAAAAACTGATTTCTATGGTTCTTGTCCAGATTAAAAAATCACTTTCACATACAGCCTCATACTGGCCAAGTAAACTCCAGTAGGCAGGTATGGGGACAGACATGGAAAACACAGCGAGCACTCCTCTTCTGCTCCTTGCTGCCCACAGAACCCTGATGTGTTGGTGTTGGGTTAGAGGTCCCACAAAATCAGAGAACAGGCTCCCTATCTATGCCCAACGAAAAATGTTGATTGGCTCAAACTCCTTAGTTTTGGCAAATAATTGGCTAACGATGGGTATTTTCTAGCTTAGAAAATATAAAAAGAATATGCTGGGAATAATTTCTCTTCTTAAATGAAAACACAAATAAACAAAAACAACCACTTCCTTAAGTGGATGCCTTTCCCCACCTTTTCTTTCTGGAAATCCAAATAAGTAGCCATCTGGTGACCTTGCAGCAGCAAGCATAAGGACGAAAACCTAAATGCTAGCATGGTGGGACAGAAAGGTAAAACCTCAGCAACTACATCTGAACTGGTTTTAAATGAAGAAAAATAAGTCTGTTTCAGTTACTATAAATTGGACTTTATAACTTTCAGCTAAAAGTATTCCTAACTGATATAGAAATGTTATAATTATTAAGATCTTGGTTTCATAGAAAATGGCATCAGAGAGGTTAAGTTACTTACTCAAAATCTCTCATCAAGTAAATAGTGGATTCGCGTGTTTTGCCGGGGCGGGGGTAGGGGGTGGGGGGTAATGGGCTCCTTATCCCTTTTGAACCGGAAGAATTCTTGTTAATTGATTTTATATATTGGACTTTCTTAAAAGATATAATTTAAAGAAAAGGCTTCTGCTGATTTAAAAAATAGTGTAAAATAAAATAGAATTAGGCCATGCTTCTCTGCTCTTATATATAAGGCATTGTAGATACAAAAAACTACCATACCTGATTATTTTTCTCAGCTCATTTGTTACCTATTTGAGGAGATAAGACATACAACTCAACAGTTAAACTAAAGAAGTGTAAAGCAATGACTACTTTTTGCTATAATATGTCCCTATAACAGTGTTATAAAGCAAATTATTGCAAAAACAATTCCTATTTTCCCATAGGAATTATGGCATACCAAGCAACCAATTAATTATAAATATAGCCAATAACAAGATGTAACATTATTTGAAATAATAAAATGATGACCCACATTCTAAAAAATTGGAATAAATACATATTGAACATATTATAGCACATTTGGGCTTACTGTATAATCACAGTAGTTATATAAAATATAAACATAAAAATCTATACCAAAAATCTGACCTAAAATTAACATGCTAACAATAATAAACCAAAAACATATAATTATTTGCTTCTTTGAGGTTTCAGATGATGTTTTACAGGACATTTGGATGCTTTCTCCTCTTATAAGTGTGAGATAGCTAAGGAAATTAGTAATTATGCATTTCCTGTAGCAAGACTGATTCTTATAGCAAGCAGAAGTATCCAAATATTCCCTTCACTTGAAATTTCATGGAAAATGATGACTATTGTTCAGAGATCCACAATGGAAGGAGTAGTATTTTTCATATGAAAAAACAACACATTTTAAATGTAAACAGCTACTGTTGCTTTGGTTTATTTAAAGCTTCTTATGGAAAGTTCTACTCTGCCCATTAGGATTAACTACGATAGGGATTGGCCTCCTGTCATAACCAATTGGAAAACCAAAAATCTATATAAAGTGGTGGGTATCAGACATTTTACAACAACATACAGCACAAGGCTGTGGTCCATGAAAGAATGGAACTAAATAACATGAGCCTTACAATTTTCCCAGCAGCTTCCAGGTTGTAGTTCAGAGAGAGTAAACCCAAACAGAGCATGGTGACTTTGCTGAGTTGAAGAGGCAGAGCTAGGAGTTTGGGGAGGCCAAAGTAGCTGTAGTTTTCAAGGAAGAGATCAGAGAAGCAGTGTGGGGCAGGGGAAAAGCTCAGCCCTGGGAATGTGTAGAGCAGAGGTTCTCAACCTGAGGGTCGCGACCCCCTTGGGGGTCAAATGACTCTTTCACAGGGGTCGCCCAAGACCATCGGAAAACACATATATAATTACATATTGTTTTTGTGATTAATCACTATGCTTTAATTATGTTCATTGTAACAATGAAAATACATCCTGCATATCAGATATTTACATTACAATTCATAACAGTAGCAACATTACAGTTATGAAGTAGCAACGAAAATAATTTTACGGTTGGAGGTCACCACAACATGAGGAACTGTATTAAAGGGTGTGGCATTAGGAAGGTTGAGACCCACTGGTGTAGAGGATTCCTCTGGAAACTTTGGCTGAGTACTAATTGATGTGTGCGTGAGAAATAAAATCACACAGGACAAAGAAACAACAGAAAGAGGGTCGTGGCATTAGGAAGGTTGAGAACCAGTGGTGTAGAGGATTCCTCTGCAAACTTTGGCTGAGTACTAATTGATGTGTGCATGAGAAAAAAAAATCACACAGGACAAAGAAACAACAGAAAACAATAGGCTGAACAATTCCCAGAGCCAAGGCTATAAATAGTCTGTGTCCTAACCAGCCAGAGTGGAGAGATCTAGTAATACTATTTAGTAGAGTCCTCAGAAGAATTACTCTTTAGTGGTGGTAGAGTTAAATTAGTCCCAGAATAAAGACCACTCTGAACCTGAAACAGCAAAACCTGAAAGGATCCTATTGATCTGCAGGTTACTTAACTGCACATCAAAACAAAATCCAACACTCTTTAGGGGAATATAACAAACATTCAGCTTCCAACAATGTAAAACACAATGTCCAGCATCCAACCAAAAATTACCAGGCATTCAAATAAGAAGAAAATATGACTCATCATCATGAGAAATATCAGTCAATGGAAACAAATCCAGAGGTGACAGACATAATAGAATTAGTAGACAGTGATCTTATAACTGTTATAAATATGCTCAATGATGTAAGG
>NW_006293779.1:3534513-3555097 GCF_000327345.1 Myotis davidii | reverse complement strand
AGCAAACATAAGAATAATAGTCAAGTTGTTGTCTGAAGTCATTCAGGCCAGAAGACAGTAGAGCAATACCTTTAAATGCTCAAAGAAAAATGGCCAACTTAAAAGTCTAAATTTAGCAGAAACATATTTTGAAAATAAAGGCAAAATAAAGAATTTTGCAGACAAAAAAAAAAGCTGATAGAGACTTTTGATATAAGACATGGTAAAAGAAGTTCTTCAGGCAGAAGGAAAATCGATACCAGATGAAAATTTGGATCTACACAAAGGAATGAAGAATGCCAGAAGTGGGCAAACATTCAGGTAAATATAAGAAATATTTTGTCTCATTTTAAAATCCATTTAAAAGATTTGACTGGTTAAAGCAAAAACAAGAACAATATATTGTGGGTTTCTAATATATGTAGAACTAAAATGTATAAAATAGCACAAAGGCTGAGGGTGGGGAATGGATGTACATATATAACAATCTTATACCACACATGAATTCATGTTATTTAAAGGCAGGTTGTGATAACTTTGAGATGAATGTTAAAAACCCTAGAATACCCACTATGTTATAAAAACAAAAAGGTATAGATAATAAGCCATAGGTGGAGATAAAATGAAATAAAAAAATTGAGTAACCTGAAGGTAGGCACCATGTGGATAGCTTTCTTCCTTATACTCTAGAAAGCCATAGCCACATTAGTACACACCTCAGAAAAGAAGCTCCAAACCCCTATAACAGTGTTGATATCTTGTTCTCAATAACTGTTGTCATTCTATGTCTAGAGAGTTATGGAAATTATACACACACACACACACACACACGCCAAACTTCATTTGGAGACTGAATGTTAAATATGTCTCACAAACATATGTAGAACAGTTTTCAAATATAGTTTATTCTCATGATGTAAATTTCTTTTACAGTGTTATTAAATTTATAGGACTTGCTGTCATTATGTGTTTTTTTAGTCAATTAATGTTATGACTAACGATTAACTTCTACTAGATGGAAGTCATTAAAAGGCTGGGAACCATGGAATCACGGTGATGAACTGAAGTCCCTGAGAATTTGTGAGTCTTCCTTATAGATAACAAGCTATCACTTGATGGTTTCTGAATGCATGACGTATTTCAGCAACACTCTCACACATTTCACGTCTGGTGAAAGTGAGGTAGAAAAAGCCTATGGTTTGTTCTGAGGCTCAGTGACTAGAACAAAATTATATAATCACAAATCAATCACTCAGTAGTTAATTGGCCAGAAGACAGTTCTCTGTTTTGATTATTGAAATGACCAGACCACATATTACATGTAATTTGAGTTTATACTTGATTATATAAGCCATTTGTTGATAGGTAACATGTGTAATGAACATCTGTAATTTTGTGTGACCTATGCTCAATATTTCTTATTTTGGGGAACGGCCACATTTTCATTTAATTTGCTTGTGGTAGGATTGTTAATAAAACCCCCCCTCCTCCTGTTCTAAGTTGGCAATACCCATTCCACTAACATAAAGTAATTGATTCAGCTTGGCCCAAGAGGAGAAAATAACTTTCCTTTCGGGGCTATAATGTGGATGCTGTGTGACAGAAGGGATGACTTTTTCTCTGGGATTATGAGCACTAAGAACTATGTTGGACCAGAGTTGAGCTCCTAAGAGCTATCTTGTCAGGGAATCTTATTAATAACAGAAAATATAAAAGGCAAGCAGAGTTGAAGAATGGGAACAGAGTTCTCATAACAGTAATTAATCTGTTATTTAATAAACTAGCAAATATATATTGAGTACTTACTACGTGTTGAACACTATTCTTGGCCTGGGGAATACGGCAGTGAAGAAGCCTCTAGGTCCTTACATTCTAGGGAATTCTTGAGCCCCTTGACAGGGTGGAATCTGAAGCCCCAGTCCTATAGTTTTAGACTTTTCAGTTATATGAGCCAATTAATCTTCCTTTTTTACTTAGTTTTTCTGAGTTGCTTTCACTTGAAAGAGTTCAAATACACTATTAATTCTGATTTTAAAAAGCTATGAGGCTCTTAAATAAAAAGGAGCCTGGTTTAAGACCGAAACTTGAATCCTTTCTCTCTTCCTGGTATAAAAGCCTACCAGCCAGACTAGAGCTTCTCAAAGTGAGACTGAGGGATTGGGGAGCACTGAGTCTCAGGGGGTTAAAATAAGCAAAAATTGTTTTTTTCATAATTATGAAATACATTTTTATATAATCATATTTAGATATCATTTGCCTTTTCTGTTCTCATTCCCCCATGAGTACATAGCAGAGTTTTCTAGAGGCAACATGACTTCTATTAAGCCAGAAATTAAAGAGATTTGCAAAAATGTACAATGACACTCTTGCAATTAAATTTTTTGATAAATATAATTGCATTTCAATAAAATGTGCTTATCATTATTTGCATATGATTTATAGATTAATATTGAACATGATCAATTAAATAGCTTTAACCCACATAAACAAAGCTCTGTGGGGTCCTCAATAATTGTTAAAAGTGAAGCCAAGAATGTTTGAGAACTGCCAATCTAGATCAGTGCTGAGAAGTTGGTGTGTAAATAGATATACAGGGTGTCCCCCCAAAATGTATGCTCACTTTGACTAATTATTAATTCCCATAGGTTAAATCTAAAAAGAGAGAAACATCACTTGAGTTACCAGCTGTAAAGTGTGTATACATTTTTCAGGACATTCTATATTTGTGGTGAAACTCGGAGATACAGATTAGAAGGATGCTATCTTACGGGAGGTCTAAGTGCAGTGTAAATTCATGAACATACATTTCTTCCTTCTCTTTGTCCAGATGAAAACTTCCTGGTTCAAACTGAAAACTGCAGTAACCGCCTCCACATTAACGGCACAGACTGAAGTGTCCTGGAAGCAGCCAGCACTAACAGGGCCTGAGAGGGTAAGGATGGTGCCCAGAAGCTTTCCTAAGGAAACGACTCTTGCTGCCAACTTGAGTGAGGGAGCAGGCATTCTTGTCAACAAGATAATGAAAGCATGCTCTATTCACATCTGTGGATATGCTGGACTAATGTAAGGAATTATCCGAATCAGTGATCATCAGTCATTATCTCATGTCAAATTAGCATCTCCATACCCAGAACCTTAG
This sequence comes from Myotis davidii, assembly GCF_000327345.1. NCBI lineage: Eukaryota > Metazoa > Chordata > Mammalia > Chiroptera > Vespertilionidae > Myotis > Myotis davidii. The sequence continues at coordinate 3,551,979 of NW_006293779.1, read as the reverse complement.
ATCTGACTAAGGGGAGCCAGTGATGTCAGCAGGTGTCCATGAGTGAATTGACAGAGCTTTGTTTTTTCACCTCCATGATGGGATAGTACAGCTTTTATTAGCATAACTATTTTGATAAGATCCCTCTCACTTTAATTTTTGACTTGTATCCTAACGTTTCTTTCCCCCAAAACAAAAACCCCTAGTTGTGTACAGCCCCAATATCCTCTCATACGCATGCTCCAACTCCATGGCAGTCGAATCCCTTCCTATTCTTCTCCAATTTTGCTCCTCCTTGCAGTGCTCCTAGTGGCATCAAACCCCTCATTGCTGAGCTTCCCAGCTTAGAGCGTTTAACTTCTCTCTTAGAAATCCTAACCATCCCCTTTCCTCCAGCCCCTGGTTTTCAATAAATTGCTGATTCCTGCCACTTCTATCCCATATTTCATTGTGATTCCACAGCCCTGAATCATCTACTCCTTGATTGGACCACGTGACACGCCTGCCAAAGGAACATGAAACTTCTTTGAAGATCCGCAACATCATCCAGGGCCTGCAAATTGAATGCACTATTACCAGGAATGAGAGAAAACAGAGCCAAATGACCCAAAGGCAAGATAAAACAACACAGAGAAACAGACTTTCAAGTCTGGTGATGACGTTATCAAATATATATACTTTAAAATAATTATCTGCAGAATATGTTTAAAAATTGATGAAATAGAAAGGATTTCATCAGAGAACATGAATCTCTGACATAAGAACCAAATGGAAGTTCTAGAAGTGAAAAATATAATGAGGGAAATAATTCAATACATTCCAGCTGAGGCCCCAGACAGACAATGTTGTGTAGATTGGACACAACAAAAGAAAGAATGCGTAAAGTGGAAGAGAGGTCAATAGGAAATATCCAGATTGAATCACAGGGAGAAAAATAGAAGATGGAAAATACAGATGAGTCCAAGAGACATATGACACACAATGAAAAAGCCTCAAATAGATGTAATTTGAAGTTCCAGAAAGTGGGGAAAGAGAGGAAATGACAGAGGCAATACTATCTGAAACAATACTCACTGAGAAATTTTTTTAAATGAACAAAAACATCAAGTTTATTCATAAACCCCAAACAGAATAAATATAAAGAAAAATGGATTTAGTCACATCATAATAAAGCTGTTGAAAGTCAAAGACAAAAAAGAAAACCTTTAACACAGCCAGGGAGAAAAACACATTACTTCCAAAGAAACATCAGTGAAGCTGAAAAGTGACTTTACACAGAGGCAATGAAGGCCAGAGAGGACAGAGTGAATATGTTAAATGCAGAAAGAAAATGACTCAGCTAAGAGTTATTCACCCAGTGAAACAGTCTTCAAAAATGATGGTAAAATAAAGAAATTTTCAGACAAAACAGCGGAGAAGTGTTTTTCTTGCAGACCTTCACTGGAAGAAATACTGAGGAGTTCTTGAGGGGAAAGGAAATGGTCTCAGACAGAAGCGCAGTAATACAACGTACTAGAGAGCTTTGAAAGGGAGCATATGGGGAAAATATTTAAATGAATTTCGCTGTTTAACACAGAAATATACCTCGAGAGATTTAAAATATGTGTAGCAATAAAATACATGACAATAAACAGACAAAAGATAAAGATAACAGCATCATCCTTGAGGTGCCTAACAGCATCATCCAACGTGACCTAACTGACCTTTACAGGACACTCCACCCAAACAGTAGAATACATTAAAATGTTATACAGCACAGTCCATACTGAGCTAAAAAACAAGTCTCAAACATCAAGGCAATTTAAAATTATCCAGTGTATAGAATTTAAGTAATTAAAGGTCCTTGCCTTACTTAGGAATGATAAGTATACTAATTTAAGATCGATTCTAATAATTCCTAGGTAACAACAAATAGTGTAGTAAAAGAATACATAACTAACAAGTTAATAGGATACTTTTTCACAAAGATTAAACAAAGCCAAAATGGCTTTACCTGTGAATTCTTCCAAATATTTAAAGATGGAGTAAGATCAATTTCACACAAACTTTTAGCAAAAAAATAAATAAATAAGGAATACTTTTTGATAACAAAAGCAAGAAGGCTTACAAGAAAGAAAAATTACATGAACACAGATGCAAAAGTTATAAAGAAAAATCTGAGCAAACCATGTGAGTTATATATAAAATGGAGAACCCAACACAACAAGTTGGGTATATTTCAGGGTATAAGATTGGATTAATTCTCAAAATTCAATCAGCGTAATTCACTGCATTAATAGAAAAAAGAATAAATATTATATGAATGACTTGATAAATATGCAAAAAGTATTTGATGCCATTTATCACTATTCATGATTAAAACTGTCAGCTCACTAGGAGCAGAAGTTGTGCAGACTGTATTTTCCAAAAATGGCATCAGCAATATTTCCTCCAGAGCCTGCAGGACCCTGTGACTCTCCTGTTGAATAGAATGCAGTGGAAACGGCACTATGTGACTTGAGGCTGGATTATAAAAGGCAATGCAGCTTCCACCCAGCTCTGTCACCATGCTATGAGAAAACTCAGCTAAGTCTGTATGGATCAACTACATAGAGAAGTGGAGGTAGAGAGCCCCCCAGCCAACAGCTAGCATCAACCCCTAGGGGAGTGAACAAGTTTCAAACCATTCCATCCCCTCAACTCCAGGGCTTCCAGCCCGGGCCCCAGACAGACATTGGGAAGTGGAGACAAGCCTACCCTACCGTTCCTTGTCTAAGTTCCTCACCCTCAGAATCTGTGAATAGTAAATGCTTATTTTTTGCCACTATGTTTTGGATGCAGTCATGGGAACCGAAAGAGAAGGAAACTTCCTCAGTTTGCTAAGTGACATCCACAGCTATCATACCCAATGATGAGATATTGAAAGATTTCCTCTGAATTTAGGAACAAAACAATGATACTCATTAACACCAGTAAATACATTTTACTGGTCTTAGACAATACAATAGGTAGGTAAATAAATAAATAGCATACTCCTTAGAAAAGAAAAAACTATCAACTTCAGCAGATAATAGGGTAGAAAATGCAAAATGACCTATAAACTTTTAGAATCAAGAAGTAAATTTAGCATGGTCTTTGGATACAGAATCAACACACAACAAAAATTGTATTTTTAAATTCTAGTCACAAAAGAAATTTTTAAAGAGACTTTTTCAAAAGCACTTTAAAAGCATAAAGGAATAAATCAAAAGAAAATGGGCAAGAATACAAAGAAAACTACAAAATATTACTGAGATAAATTAAGGAAGACCTAAATAAACGGAAGCCTCTATTATGCTAATGGATTGGAAGGCTCAATATTGTTAAGAATGTCAGTTCTCCTCAAATTAATCTATAGGTTCAATGCAACTCCAATAAAAATCTCAGCAGGCTTTTAACAATGTGAGGCGATTCTCAAATGTACATGGCAATGTAAAGGGCTAAGCAAGGCAATGACAATCTCAGAGAAGAACAAAATGGGAGCATGTGGAGTACCAGCTATCAAGCCAGATTATACAGCTACACTAATTGAAACAGTGGCATTAATGCAAAGACAGAAACATAGAAACCAACTGAACAGAGTCCAGAAACAAACCCATACTCATAATCACCTGATTAATAACAAAACGGCCATCGTAATGTGATGGAAAAATGAAATCTTTTCAACAAATAGTGTTGGATAAAGGGAATATTTTATATGGAAAGCAAAACAATACAGCTTCTTCCAAGACAACGTGGGAGAGCGTGTTATGGTGCTGACATAGGTAAAGTTTTCTTAACCAGAACATAAAATGTACTAATCATGAAAAATGGCAGGTGGGACTTCCCAACATAAAAATCTTTGCATTAGAGATACTACTAAGTAAATGGAAAGGCAAGCCACAGACTGGGGGGAATATCTTTCCGATATTCACAATGCATAATCTGATAAATGACTTTTGTTCAGAATATATAAAGAACTTCTAAAGTTAATAAGAAAAATATACATAATACAATAACAACAACAACAACAACAAAAGAGCAAAAGACCTGTACAGGTCCAATAAGCATATGAAAAAAGGGTCAACACCATTATTCACCAGACAAGTGCAAATTAAAGCCACCGTGAAATACTACTTCACATCTAGCAAAATGGCTAAAGACAAACAAGCACACACACAAAAACTACTCCCCTAAACTGACCACCAGCCCTACCAAGTTGCTGAGAATACAGAGCCCCTGGAAGTCTCATACATAGCCAGAAGGAATATAAATTGGTACAACTACTTTGGCAAACTCTTTAGCAATATCAATTAAAGCTGAATGCACACAGAGTTTTGACCCTCCTAAGTAGATATACAAAAGAAATACATACATATGTGCAGCAGAAGATGACATGTATAAGAACAACCAAATTTACTGAATAAAGGTGGTATGTTTATACAATGGAATATTATACAACAGTGAAAATTGAAATAATAATGTTATTATCAAGGGATCTTTAAGGGATCCCAAATAATAATAATATTATTAAGGGATCTTAATGTTATTTTTAAGGGATCTTTAAGGGACCTGTGATGACTGGAGTGGGCACAGGGAGGGTTCTCAGATGCTAGTAACATTATAGATTTTCTTCTGCATGGTAGTTATATGAATGAATTTTGTAAAAATTCATCTGCTAGTGTGTGGTTTAATCTCCTTCATATTTCATGAAGGAGATTAAACATTTTTAAAAAGAAAAACAACAATCCATAAGTGATGGCTGGGGGGTCAACTGCTATGACTTTCTGTTCCTAGGCAGATGTATGTATTTGCCCAAATGCCCAAGGAGTGGGCTCCATGCAAGAATCACATATAGAGTTCCACTTATTGCTGTGGAACTAACTCTACAGCAACACTATCTGACTATTTGGCACCTGGGGAAAATGATGAATTCAGGAATATGCTCTTTCACAAGACAGCTCTGCAGCATAGAAAATTACTCCTGAACTCATTTCTTACTCCACTGAATATGGGGAAGTTTAGTCCAGGTGGTTTTTCTAGAGGAACAAAAGTGGGGCTGGTGGAGAAAGATGGGTATGGGGAGGGGTGAATTGTCAGATCAAGTTGAAAAGCAAAGACAGAAGAGCACAAAAGCCTGAACTAATTATCTTCAAAGTGCTTTGACACCCCTGCCACTTGTCAGGGCTCAGGCTTCGGTGTCACTTTGAAGGGAGACCTTATGGAACCCTTGTAGCTCCTACAGAAGTGCCTCTGTGGCTCCTCTGTGTAATGTGAAGTCCCCTCCTCCCTGCCCCACTCACCATCAGCTCTAGCTTCGCTACAGTCAGCTCACTCCCTGAAGCAGCAGTGCCCCCCTCCACCAAGAGGGGCGGGAGTGGAGACGAATCATTTGTAAAAACAGTCATGGGATGGAAAGCAGCATAGGAAATATAGTCAATCATACTGCAATAACTATTGTGGTGCCAGATTGGTTCTAGACTTATTGGGGCGATCACTTCGTAAGGTATATAAATGCCTAGTTGTTATGCTGTATACCTGAAAGTAATACAATATTGTATGCCAAGTAAAATAAATTTAAAACTGATAATACTGTATGTCAACAAAAATAAATTTAAAAGGGGAGGGGAGAGAAATAGTGAGAAAAGCAGCAGCTGGTCCCGGAAAAAATCCCCCCCTTTGCTGAACCAGAGCCACATCCCTGGGACAACCTGGTCGCAGCAAGGCCAGAGGCAGCACTGAAATATTTCCCTGTACGAAATGTCTACTATGTACTTTTGGCAGCCTCAAAAGTCACATGGTGCCATTTCCACTGCATTCTATTCAATAGGAGAGTCACAGGGTCCTGCAGGCTCTGGGAGAGTTATCTCAAGTAATATTATCCCCAACTGATTGATGAGGAAATAGGCTCAGAGGTAAAGTCTCCATGAGGATCACTCAGGTGGCAGAATCTTATCCCAGAGCCTTCCCATTCTTCGGGTCCCCACACCAGTGAACATATTCGGCTGCCGCAGGTTAGCAGTATGAGACCCCCAGGCGCTCCCAGCCAGCACCAGAGGGAGGCAGCTGTCTTCTTTGCCATTCTCCCCTTTTCATCCTATTGAGTGGCTGAGTCCCTGCTGCCACCATGGAGATAAGGGCGAGCCCCCGGGGCCAGCCTCCATTTAGCCATGGCCTCTCAGTCAAAGGTTTGGAAAATGTGGCTGGAAATTTAAGACAGCCTGGAGCACAGCTGGCTCCCACCGAGTAAAGAGTACTGCGCCCCGATAAAGGCTCATTCATCTCTAGGGGCTTCACGCGTGAAAGGCTCTGAGTGCCTGCAGAGAAACTGTGCAGCCTGACATCACAATAAGCAGAGAAAGCGTGACTATAAAATTCCAGACAGGCGGCAAGTGTGACCGGTGACATCAAGTCCCACAACTGCAGTGACACAAAAGTCTCCGCGGTGCCATGTAGAGATGCCTTTAGACAGACAGGATGGGGACAGGGGGCGGGCTCTAGTCGGGGAGCTGCACGCCCACCAGCGCGTGCTATGGGCGAGAACGGTCACAAGGCTCCCTAGGAACAATGTGTAAAGTTACGGTGCGGAGGCCAATAGACTTTGTTGCTTGCTTTCCAGGGGATGAACTGAGGTTCAGACCCATATCTTTAGTTGTCAGTTCAATTGCTGCCCTTTTCTTCTCACTCACTCGTTCATTCATCCATTCATCCATCCATTCACCTGACACACAGGAGCACAAAGTTCCAAGCCTTGGAGATAAAACAAAAAAGACCTGGTTTCTGCCCTTGATGATCCCACAGTATAGTAGGAATGACAGACACAAAATAACCACAATTGTTTTTAAATGTCAGCAGTTCTCTCCCCCCCATTTATAAAGGTAATTATAGGAAAGATCCATTGTGAGAAAAATAAAAAGTATCTGAAAGTAGTATCAAGAAGGCAATAAAACCCACACATGATCCCGCTATCTAGAGACAACCATGCACATACCGGTAGTTAGGCATATGGACATAGCTCATGGACCCTGCGGCCAGTACCATGGGAGAGGCAGACAACGTGAGTGGGAGCACAGAAGAGAGAGGGAATGAGTGGCCCAGGAAATAGGGAGGTCTTTCCAGGAGGAAGTCCTTTCCCTGGGAAGGAGTGCAGAAGAAGCAGGAAAGCGTGGTTGTGTGGGCTGGCACGCCTTGTGTGGGAGGGTGCCCAAGGGGAGGAGCTAGAAGGAGGGGGTAAAATTGCCAGGCAGATTGCAAAGGAATCCCTGGACCCTGCAAATGCCATCATTAGCCATTCTCCCTCTGCTGTCACACTGCAGACGTCAGTTGTGAGATGGGTGTCTAATAAGTCGTTACTAATGACTCTTCAGGTATTGATCGACTTGCCTTTTCATAGTTAATTTACATTAGAGTATGTTCAGATTGGTCACTAAGCACCTCACTCCCACTCATCCACATACTGATCTGCTTCAAGAGTGGATGGGAAAGGGGAAGAGAGGAGCAGGCTGGGGCCTCCCCAGAGGTGTGCTCCAGCACCTACTCCTGTCCCATTGTTAATGACCTGCTCTGTCTCCTCTTCCTGCCTGATGAACTGTATGTTCTGTGAGGGCAGAGTCCATACCTGCCCTACTATCTGCTAGATTTGCAACCCCTAGCACATTCATTTATTTATTTAGTGAATGAGTATTTATTGAATGCCTACCATGTGTCTGCCAATTGACACATTTCACTTTGGGGAACAAACTTCCCTGCCTCATGGAGTTTATAGTCTATTCAGGGTGGGAGGGGAAGACTTAAAAATCAAAAAGTCATAAGGTGCATTCACATCGCTATACATGGTCTCTCCGCCTCATAACCCTGAACCCTCAGCCTGGGTTCAGGGCGCCTGTCACTTCCCGCAACTCAGGTAAACAGATACATACACCAATAAACATCTATACTAATAAAAGGGTAATATGCTAATTAGACCGGACGTCTTCCGGATGTCCTTCTGGCCAAAGCCATGGTGGCAGGGGCTGAGGCAGAGGCGGTTAGGGGTCATCAGGCTGGCAGGGGAGCAGTTAGGGGACATTGAGGCCAGCAGGGGAGCATTTAGGGGGTGATCAGGCCAGCAGGCAGAGATGGTTAGGGGCGATCAGGTAGGCAGGCAGGTGAGCGGTTAGGAGCCAGTGGTCCCAGATTGTGAGAGGGATGTCTGACTGCTGGCCCAGAGGGGTCCCAGATTGGAGAGGGTGCAGGCCAGCTGAGGGACACCCCACCCTGTGCATGAATTTCATGTACCGGGCCTCTAGTCCTTTATAATAAAAGCCTAATATGCAATTGACCAAACAGGGAATGACTGGTTGGTGGAGGTGGGGAGGAGGGGCCAGCAAGCGGGTGGTGCCAGACCAGCCAAGGCAGGTACCAGTGGGCAGAGGGAGGGGATGGTGATTTGGGGGTGGTGGAGGGGTGATGGGGGTGTGGGGCTAGAGCTTCCCCCTGGTGGTCAGTGCGCTCCCACAGGGGGAGCGCTGCTCAGCCAAAGCCAGGCTGATGGCTGGTGAATGCCGGCAGTGGCAGGAGCCCCTCCAGCCTCCGCGGCTGCACTAAGGATGGCCTAAGCCATCAGTCGGACATCCCCGGAGGGCTCCCAGACTGCAAGAAGGTGTAGGCGGGCTGAGGGATCCCGCCCCCCCCCGCGCCCCAGTGCATGAATTTTCATGCACTGGACCTCTAGTTTCATTATAAAGGGTGACAAATATTGTGAAAGAACAGCACAGAGGTTCTGCATGGGGAGGGCTCATTAAACTAGGAGTAATGAACAAATTGCCAAGGAAATTATATTTCAGTTGGTTTTTAAAGGGTCTGGAACGAAGTAGTTACTAAAAATTGTGTATTGAATGGAAGGACAGTGGAAATCTGCATATGCTGATGGATGCATGTCATGCAGGGGACTAAGGCTTGTCTCCATTGAAGCCTGGCTACTGTGGCCAATAGCACTGAAGTGTTTGTAGTATGGGACCAGCACAGTCAGATATATGATTTAAAAAGATGACAGCTGCCTCTTTTAGACCTTAATCTCTTATTCTGTAATTTCTAGGAAAAGGCCTAGATGATCCCTAAGAACTCTTTTACTTCTCTCACTCTGGAATCCTTGACCAATCGGCCAACAACTATCTATCCCGCCCATAAACAAACTTGGCAAGAAGGTGGGGCCACCTTGACCTTTGTCACACCTTTCCCATTCTATCTCCTTCTCCCAACTTCTATTCTCTTTTTGGTTGTCCTTGAGCAAACTCAATGGAACTCTTCCTCTCCTTATCAAACTGCTTTCATAAAGTGAGATCAAAGGAGGATGTAAATGCCTGATAAGATTTATTGCAGTATTACTTCCCCTATTAGCAATGATAAACTCTTGAGCCAAATAAATGAATGGTAATAATGGAATTCCAACCAAATGGATAGATAACATTAGGCCCATACTTGAAGTTCCTTAAAGGATGGGTTGGGCTATAGATAGGTGGGGTTCCCATTTACCATGTGGTGGACACAATTTGCAGGAGGAACACCCATTCTAGAAAGGTTGTGGGTGTCCACAGGAAGAGGTGATCTGTGAGGGAGAGTTGAGCTGGGCAGTGCAGGTTGGGAAGGGTTTGGGTATGTGAAAAGGAGCAGGGAGATGATTCCTGGCACAGAAGGTTTGTGTGGGTGGGTCACAGAGACTGGAGTGAGCAAGGGGCCTGGAAATTGCATAACCACCACCAGCACACTTAGTACCGCCTTATCCCACTAGCCAGGGGCAGCAGCATGCAGCAGAGACAGCTGCTCTGTTATTGCGCAGCCCCATGGTCTGGAGCACACTCTTAACATTTCTGAGATGCCATAGCGTAGAATAAATGGCCCACCTCTCTAGTTGTGAGGATTTAGGAAGGTAGAAACCATGAAACTGCCGAGTAGAGTGCCTGGCACACAATGTGTATTCAATTGACGTAGATTTTCTTTCCTTCCCAGCTAAGCAAGTTAGGAAGTCCCCACCTTCAGGCCTAGGATGCTTCTTCAGAGGCACTACACCAGTGGTTCTCAACCTTCCTAATGCCGCGACCCTTTAATACAGTTCCTCATGTTGTGGTGACCCCCAACCATAAAATCATTTTCGTTGCTACTTCATAACTGTAATGTTGCTACTGTTATGAATCATAATGTAAATATCTGATATGCAGGATGCATTTTCATTGTTCACGACCCACAGGTTGAGAACCGCTGCACTACACGATTCCTAATAACCCAGAGTGGTGCCCGGGACATGAAGGTCACAAACCAAAGGGGAGACCTGAAAGGCTCCAGCTCTTTTTGCTCCGGGCACAGCAGTTCTGAGGCTGATAGATCCTAACCGGCTACCAGGTTTGGACGTACATGGTGGCAGGCACAGGGGTTGTGTAGAGATGTGGAGGAAAGAGGGACTCTGTGTGGAAAGGGGCAATCAGAAACGCGGGGCCTCCAGATGTGGCCGGATGGCTTAGGGCAAAATGATTACCCGGCCAGCACTAGGTTGGGGTCAGAAAGACTAGCCGAATCCAAACGTGATTTAATCCAGGTGCTCGGGTTCTAGCCGGAGGAATGTGCAGGAGCATACCGACAAGGGGAGATCTCTGCTAGCGGATAAAGCATTGATTTTAAACAAAAAAGAAAAGAGACTCTTTTCCTGAATATAAGTTCAATATTGATAAGCTGTGCAAAGTGCTGCCCCGCTTGGTGTGTTTCTCCATCCATAAGAAATGAGGAGACCTCATTTTCAGATTCTCAGAACTCCCCAGGTTCCCTGATTTTGACTCAGGGATAGAAATATGAATATTAATATAATCACAAATAGAATACAAACACACATAGGGAACAAAAATATGGTCACAAATACAAAGCCTAACATTTCATATGAATATGGTACATGTCTCTGGGGGAAGACAGCTCACTCTGGGTTCCTTTAGAGTCAGTCGGCAAACCACCTTTTACTGTACACGTGACTATAATATCCTTATTTTGTATAAAGTGCATTAGAGCCTCAACACAGCTCTCGTACAAGCCCCTTCCAGGGAAGATAGGGCAGCGCTGGCATCTGTGAGCCTGTGGAAGCAGAGTGGGCGTGCGGCTGCACATTTGTCCCCCTACCCCCTGCCTCTCCCAGCGGTGGGGAACATGCAGCCCACAGGCCCTATCAGGCCTGGGAAATAATTTGGTCAGGCATTAGGGGTATGTTAATGAAATGTTTGACCAAATACAGCAGGCTAACCTTTAAGTTGATAATTTTGTATGGCTCGCGATGATGTTATAAATATCCAAATGGCCCTTGGCAGGAAAAGCGTTCCCCACGCCTACAAGCCAACCTGTAGGAAAGCTTTGAAATAGAGGGTTTATGCTGTCCTTTCGAGGCTCCTACAAACCTACGAGGCATGAGTCATTTGCTTGTGCAAATCCAGTGATGCCATCAGGTTATTTAGGGGAGAGGTTCCACCCTGAGCTTCCTAGAGGCCAGGCTGCCTGAGAACATCGTCGGACTTAAGGGCTCAAGTCCCACAGCTTCCTCCTGGCAGAGCCTTGTCGCCAAGACTAGGAGGAGCTGATCAGCAGGTCCAGGGATGCTTGAACACACAGGTCTAAAACTCACACTTGACTCGCTCGGTGATTTTGGAATTAATTAAGTACCCATTTTACCAAAGCTTTAGGGTGTTTTTGCTCTAGAAAGCCTCTTTTCTTTTAACTAAATTGAAGCCCATAAATGAGAAATACAGTGCATGAAATTTCTGGGTGTCACACCATAAATCTCAGGCATGCGGCTTTGCAAATCTCCTTTAGGATAAATTGTAGCAATAAAGAGTTAGCATTTTCTCCACGTACTGCTGGATTCCGGGAGCCAAGCCTTCTACATTCGCAGCACTTTGATTGCACACCATGGGAAGAGGAGGCGGCGGCCTGGCTGTAAGCCCTCGGGGTTGCCTGTCCTCTAACCTCCTGTCACCAACGGTGGGTGCTTCTGCCCTGGCAATGACCTCGGGAGAAGTTAAGATGTGGAGGAGAACATTCGTCTCAGGGGTGGAAGGCATAGGTTTAGACCCGGGATTCTTGGAATCTGGTACAGAAAGAAGATCTTTGACCTAAAATACACCAGACACATAACTAAAATTTGTTTTTTTCTAAACAGCCTTTCTCATTCTCTTCAACCTGACTGTCCCTAAGTGTTTTATTCATTCAGTCAAATATTAAATAGCAGTTTAAAAAGAACGAATAAAACGCCATATATTTTGACACAGAAAAATCCCAAACATAATAGGGACAGAAGAAACACAAGTTCCAAAAGATATATACAGTGTGGTCAAAACAAGCCGATGCATTGACTATGGACACATTCATATACAGGGAAATAGACTAGTAAAGTCCCACATGGAAAAACACCCAGAGCTCAGGGGAGTGATAGGAGAAGATAAAGAGGCAACAGAGTGAGGCTTGAACTTTATTAAAAAGGGGAAAAACCAAAGTCAATGGGGCAAACTATTAAACCTACTAATTCTAAGTGGTAGGTGCAAGGCTGTTTGTTATACTTGATGTATAACAAGTTTTTTTTGTATGTCTGCAACATTTCACAATTAAAAGTAAAATATTATTTTTAAAAGACTAAAATTATATTGAGAGGTGTGATATAGTTCATTGTTTTAACTTGAATTTCCTGAGGCTAAGCCTCTTTTCATAGATTTATTGACCGTTCTACCTTTTCTTCTGTGAATTGCCTGTTCATATACTTATTCTTCTTATATTTATTTGTCTTTTGTCCTTTCCACTTTTGAGCTAGAAAATCTTGTATAACAACTCTTTGTACCCTTTTCTTGTACTGGAAGTATTTAAAGTTTGCTGATTGTATGAACTGTTTATCATCTCTAAACTAGGTAGTCCTAGGTTGTCTATTCATGTTTCTTGTCTCTGCTTTTCATTGTCTCGTTGCCCCAGGGACACCTTAACCTTTCTGATGTTGTCTGTCAACCTATCCACTTAGTTCACTTGCCAGCCCAGAGGAAAGCCCAGCCAGACACAGGGAGGCAAGCAGAACTGGGCTGGCTGGGTCAGGGGAGAACCCACCAGGCACTCTATACACACAGGTGGATGCAAAAGTGGGCACCGAGGAAGCTCACAGCATAGCCATTTATCTGTTGTCTGGGAAATGGGAGGAGAAATCCGAAGCCAATGCTTCTCACACCTGAATGTGAGGACGAATCTCTTAGAGGCCTTTTTAAAATGAAGAGTCTGATTCAGCAGGTCTGGGTGAGGCCTGAGATTCTAAATGTCTAATGAGATCGCAGATGATGTTGCTGGTGCTGGTGCAAGGGCCACGCTGGGCACAGCAAGGTCCTAAAGAAGGAAAAGGAGACTCAGTGTGGTCCTTTGAGTCACCTCACCTAGCACTTGGGTGTTTTCCTCTAACAGGAGCCTGGGCTCCTATGTCTGAAGGTCAGCTTCAACGAAGGGAGCCTAGAGATCCTTCTAGAATAGCTGCTATGGAGGCTCAGTGACTCCCGAGGCCATGCAGCTGGTTAGTGGTGTTTTTAGACTAGACTTGAATTCCTATCTGTAGTCCAGTGCTTTAAACATTTTATCATTTCATCGCTTCCACCTTAGTAAGAAAACAAACACAACAGTAAGAATTCATTGAATTGCCAATATTGTTGGCTTTAAGCAACTCTCCTGCAGACAAACCCAGGTTTAAAATAAAAGAGCAACGGGAAAGGGAAAAAAAATATTTTTCAGTCTTTATTGTAGAATTCCTGTAAACTGTAGGCTCACATAATAGACCTCACAAATCATTTGATTTTACCAAAAATCAATTTACACATCCTATTTTATCAGCACACACCGCATATATAAAGGCCAACCTTAACTGATGGCTCTGTCCTGCCAGACCCTAGGTTATAGTTTTTCTGTAACTTTCTGGAATCTCTGACTTTGGTAAAGTGTCTTCTTTTGGCTTCAATTTCTCCACCTAAAAATAGTTTTGGACTCATTGTCTCTGAGTTCTTTTCAGTTTTAATAGTTTCTGAGTCTAAAGTTTCCTTCTTTATATATTTTAAATGTGGTTTTCTGGGATTCCTCTCTCCAGCTGTCATTTTTCTCTTTACATGGTTCATAGCTTTCTTGCCCAGAAAAGTGATAAGTAAAAGGAAGGACTATTGATACGGCAGTTACTTTATATTCAGGAAAGAAGGTCCAGGCATTATTTAAAACCCAGGAATGGAAAGACTTGTGGATTGATTTTTCAAAGGCCCCAAGGCCTCAGTTCTTCCCACACACAAAAAAGAAGTTAATTGCCCCACATCTTACCTGCCTGAGAATAAAGAACATACTCAGTGCAGTGCGCCCGTTGGAAAACCCGGTCAAGCCCTTCCTGCCTGTGACCACAGATTTCAAATGGACAACGTATAAACCTTTGGTGTGACCCTGGGTAAATCCTGACGGGCATTGCCTCTTTCCCCCGAGGCATCCTGGTTTGAGGTCAATATTGGGAATTAAAAGCCCAGTAGCGTGGAACCACAAAGACCCCCTCTCTGTTTGTAAAGACACTGCCTGTGGTAGCCACCCTATGGTCAGTATGAAATATACCACTGGACAGCACGCCATCAAGAGGGCTGGGGGGGAGGATGTTAGTCCACTGCTCAGGGCCTTGGTTTTATAAAAGGGAGGTGTCGGTCTGCAAGATTTCCTAGTCTCTTGAACAGTACAGAGTTATAGGATTCTGTATCTGAAGGTAAACTTGGAGTACAGGCATAAATCCTACTTGCTTCAAGGTCAAGGAGAAAGGAGGGAGAAAGATATCTATGCCTACATCTGAGGGAGGAAGTATAAAATCCGGGTGGCCTAGTAAAGACGAAGAGAGGTCAAGGCTAGAAGAGAAGAATGAAAATGAACACCTGGGCAAGTTCACTTAATGTTTAAAACCAGTGCTGAAGCTAATGGCACGGAATGAGGTCCTGTACTGAGGCTTTCTTCAGCAGGGGATCCATGGCACAAAAATCATGGTCCTTTGCATACAAATGAGTGTTGTTGCTGCAGTGGAGTTACTACAGGGCCTTATACGTCAGCTGATGAGAGAGCAGGCGAGTGCTATTGTAGAGAAAGCAAAGCAAAAACTCAAAGACTAAGAGACCTGGCCTTTGGGGAAGCAAGTTGTTTATTGCTCCATGACATTATTTATTCAAATTCATGGCAAGAAGCTCTCCAAGAGTATTTCCATTTGTGCACAGAGGGGAAATGGATGGGGTGGGAGATGGCAGAAGAGTGCCAAATGGCAGCCTGATTAGCTTCACAACCATGCTTTGGATCTGCCCAATTCTCTCTCACTTGGCACAGTTGTTGGGCTACACTAAGAAATCTGAGGGGTGGGAACGAGGAGGAGACAAGCAAAAATCTGCACCTGGAAAGAGAACCGGAACGGGAGTTGCAAGCATAGCCACTGTCAGCAGTTAGTGGGGAATCCTGTTTTCTTAGAGGGTGCAGTCAGTGGATACTGTTATCTCCTACCCTGTAGAATGCAAGCACCACAAGGACAAGGCCTGTGGTTCTCAATCACCCCACGCATTTCCAGGACCCAGGAGACGGTTTGGCATGAAATGACTACTTCACAAATGTCACAGAAAAACTAAATAAGCTTCTGCGGACATTGTTCTGAACCTCTGAGATAATGTTCTTAGTCTTAAATTCAAACATCTACCCTCCGGAACATAACGTATGTGCTGCACATAAAGTCAGCACATTTTCAAGATCAATGACATCTTGAAGTCAGCCATTAACTGCAAAAGTCAGAGCTGCTTAAGAGAGATATGGGATGCCCTGTTTTATCACAAAGGAGCAACATGGAAAACTATTCCTTGACATATATCCTACCAGTAAATTAAAAACAATAAGCAAATACCTTCAAATAGCTTTCACAGTGTGTTTTGTATGCTTTTTCTCTTTGAATATTATTTATGAGAAATAATTTACTGATATTGTTGTTCCCCCAAATTATATACCAAAGAAAATTAAAAGCACTACACAGGAGGAAATAATGAATAGTAGCATTTAATTAAAACCAAAGTGAGTACAATCAATGCCTGTCTAATACAATAATGAGCTTAATTTAATTTTCACTTAAATGGGAAAAAAAGAGAAACTTAAATCAACTGCCTATGAATTAGATGACAGCAATTTTTAAAATGCAAGTTTTCCTAAAGCAGAGAGAATAACAATGAGCAAAACCAATGCCAACAAGCAGGCCCATGTCCATTTTATGATAGAGTTAGAGTGGACAGTTATTAGCAGGACTATGTATTTTGAGCTTCAGGGCAGCAACATTAATTAAAAAGCAATACTTGAACTTTCTGATCTTTGGAGTCATCAAAAAATGAGACAAAAATTGGATTTCTATGGTTGCCAGTTTGGAATCATGGCCCCAAAGGGACTGAACTAAACAAGTTTCCAATAGCAGGTGGGGGAGCTTCCTATCCGCTCTCAGCTGCATATAAGGCAGCACTGAGCACGAGGTGGGAGGGCACTGCCAACTCCAGAACAGGATTCAGGTTAGATAATAAGGTGGGACTGTTTTTCCAGGTCCCAGTTTGGACTTTGAGAAAAGGTGGTTGCACCCAATTAGAACTGTGCTATTTGTGACTCCAACTGGAGCTGAAGAAAGGACTCTGCTTCAGATGGCTAATCTGTGAAAGTGTGAAATGGGAGGCAAGGTGGTTCAGTGTTCAGAGCACCAGACTCGAGGTTGAGAGTCCCGTCTCTGCAGTTTAATACCTCTGTGATCTCCTGCAGATCACTTAATCTCGTTGAGGTTCAGTTTCCTAATCTGAAAAATGGGGTTCTCAGCAGATGATTCAGGAGGTGGGGAAACATTTGTTCAGTGCTTCCAATGTATCAGTGACGTTACTAGATAACATTATTTCATTTAATTTCCTGTCCATTTACTAACCTAATTGTCATCTTAATGAGATAGAATCAGGGCCATAGACAGGGTCAGACCCATTTAGCATCACCCCCCTCTCACCCCCCGCAGGCTGCTGGCTATCCTGTGCCTGTTCCTAGAGCTCAACCCATATTCAAAAGCAAGAAGGACCCAGTGCAGTTGGAGATATTTTGGTGTTCTCTGTCCTTTGTTTCCTCTGATTGCCATTTTTTGTTTCTGCTGGACTCTTCCATAATAGTTACACACACACACAAAGATACACACCACACCAACAGCCTTCCACATTCTGCCTGCCCTACTTAAACTCGACTTCATAGCAGCAGGGATCATCTCATATGCAGTTCTGAGTAATCCCAGGACAGCTCTCCAGGCAAAAGTGTTGCTCTTTATGTATGGCTATGTGAAAGATTCAACTATGTTCATTCTCTTAGTTTTGCAGGCTGATTTTTGGGTAATTGACAAGTTCCTGTTATTCACTCTTTAGTAACCTGTCACCATGCTCTACCAGATGCCTACTTTCTGTTACATAA
>NW_006293779.1:3529903-3534460 GCF_000327345.1 Myotis davidii | reverse complement strand
CTCCCTAACGCCCCAACCTGAGTCTCCAAACACTGGTGACTCACCAGCTCTCCTAAACATCTAATTAATCACAGAAGCGCTGAAGCAGAGCAGCACTAGTCCGGGGCATGTCAAGCAGTTTCCCCCGGCATGAATGATCACATCAGAGCTGCAGGGTTGGTGTGGGCCAGATAATATTGGTAAGAATCCAGATAGCTTTGCTGCTCATATTTTATAAATTACACCTAGGTTGGTTGAAAAAGCACAGAATAGGGAAAAAAGACATCTAACATTTTTTTTTCTTCATAATTTACTCATGATCTCCACCTCTTACTTCATAATAATGGTATATGGGGAGAACGTCAGCTTGCTCAGACCCAGTGGATTCCCATAACCAGGGTGTATCTGCAAAGGGAGATGAGGGTGTGGAAGTGGGAATACTAGTAGGCTTAGCAGGAAAGTGACGTTAGGTCAGCACTTTTGATCCCAACCTCCTCCATCTGGGAAGGCTGCTGTCCTTGTCCAAGCTCAGGACTTTGCTTTCATGAAGCAAAGGAGAGAATATCACTTTATTACCCAGCTCAACACCAATGATCACAGTGGTCACTGGAGTAGTGAATGGGACTACAAGCCCTGAGAAGAAAAATCTGCCAAAGAAAAACTCACAGCTGGTCATCTTCAGGGATTTTTTTTTAAAAAGTCCACTTAAAGAAGGATTCGAGAAGAACTATTAACTAGAGCAGAACTATGCAAATGAATATGCAAAGGAGATGAAAAGAGACCACCATTATTTATGTACATTTTTACATCTCAAATTAGTCTGTGCATTTCCTTTTTCGTAAATTGTGTTTTTCGTTTTTTAAATTGAAGGTCCCTTACTGGTCCTGCTTCCATGAGTGGCCACAACTAGGTGGGAAAGGGGAGGGAACCAGCAGTAGGAGAGGTCATAACCTGCAGAGGTGGAGGGACTAGGAAGGTCCAGGGGGTGGTGGGTCTGTTTGGCGACTGGGTGAAGGGACTGCCCTCTCCCTGCTGGGATCACCCAGACTCTCCGGTCTGGCAGGAAGGGGGCAGTCTGCAACTCCTCTAAGATCTGGTACCTGGACATGGCGACAGGAAGCTGGTTCTGCAGGTGTTCTGGAAAAGGGTTTGGCCCACAGAAAAGAGAAACACGTCAATAAGACTAAAAGCAGGCATTGCTCATAAACAGGGGAAGGTGGGAATTCTGTAGGCAGCTGGGACTCAGGTGTTGTATTACATCCCAGGAGGGACTCTAAACCCTGAGGGAGGGAGGTGAGAGGGAGGCAGGAACTTGTCTAACAGAGACTAAGATATGAGTCAGGGCTTCATGTATCCTGGAGCAAAGCAGAGCCTTGTATCAAGGGACAAGGGACAAGGGGGTAGAGCTGGCCAGGCAGCAGGTATGAATATCCCAGGATATGCAGTGTTTCTTAAGCTGCCCCTGCCTAAGTCAGAATTGGAGCTAGAGCGGGAAGGGGCTGAGCTTGCCATTAGCAGGGTCAGGAGACCCTGGCATGGGCAGCAGAGCCTGGCCATGGTCAGGTATGTGCTCATGTGTTGCTCTGGCTCATTTGCTAGCATCCCAATGCCCTCAACATGGTCACATGCCAGATCTATGTGGGGGAGAAACAAAACTCAAGCACATTGTACACCATGCCAGGGTCTCAGAGCATGGTCTCTGCATCAGTAGCATCAGCCTCACCTGAGAACTTGTTAGAAATGAAAATGATCAGGCCTTGCCCCAGACCTACTGTGTCAGAAATGTGGAGGTGGGAGACAGCGATCCGTCCACACCTTTGGGGATCCCTGGACCCGCTCGGGCTGGACCCCGGCATTACACTCCAGTTTGAGAACCACTGCAGTAGGTCAGGTGGTTTCCCTCTTCCTGTGTGTCATGGACCCCTGGGCAGTCTGGTGAAACCTGGGGATCCCTCCTTAGAGTCATGTTTCAAATGCATAAAATTAAGTACACAGGGCTGCATGGGAAACCAACTGTCCCCAAATACAATTCTTAACACATGAAAAATTATGCTATAATAATATGTATGCTTCTGAACACACTTAATAACAGCATCTCATGGCAGATCTAATATCTGTAAATGAGAAGTAGTGACGAGCGTAACCAGTATTTCGTGATGCTGCAACTACTGTAATGAGATTTGTATTTGTGACCAAATCTCCTAGACTGCCACTCCAGTAGATTTGTTGCCTACACTGACAATTGAAGAAATGCTAAATGCCCATTACAAGTAGTAAAAATAAAGATGTAATTTTTCCAGCCAAGTTCATAGGCCTTTCAATTCTATCCACAGTCCTCTAAGGACCCATGGCCCCAGAATAGGACCTCTGGTATAAGTATTTAATGAACATCATCTTTTTGATTCTTTTAACAATCTTATTCTTAATATTCCCATTTTATGGATGAGGAAATGGATGCTCAGAGAACTGAAGGAACATATCCAGTGTCTTACACAGCCAGTAAGATCGGCAGTGCAGGTAACAGGCCGCTGTGCAAGCAGCTTTTCCCAAGTAATCCACTAGTTTCTCCCCAGTTCCCAGAACAGGGCCGGGTCCACAGTATGTGCTCAGTAAGTATTTGCTGAATGAAAGCATACATTGAACTGGACTGACCGAAAGCCAAGCCTGCCTACCTCAAAAGTCCATGCTCCTTTTACTGCCACCCACCCTGTGCTGCTACTAAATGGAAGGTTTCTTATTTATCCTGATCTGCTAGACCCAACAGCTGAGCTCTGATTCCAAAATTCATGTCGAATACACACATCATGAGCAACATTATCCATCAAAATTGGAAAACAATTCCACAATTTGAGGAGAGGAGCATCTCAACAAGGAACATGAACGCCTCTGGTTTCTCTCGGACGCAGTGGAGCCTGTTTCTGAAACAGGTTGTTGCTTCCATGGACCATGTATCCTTCTTTAACTGACAAGTTAGGCAGGGCCAGCAGTGATGGATAGAGGAGACTCTCGGGGGAGGAACTATGGAGGGCCTGGGCCCTGGGAGGATTACAAAAGGAGGGAAAAGAAACATAGACGGCTGCCTCCTCACATGAGCAACCACATTTTTCTCAGGGGCATTGCATAGATGTCTAATAGTCTTAACTAACCACATTTAATGTAATTACTTTTAAAGGTGAATCGAATGCTGAAAATTCATTTACATAACAGCAATTCTAATGCTTATAAATTATACAAGCAATTAAACCCTTAAGAACAAACGTATAGGCTATAAACAAAATATCTATCTAGTAGAATTAATCAAAAGCTGATCATGAAAAATTTCACCCTTGTCCTGACTGGAAACATGGTTACAATTCCAAATTACAGTATTGCAGGGTCAATCATATTCATTGGCAACACTACATTTAATGTGTTTCCATAACCCTTTTCTTCAGAATCAGAAATTCATTTATCTTTAGATTGTGCCTTCTTGGCCCAACCCATCATCAATATCTGTTATCACGCTTACTGGTGTTTTGAAAGTATTGGATGACATGAGGCTGACCACTGGGGATGTATCAAGAAATAAAATGCGGTCTCTGCCCTTAAGGAAAGAAGAGACAACAGTTCAAGTCCTTGGTGGTTCAGATCAGAGTTGCTTAAAAAAAGTGGGGAACCCAGCCGGTGTGGTTCAGTGGTTGAGTGTCAACCCATGGAACAAGAGGTCCCTAGTTCGATTCCTGGTCAGGGCACATGCCTGGATTTAAGGCATGACCCCCAGTCGGGTTCGATCCCCAGTGTGGGGCATTCAGGAGGCAGCTGATCAATGATTCTCTCTCATCACTGATGTTTCTATCTCTCTCCCTCTCCCTTCCTCTCTGAAATCAATTAAAGATATACTCCGTATTTTTAAAAAGAGTGGGGAAAAGGTATTAGGAATCGAATGAAAGTCAGGACCTCAGGGTGAAACTCGGCATTGGCCTGAACTGGGCCCTATTCAGTTCTGGGTCTCTCCAGCCTGGCTCGGTGCGTGTCACTCAGTGAGTGCTCAGCAAAAGTTTTGATGATTTCACTTGGTCCAGTGATTCTGCCTAATAAGAATAAAGTCAAGAGTATAGAGGGGGAACTGATGTCTCTTTATAAAGGTTCCTAACGATGGGTTTTGAGGTGGTCTAAAGTCTGGAGGTAAGCCACGGCTCTCTGGTTATACAGGTGCCTGTTGCAGATGAGATCTAGGCAAGTGTCCTGATTTAAAAAGTCAAGTTCATAGTGGCAATACTGGCATCGATCCTTGGCCAAATTTTAAAACAGATTTCTAACCAGATGGTCTGGGAGCATTTAGAAAAGAAAGTAGGAATCATGGGAAGCCACCACGGGTAAACTTAGAATCAGGCTTGCAGACCAATTTTGTTTTCTCTTCTGATAGTCTTGGCACACGGCAGGTTGGGGAGTAATGCAGTAGAGAGCATGCATCTCATTTCAGCTTTTGATGAAATCTTTCCTGCTATCCTTTCCAGTAATAAGATAGATGTGGATTAGTTGATAACAGTATTAAGTGGATTTACAGTTACTTAGCGTCAACAGCAAAGAGTGTGGATT
>NW_006293779.1:3492174-3529861 GCF_000327345.1 Myotis davidii | reverse complement strand
GGTTTCAGCCAACACTGGGGTGAGGGCCGGGGGCTTGCCCATCAGAGTTTCAAAAGGCTCTACCCCAGTAGCTCACTCCTGAAACTGGTGCCTCCAGTTGCTACAAGGACTCCTCTGGTCCAGCCCTGGTCTCCCCTCATTCTAAAATTCTGCCCCCAAGCCCAGCCAAAGCCAATGGCTGTTATCATGCCAGAGAGTGGGTGTTTTCCCCAGCTGCCCCATAGCAGATTGAGTTGTCTTGGAAGGGCAGTACGGGTTCTAGTCAGGACATTTTCTAAGTCCCTGCATCAGAGAAAGGTTAACTAAGATGATCTCTAAAGCTTTCCTGTTTGCTCTTTGATTCTTTCATGATCTGCAGGAGCAGTATACAATGAAAACATCACTAGCTTTCAAAACAGAACCGACTTCATTCTTTACTCCTTTGGGAGTCTCAGTTTCCTCATCTGTACAATGGGACCAACTCCTATTTCTCCAGGCCGTGAGCAGATTACACAATGAGGCCTATCTAAAGCACAGAGTTCAGAGCAAGCTCTGGATAAATGTTAGTTACCTCCTATCTTTCAGCACCCTGGACAAGGGCGTGCCCTTTGTAAGCTGAATGAACAAGGCTCCCTGAGAGGTTCTGTGCTGCGCAGCCCACAGAGTCCCTCTTTGCAAGGCCACCACTGTCAGGATAAAATGGCCCCACACATAGTGAAGTAGGATGCACCCTTGAAGGTCTAATCCTGGCAGAGCAAAGGGGAGGCAGCAGGAGGAGTGTGAAGAGATGCGCTGATCTCCCACTAACTTGTTATGGAATCTTCAGCAGGCTGCTCAGTGTCTGGGAGAATTGTCCCAGGGTCCTTGAATGAGCAATATAAAACAGAATCCCAACCTAATGGGTTTGGGGCGGGTTCGTTAAGATAGGATAAATGAGATTGCTCAGATCAGAGCCCAGCACTCGAGGGGCTGAATAAATGGCAGTTTTAAAAATCATGTGTAATTAATAATAGCATCAAGAAGAGTTTCCAGCCTTTAACTCTTCAGATCTGGTATTAATCCATTTAGGGTCTCTGCCAACGGTGGGAGGAATACAGCTAAAAAAACTTGAACAGAAGCTGCGGGATAAATAAGTGATGGGAGGAGAATGCTAATACTGCAGAGAGCTTGCTTGCTAAATAGGGTGTGGAGAAGGCCCAGAGAGTTTGGGGGCTCTGAGATCTAAAAAACCAGCAACCTTTCCCATACTCAAGAGAGGTGGAACACTGGAGTAAAGCCTGAATCCTAAAGGGGGCAGGTGGGAAGTGGGGGCTGGACAAGACTCCAACACAGGCTCTGTTCCATACAGGTCCGAGCTGACCAGACAGGCCTGACCCAACCCAACCTGGAACAGAAAGCACTGGGTCCGACCAGCTGCTCCCTCAAGTCATTCCAAACCTTAGGACTCCGGGGCTGCCTGGTTTTCGACATGCCATTACATTGGACCCTTCAGGTGCCTCAATAATTTTGTCTCAAGGCTGGAATCTCAGGATTGACTTAGTGTCTAGTAAACTCCACACTGTGTGAGAAGACATTTTGGGTATGTTTTGCTTCCTTGTCTTCTAATTCACTAATTCGGTCCTCTGCTTCTCCTAGTCTACTGTTGATACTTTCAGTGGTGTTTTTTATTGCAGCTTTAGCATTCTTCATTTCTTCTTGGGTGTTACATAAGTTATTGATTTGTTCATCTGTCTCTTCTTGGTTCTTGCATAAGTTGTTAATTTTTTCGTCCCTCTGGTTTATGCTCTCTAGGACCCTTAGTCTGAATTCATTTTCTGTCTAGTAAACTCCACACTGTGTGAGAAGCTTAGAGCCTGAGTGTGTGTGTGTGTGTGTGTGCAGAGTCTCAGTTCCTTTGCTGGTAGAGCAGTTGGAGGTATTTTCTTTCTTTCATTGACTTATTCATTCTGTAAATATATTTTGCTCACTGGCTAAGGCCGACTCTATGCTTTCTGCCTTATTTCCCATAAATTGCTACATATTCTTTATTCCTTTTTTTCTGGCATGTTTAAGAGGACAGGGTGGTTAAATAAGTTCATATTGAGACAGACTTATGGATTGTGCTGCGTATCCCCTGCCTACCCCCTGATCTGCTCTCTGTCCTTCTCCTCCCTGCTTTGTGCTGTGGGAGGCTGGGCTGTGTGGAGTGCAACCCCAGCTCCCTTGCTCTCTGGCTCTGGTTGGGTTTGGCCATTGGGTAGCATCACAGAGGGCGGGAGAGAGGAAGGGAGGAGAGTGGCACAAGGGAGCTTCCCTAGCTGCAGCATTGCCACAGTCTGTCTGTCACTCAGCACAAGTCACTGCCCCCCTCATGGCAGCTTTCTCTCCAACGTGCTCTCCCTCTGCATTCTAGGGACCTGATACCCCTGTCCCTTCAGGACTAGAGCCGGCATGTGGTTACCAGCTCTGGGCTACAGCTCTATCCTGCTCACATCTCTGTATAGAATCTCCTTTCTTAAACTCACCTTAAATTACCCAATTTGAACCTACCATTTATTTCCTCCTGCAACCTTGAATGATGCAAACCATTTATTTCAACCTCCTCATGTCAACAGAGGAGGGAACTCAGGAAGTGCCTCGAACCAAATCACTCACTATAGAAGCCAGGATCAAACTGAGAAAGCCCATGATGAAAACTGACCCAGATTTCCCCGTTTTCTTGTGTTTAGTCTTTTTTCTCAGTCCCTAGAAAATGCTATCAGGTTTCACAGTGTAATTAATTATGCAGGTACCTGCAATGAATGGAGCTATGGCTTAGCACATCTACTCGAGACCGTGATAAATTCAATAATGAAATGCACATTTAAGTTTCAGTTAAGAGCCAGACCTAGTTGAGGAAAAGAGCACAATCTACATTTTTTTTTTTAAAAAAAAGAGGGAAGCTTTATATAACTCCTGCTCTGATATCCCCTCTCCAACCTCCCCCGTTCCCCGACAGATGACAGTTCTTTGTTTTGGAGTCTCATGTGGCTCCGCATGTAGGGATCAAATGAAATAACTTATTTGAAGTATTTTAAAAAGTGTAACATGCTTCACAAAATGTGAACCATTATTGGTATTCTGCCTATACATATTTGACTTGAGAACATATGCATGTAAACAGCCCTTTTGATCCTTATCTACTACATTAGATCCAAGCCCTTTGGCAAAATAGTAAGGCCCTCTAAAACTTACTGCCTCTCCCCTAAAACTCCCTCTCTGTTTCATTATGGCAGTGTGGGCACTGGGACTAATTCAGACCTTCTTGATTTGCATTCTGGTTCACGGTCACTGTGTATAGCTGTGCAGGCTGCCCCTGCACAAGGAAGCCACATCTAAGGCCTCACATCATAGATGCTGTAGATCTTGACTTTTTTTTAAAAAAATGACAATTTAACAGAAAGTGGTAGTAGAATGGCTTGCGCTGTTAAAATTGGTATAATATGACAGTGTGATAACATATGAAAATAGAATGTCTTGAGGAAGGCATTCTTGAAGAATGTCCTAATATAACCTTCTTCTAGTTTCACAAAAAGCAACTATATGAGTTTATGCAAGTTCTTTAATGTAACCCTGGCTTTGTAACCTACCCAATGGGCATTCCTTAAGAATAGAGATGGCAAATATTTGGGACCACAACACTCTCTGCCCCCAACTGACCCCAGTAACCCACCACGACTGTTTTTCTCACCAAGTCTGCATGCAGCCCACACCATGTCCTAAGCAACTATTACCACCAAACTGGGCTGGTGTGTCTGCTGACACCCATTTGCTGTCACTTCCCGAGAGGGTTGTTGTAAGGTTTCCAAGATGATGAAGCTATAGCATCTGGAACATGAGAGGACTGCTGTTCTATGGGACCACAAAACTTCCACCAGAGCACTGGGAATGTTCTTCATATCTCAGGTTACCATTCGCTCTATTGCCAACGCTGGACTCCTACCTCTCCACCAGCCCATGCTCTGACTCAAACATCGATCAAATACGAATGAAGCCTCAGTCTGTGTCAGACACTGTCCTTATGACCTGGAAGGCCTGGGCCCCAGCCCTGTGCACGTCCTCACTGACCTCCACTCACTAGGTCCCTTCCCTCTTCTGTGAGCTCTGCACAGATGCATGCTCCGCTGCTCGCTACTAACCAGAACTTGGTGATTTGTAACTCTCTGTAAAACTAATTATAACTTTTATGTGTCTAGGCCTGTATTCCCATCAAGAAGGCAAATCCCTTGAAGGTAGTATCTTTTTCTGCTCTTTAGGTTCAGTACTCGGCTCACATGGGAACTCCACAAACCATATTGTTTTGGTCATGTAGGGGCCTTGACAAATAAAGCATGATCATCTGTTATAACTAGTCCCTGGTCACCTTTTTCATATGAGGCTAAGAAAATGAATATAGCCATAAAATGATTATTGCTCTCCTGGTCCAGAAAGTAAATTTACATTTTTTTTCTCTCTTAAGTCCAAAAAAACCCCACAAACCTAATTAAGAGCTCCTGATATCTTTATAATACTATCACTTATAATAAGTAATAATAGTGTAAGTCAAAATGTAATTTCTTATGCCATTACTATTAACTTCTATAGGATTCATTTTTCTTCCCCCGCCCCCTTCTCATTTGGCCAAATGCATTTCAGTAAGTGCATCTAGGAGCAGAGAAGATGATAAAGAATTATGGGCCTCACCATTTACTCTATGCTCTCCTAATATTGCAGCCATTTTCCTTCCCGAGGAGACGGCATTTTGACTGTGGGTGTTGTGATTAATGTCCAATATGGTTTGAAAGTGAGAAGGGAGGCCTGGTTACCAGATTGGGGGTAAGGAGGAAATACCCTCCAAGCAGTGTTAAGCTTTTCAGGCAAGGAAATACACATTGATGTGAAATATACAAAAACCAAAACAGAGTATTTTGAAATAGAACCCTTTTCAGAAATCTAAAGCATGTGGGTTTGGGGTATGTGTGTGGAGGGGCACAAAATGCAGGGGAAATCACAGCAGCTTTCTGCGGCCTGATATCTTCATCTATGAAGTGGGAGTGCTGTCTCAGTGTAAATGACTCATCTGACGTCACAAGGATTGAAACCAGGGTTGCAGGTGTACAAATTGGAAACTTCCCCGATCCAGCCTGGCTCCACTTGCCCGGCTGGCCTTTGGCTCATCTGTCTAATTTGCAAGAAGGAGCTGCATGTGCTGGCAGCCACCTTGTGAGATAAGTGTGCAATGACATTCTTATTCAGCCAAGGGCCTCCACTTCTCCTTGTGAGTGTCTGTCCCTCCTGCCAGTGGAGAGAATGTGGAGTTGCATCATCATTATAATTGAACTCGGGAGAAGCGGTATCATGAAGAGGTCAAGGACGCAGATTCACAGGTCACTACATTTTGAAGCTAGACGATCACCTACCCACTCCAAACACCCATTTTGCAGAAAAGGAGTCTAAAACACAAAATAACTCGCTTCACTCTCAGAAAAAGGCTTGTTATAAAGTTCATAAAGCCGGCCAGTGGCCGTTGGGAGAGAGCCTTGTACACTAATGGACAGGCCTGCACATTTAAAGCAGGAGTCTTCTATTCTCAAGGTATATGCTTGTCACTCCAGTTTTGTGGCCCTTCAGATTCCAACATCCTCTGGACCTCCTTCCCAGGGTTCTCTCCACATTTAGATTGAAGGTTAACTAGTTACACAGACACCTGGAATTTTGATGCTTTTCTAACCACACATTTCCAGGGAAATGACTCCACCCATCTGGAATCCTCACCTACCCTTCTAGCCTATCTCTTCATCTGGCTTATTCATAATTATTGCTCAAGCAATAATTCCAAATTCTAGCTTTCTCCCTCCAACCTTCCTTCCTTCATGGGTGGCCTCTGCTTTTCCCACAGTGAACCCCCTTTTTAATTCATGCTCCCAGCCCTTTCCTTCCTTCTTGGCTAACTGACTGGATCTTCTGGTCTCCTCATAGCTGCCCATCTACTGGCAAGCTCTTCATCTTTTTGTCCTTGCTGACCAAGTAAACCCTCCTCTTTACACTGTCTTCACTCTTTAGTGGTTGATTTTCTTACTCATCGAACACTTGTCTCCACTTCATTACCCTGTCACCATCGCTAGGAACATTTCACCATTCCACAAATACTTGACCTCACAGTTCTGGGACTTAAGTTTGGATGGTGTCCACTAGTCAGCACTACTCTTCTAGACCTTGTTGCTTGTCAACCATGATTTCGGGCTCCAAGATTCCTGTCTGGATACCTTTTCGTTTTCCTTCATCCTGGCCTACCCTCTTTCTTCCAGAACCATCTCCACACACTTATCATGAACTCTATCTCTGACTTCATATCCCTCTAGTTCCTTGGATCCTGGTTTCCTTACCTTCAGCCTGGACTTCATGGACATTGGTTTTATCCATGTTCTTGCCTACCCTGAGGAGGCATGTCCCTCTGGCCTGCTGCTGGCCCTGTCTCACCCATCCCCAACTGGACAAATCTTCCTTCAGGTCACCAGGAGCTCAGCACTGTTATGTTTCAGAACCCACTGGTCTCCCTGTTCACACAGGGACTCTGATTTCAGCTAGATCCAATGCTTTCTTCTCCAATTTGTGTCCATCCACAGTTCCTATAATACCAGCTCCCAACTTGGTAACTTTTCTCAGTGTATTCTCATCTTCTCACTCTCAGCACTTGGTCTTGTTTCCTGCCTCCCTGAGGTGACTGGGCTGCCCACTTGGAACCCTTAAGCTCCTTTCTGTCCACCTTACTTTTTCCCAACACATCCTCCATCTTCTTGTCCTGCCCTCTTGTTTTAAAGGAAAACAACCGAGTTGTCCAACTCATCTTTTCTAGCCATTCTCGATACTTTCTGAACATTTCTCCTTTTCTTTCAATCCCTCTGTCTCTTGCTAATTCTTTCTCTTTCTTCCACTGATTCTTTAAAGTTTCTAGCATCATTCTCCTTCATTATCAAATTTCAATGCCCATTTTCCACTCACTTGGTATTTAACCCTGTGTAGCCTCATTGCCATGCTCACAATTCTCTGAAGATGATATACAGGGGTCAACCTACTTGTCAAAGCCCAAGGTTTTGGTCAACTGGTATCTTCAAAAAGACCCTGGTTGGAATTCTGACCCTTCTTTTCCACGTTCCTAATTGGCCTGCTGCTCCAGCAAGTTCAGACCACTCTTCACTTCGCCTCCTTTCCCTAACACCTCTGGAGTGTGTCCTCAGCACAATTTTGTGTCCTCTTTCCCCCCCTCTCTGGGAAAAGCATGTGTCCTCTCAATGATCCCTTCTCTGTGGAATGCTCCACTGCCTCTTCTGCTTAGCTCTCTCTGGGCTTCTTACTAACCCTTAAAATTTTTTGTTGTTATTATTGTGGTAAAATAAACATAACATAAAATTTACCATCTTAAGCATCTTTAGTGTACACTTCAGTGTCATTAAGTACATTCACTTTGATCTAAAATCATCACCACCACCCATCTCCAGAACATTTTTCATCTTGCTAAACTGAAACTATACCAATTAAATATTAACTCCCCATTCCCTCCTATACTCAGCCCTTGGAAACCATTCCACTTTCTGTCTCCATAATTTGACCTCTCTAGGTATCTCATATAGTTGGACTTATACAGTATTTATCCTTTTGTGAGTGGCTTATTTCACTTAGCATAATGGTGTCAAATTCATCCAAGTTATGACATGTGTCAAGATTTCCATAGTTTTTAAGCTGAATAAAATTACATTACATGATGTACCACATTTTTGCGTATCCATTCAACCTTGATAGAGACTAGTCATTTAACACATTTTTATCGAGTTCCTCTGTGCCAGACACTGGTCTACACTTGACAGTAAACAGACATTGCACCTGTCCTTATGGAGCTTAGAGTCCATGTGGTGCCCTCATTGTTGGGTATGAACCGCATCTACACTAATGGGAGTCTCTTGAGGATAGACCAAAAATGGCTCCTTTGTCAGCCAAACCCCTAACAAAACTTCTTGTTCAGAGTTGGTGCCCAGTAAATATTTGGTGAATGAGTGAATGAATGTATCCAATAAGTACTTGTGAATAGATGTTTCATAAATACATACTTTGAAATCTTTCTCTTAAAGTTTCATCCCTAGAGACTATTTGCAATAGAAGTTGCCTCCAAACACATGGATCACTCAAGTTTTTATTACTGAGAGGTTCCTGTTACTCCATAAATCTTGAGCTCCCCAATGTAAATTGCCATTGAACAAGCAGAACAACGACATGGGCATTCTTTTTATCAAGGGCCTAGTATTAAGACAGATTAACTTGGAGGAAACAGCACCGGCCTGGGTATCTGCCCCATCCCTCATTCTTATTGTGATTAATGAGATGGGGGACATACTTTTTTATATTCTGCCTGAAAACATATTGAGTTTATGCCTCGTCCCACATTGTTAAATATTGTCTTAGAATTACATTATCTCTTACACAGATGGATGAGCCTGGTGCTGTGTGTACTGCTGACAGTTTTCCTGAAATGGAACCAGGATCGGTAAGGAAATTATTCAGCCGTGATTACAGCTGGAAAGCATGCACCAGCCTCCAATAAAACTAGCTTGTACAGGTATGCAGTGAATCCGAAAGAAAAGGATTAATGCAGAGATGCAGAGATGCTGTAGACCAAGAACCAAGACAGTAAGAGGTAGACATGTCTTTAAGGTGGGTGGGAAACTAATAATATTGACATCTTGAAGAATTAGATCATGTCTTCATATTTGCCATTTGAGCACCTTAGCATTGCATAAGGGCTCAATAAATATTTTCAAAGTCAAGGAACTTAACATTTTCCAACTATTTCTGTATTTATTATTTTATTTTATTCTTAAACTAAGCTTATAAGATAGATAATAAATCATTATTCCCAATTTACAGGTGAATAGACTGAGATACAAAGTGGTATTATAAGTCACTTGAATCACCAGGGAACTGGGATTAGTCATCTGGACTCTTGTATTTACATGCAGGGACTGCTCTTCTACTTAATTCATTCATCTTTTCAACCCATGTTTGTTGAGCAACTAATATGTTCTATACAGGTTCTGCACCTGATTTTGCTGAAGGTTGGAGGGATGGAGAAGACATGATCTCTTCCCTTGGGATATCATAGCTTACAGAGGATGTGGATATGAAAATGAATCCTTACAAAAAAGTTGCCAAGAGCAAGAATAGAAGGAAGGGGGAGGGGAGAGTAAACAAAGAACTTATATGTATATATGCATTGCTCATAAACACAGACAATAAGGTGGTGAAGGCCTGGGGTGGGGCAAGTAGTGGCAAGGATATGGAGATATTAGAACTCTTGTGCATTGTTGATGAGAATGTAAAATGGTGAAACAACTATGGAAATAGCATGAATGGGGATTCCTCAAAAAATTAGAAATAGGATTAGCATATGATCCAGTAATTTCATTTGAGGGTATATAACCCCAAAATTGAAAGTAGGTCTCAGGGAGATATTGGTACACCCACTAGCCAAAATGTAGAAGCAACTTAAATGTCCATCTACAGATGAATGGATATACAAAATGCAGTATATACATACAATTGATTATTATTCAGCTTTTAAAAGGAAGGAAATTTTGATACATGCTACAACATGGATGAACTTTGAAGACATTATGCTAAGTGAAATAAGCCAGTCACAAAAGAACAAATGCTATGTGATTCCATTTATATGAGGTCCCTGAAAAAGTCAAATTCAGACACAGAAAATAGAATGGTGATTACCAGAGACTGAGGGGAGAGGAATGGGACATTAGTGTTTGATGGGTACAGAGTTTCAGTTTGGAATGATGAAAAAGTTCAGAGATGGACAGTAGTGACAATTGCACAACAATGTACATATACTTAACACAACTGAACTGTACACTTAAAATGGTTAAGATGGAAAATTTTATGTGTATGTTACCATTATTAACACTTTTAAAGATTAAAAATAATTTTTTAAAAAAGTAAGAGACAGAATGGCTTCCAGAGGCAAATCAGGGGAGCAGGACTCAATTTTCTCCAACATTTCCGTGACCTCAGTATCCCACACAGTACCTGGCACTTAGGAGGGTTTCATGTTTGAGGGATGAGCCCAAAAACTAAAAAGCAAGAATTTTTCTGAAGAAGAGCAGGAAAGGCAGGCCAAGTTGACTGAGTCATGACTTAAGGTGTGTCCTTATGATAGAATGAATCAAGAGGCCACTAAAATCACTCAGATGACACTCCTGAAGGCTTGCTGGCCAAGCCACCTGCTGGTTATAATCTGGTATTTTTGGTTGCCTTATGGAGCTGCTTGTAGGCAGAGAACACACTGATTGGCCAAAGAGAGAAATCTCACGGATCATGATATGTTTTATTGGACATTTAAAAATTAGCTTATATGACTTACATATATGTCTTTTGGTAATGTAATTAGCCTGAGTCCTGAGCATGTCTGGCCCTGCAAAACCAAAGGTGTAATCTAGAACTTGGTGAGTGCACTTAAAAATTGCTGCCCTGTAGGGCCTTGCTGACTTTCTAGAAAATCAAGAATCGTTTCTACTATGACTCATCAGATGAGCCAGGAGAGCAGAAGACGCAATGAGATTCTAAATGTTCCCACCTCTAGCCTCAATTAAGATCTGTGTGTGGACATTCAGATGCATTTCCTTTGCTAACCAAAGTGGTTGGAGCAGCATTAGAATCGCCTGCAAGCTTGTTACCAATGCAGATTTGGGCTCCATCCCGACCTACTGAAACGGTATCTGCACTAGATCCCCAGGTAATCCATATGTGCAGCTCACCTTGAGAAGCTCTGCTTCAGACCATCCAGCTCCGGTTTTCCGGGCTTGCACAGTCATGGGAGCCATCTGGGGTGCATTATTGGAGATTCCCAGGCTCCTCCCTTGGTGATTCTGATTCAGTAGGTCATATTATTTTAATGGAAAGGAAAAATCTCCTAATTGGACAGAGTAGTATGTGCAAATACCCCCATGAACCATTAGAGAAGAGAAATACTCAAGTCATGTGTTTCTGGGACACACACATTCCACAGCGCCAACAGTCATGTGCAGGAGGCTTTCTTGGAATGAAAGCTTCTAGAAAAAAAGGGCATTGATTTATGAATATTTATAAGCAATGTACAGCAAATTTTGGGTAGTCACCATTTCAATAATTCTGACTTCGATCTTTACCAGCATTACTGATTTCGGGTTCATCTCTCTATGAAACATCTTCAAAACATCCTTGGTTTTCCTGTATACATTTTTAAAAGCTTATTTTTTTAAAAGTGTAGCCAAGATAGAAAGGCTTAAGGAGAACAGAGAGTCCTTCAACCATGGAGACAGTTATTTTAAGAGTAAATTAGATCAGCAAAAGCTTCTGTACTCACTGGTACAATCCCTTTCAGTCCCTCCTACTCTCATGCTTTTCACTGAATATAAACACAAAATTCTGAAAGAAAAGAGTCTTTCTACCTTCTAAGCAACTATCTCATTCTGGGCCCTCATGAATCCTTAGGAACCTTCATTCATGAATCAATTCTTATCCCCTTCACCCCAACTGAGTCATCAAAACAGTGACTAACTCTAAATTATGCAAAAATCAAGGACACAAAAGTGAAATCTAGTTCCAATGTATTTCTAATACAAGAACATTTACAACTAAAAGAACCTTCTTGGTAAGCAATTATAATGCACAGTT
This sequence comes from Myotis davidii, assembly GCF_000327345.1. Taxonomy (NCBI): domain Eukaryota; kingdom Metazoa; phylum Chordata; class Mammalia; order Chiroptera; family Vespertilionidae; genus Myotis; species Myotis davidii. The sequence continues at coordinate 3,518,170 of NW_006293779.1, read as the reverse complement.
TTTGGGACATTAGAGAGCCAAAAAGAAGGTAGGGTTGGAGAGAGACCTACATTAAAAAGGGATGGAGGAAGGAGGAAGGGGCGAGAGGGAGAGAACTGGAGAGGGGGCTTTATTTGCAAGGCATTTGAAAGGTAGTTCTTATGTTTAGCAATTATGATCCATTTGTATTCCAGGTCTGGAGCTTATCAGAAGAAAAAAGGCCAAGGAGTGAGCCAGTCATCACTCCCTGCTCTAGGATTCCCAGTGGTGTCATGAGTATAAATGGAAGCTCCTACATTGGCCTGGCCCAAAGTGACCACAATCCCCTGACAGTCCTGTGGGCTTCCCTTAAAGTGAAGGGGAAGAAGTCCCAGGAGGTGAAAAGACAACTTGGATGAGCAGAGAGAAGGAGGCTGACCTGACTATCTCTTCTCCCACTAGTGACAAAAAGCCTGGGACCCCATTAATTTATCCCTTAATCTGCTCCAGCAAAGATGAAATGTACCTATTAATTGACATTCTTAAAGCCCCTTAAGAGTCTTTGGGGCAGGTGGTTGCTACTTAATATTCCCAAGCATAGAAATATTAGCTTGGGAAATCAATCAATAAATAAACCAATATGTGCTTAGCACCATACCAGTTGCAAAAGCGTGCAAAATAAGTATAAACCATGCCCCAATTGGAAGGAGGCTGTGACTGCAGTGCCCATGAGCAGGCTTTAGAACTCTGAAATAAATGAAAACTCAGAACTCACAAAGACCTAAACTCAAACCCCAGTTCTACTGCTTTGGGAAGTTGCTTGATTTCCCTGAGCCTTGGTTGTTTTCTGCCCTATAAACGGAAATTAATAATACTTACTTCATAGGATGTTACAAGTACTCAATATGTACAATATTTTTATAGCAACAATTCAATAACCAGCAGTGAGCAAACAGTCTTGGGGGAAACCAGAGACACCTACAGAAAACAATTTGTAAACAAAGATAACACTGGCTATTGATAGACTAAGGAAACAAAGAATTGAGTATAGCAACCTACAGGCATTATGTGATCAGATGAGACACTGGAGTGTTATTTTGTAGTCTAGACAGTTTTATGGAGTAGAGAGAAGAAGAGAACAGCGTGGGTTGAAGTCTCCTGGGAACCCTTCACGAGGAAGGCAATTCATGAATCCGATCTCCATCCTGACCAGCAGCATCTGAGCCATGCGAGTTGGGCTGGGGGACAATGCAATGTCAATACGTGACCTTGATCTTTGCCCCTCTGGCGGGCGGCACCTCTGACCACCGTTCACACCTCGGCTCCTCCATCTGTCTATACATGAGCAGCTTCACTACTTTTACTCTCCCCTCTCTTGTCTTCCCTCTCTATTCTCTCTCTAGGTATTTTTCAAGTCAACTTTATTGAGGCATAATTTATATGCAATAAATGACATCCATTTAAAGGGTACAACATGATGAGTTTTAATAGTTGTTATGCCATGAAACCATACCACATTCAAAATACAGACCATTTCTACTATCTCCCCTCCCTTTGCAGTCAGCCCTAGTCCGCCTCCCCAGGCCACCTCTGCCCGGCTCTCTGTCACTGTAGATCAGTTTGGATTTTCTAGAATTGTACGTGATTGTAAGGAAGCACACACCAAACAGTCTTTGTTCCTGTCTTCTCAATAGTTCCTTCGATTTGGTGATTTGGCTTTTCATTTATTAAATGGAATCCTTTGAGAGCAAGAATTAAATTTTGACTATTTCTAATAGTTCAGTATTTTGTTTTATTGATGGTTCTTGTGTACTAGCTAAGAAATCTTTGCTTATTTCAGTTTGCAGAGATTTTCTCTTAGGTTTTCTTCTAGAAATTTTATGTAGCAAGTCCTCACTTAAAAGCAACAATAGGTTCTTGGAAACTGTGACTTTAAATGAAGCGATCTATCAGGAAAGCAATGTTACCGTAGGCTAATTGATATAAATAAGAGTGAAGTTCCTGTGGCATTTTCTGGTCACAAAAACCTCACCAAACTTCTAAATAAAGGCCCCAAAACATTTCTAATATTAAACACTGAAATAAATGTGAACTATACATAGTTGAAAAAGGTTAATAAAAACAAGGAAGATAATTCTTTTCCAGCATGCTTATTCTAGTTTAGGGTGGTGGGGGGCAGGAGCCTCTCCCAGCAGCTCAGGAACAAGGCCGGAACCCACCCTGGCAGGACTCCTTCCATCACAGGCCACTCAGTCACACATACTCACTCAGCCTGGGACGACTTAGATATCCCAGTTCCCCTCATGGGATGTGGGGAAAACCAGGGTACCTGAGAAAACCCACACAGACAAGGGACCAACATGCCAACTCCACACAGACAGTAGCCCTGGCCAGCAATCGATTATTTTCTCCTATCAATGTTATAAAGAAATAATGTTATTGGAGGACCCACTGTAGTTTAGATTTTACATTTAGGTCTATGATTCATTACCAAGTAATTTTCTAGACATTTTAATATACTTCCATTGGCTCCAAGGGCACGCCAACATGCTGACAAATCCTAAATTTTTTTCTCCAGCCCAAATCTTTTCTCAGAGCTCCAAACCCGTGTCCAGCTCCAGACCCGTGTCCACTGCTGAACACTCAACACCTTCACACTGAACTTTGTACTTTCCTCTCCACATCTGTGCCTCCTTCATTTTTGCCTGTTTTAGTGAATGGCTCCATTCACCCAATTGGCCAAGGCAAAAATATCTTCCTTTCTCTCCCACCTATATCCAATCCATCACTAAACCTGTCTATTGCACCTTGTACTTAGATATGTACAAGCCTGTTCATTTCTCTCTGGACCTCACTCTGCAGTCAGGACTACCCACCTGTCCCCTAAGCTGCTGCAAAGGTCTCCATACCCACTGCTGCACCAGCTCCAGCACACTCTCGATCCTGCCCTTAAAACTCTACATCAGCTGCGCCTTGGCTCTGAAGATGAAAGTTGTGATCCTAAATGTGCCGGTCTCTCTGTCCGCCTTTCACCCCATTCCTTTCTCCAGCAGGCCTCACCTTACTCTCAGGCCCAGGTGCACCAGTTTTCCTTGATTTCCTAAAAGATGTCTTACCTCTTTCCATTCAGGGCCTTCAGATGCTGTTCCCACTCCCAGAAGGAGTCTTGCCACTTTGTCACATGACCACTCCCTCTTCAGAATTCAGTTCCAATGCCACTTCTATGGGAAGGCTTCTTGATCCCCACCTGGTTCAGGCCCCCCTCTTGTAAGAGCTCACAGAAGCCTGAACTCCTCCACATGTATCACTATGGTAATTTTATGTTCCTACATGTAACCAGTAATGTATATTCATTCTCCCTCTAGAGTGCAAGCTTCATGAGGACAGCAATTGTTTCTGTTGCTCCCAGCTCTAGCAGGTGCTCTCTCTCTCTCTGTAATTATTAATAACTGGAAGAATGATGACAGATGGTAGGTGGTTTCTCGACTGACTGACTGAATGAATGAATGAATGAAGACAAAGAGGAGGGCAACCCTGTATGGAAAGGGGAAAGGAGGTAGGCCAAGGGACAATCTCACCAAGACAGGGAGGTCAGAATAGAATCGTGTGGTTGTGGGAAACACATTTGTTGATTTTCTTTACGAATTGGGAATCAATAAATAATTTTCTTTCTCCAATCATGTAAGCAGACAACTAATTATAGCAAGGCTGGTGGGAATTGCATTGCTCGCATCAAAATCAACCTGTAACCAGCTTTAGAAGCGTATGGCAGAATCGGCTCAGCTTAAATGATGCAGTTGTAACTGAATTCTCTGGTCACAGCAGCTTGCTGTTTAAAAGCAATTAAGTTCAGGCATCAAAAGGCAAAAGCAAGAGGGGAAAGTTCAATTAGAGGCGGATATTTTTCCTAGAGCCTTTGGACATCCTCTTCACAGGGCTGTGAGGGACCAGCGCAAGCCTGACTGAGCAGGACTGAGAGGAGAGCGGGGACAGTGATCTGAGTGGGTTCCCACACAGCAGCAGAATGCAAACAGACCTTGTTATTTCCATCTGGCCTCAGTTTATCCAATAATACATATGTATTCCTCCCTCCTCTTAGTGGTTTGTTATTTAATTTCACCTACGAAGAGAAGGAAATGACTAAGTGCACTGCTGGGAGGTCTCCCCCTCCCCTCCTCCTCCCCGTTCCTCTCACAGGACACAGGGCTATGTACGAAGCTTCTCACCAGCTTGTGATGAAAGCTTATGATGGTTCCTCTCTCATTTTTTCCCAAACCAGCACTATGCACAGCATCCTCCTTCCAAGGCCTAATGGTAGCTGAATTAATGGGCCCACGTCTCTACCCTGTAGGGTGTGGTGTGTTGCTGAATAGGCAGCGAAGATGCTGTTTCACATGGAACATGTGGAGGAAACAACCTCTGCTCATTGGTGTTTTGCCTCTGTTCACCTGACATGTCACCTGACAAAGCCACTGGTGAACTCCCCTTGGGGCGGAGAGCGGAGCCACCTCTTCACATCTCTTTTGTAAAGGTCATATCATACAGTGTGGTCATGGGCTCTGGAACCAGATCCCATGGGTTCAAATCTAAGTTCTGATCATTACTAACTGTAGTACTGTCAGCAAGTTCAGTGTCTCCACTCATAAAATGGGGACACAGATGATATGTTACCTCACAGGACTCTTGTGATGATTAAATGGATAAACATAGGTAAGGGCACTTAAAGTGCTACCCAAGTCATAATTATTGCCATTTTCAGGCAGCAGACTGGTAAGCAGTGGTCCGTATGTGTTGTTTTCCATCTCTAGTCAAGGATCCTGCTGCTTTACTCCTTCCTATCCAGCACAAAGGTATAAGATACACTGACTCATCGTCTACTTCAACTTGGATAGCAGCACGACAATATGTTTTCAGTTCTAACTGCTCAGGTAACAAACATTTCCTGAATACCTACTCCATGTCCAGAACTTGTTTTGGACTTTGGGCAAAGTGACAGCACAGTGTATGCCTGCAGCAAGCTCAGACTCTGTTGAGAGGAATCGGTGGAAATGTCTCTACAATTATGAAGTTTCCTTGGGACTGGAGATGTTACTTGCCAAGGGCCTTAGAGGCTAAGACAGAAGGGATGCCCATGGACAGAGGTGCCATCCCCTTACAATCTTCATAACTGTGTACCTTGGGGCTTTGGGATCTGAATTACAGTATTATACAATTGATGTTTTATTTCTCTTATGTATCTAATACACCATTATATCTCTGGACATAAAATTAAAATAGATGGAATAGATTCAACCACCTTTTACTGAGGCACTGTGCTAAGGGCTTTCACAGGGATTATAGTATTTAGCCAATTCTCTGTGAAGATGTCCAGATTTCTTCAGAAACAAGGATGCCATATGGAATACTTTTTTGATGGATGGAGTCCATTACCACTTGGGCTATGAGCCCAGGTGACTGAAAAAGCATAAATCAGGCAATTGTCCTGGTGTTGCCACGCTTTCCAATTTTTAAACCTTCTGCCGCTAATGGAGATATTAACTGACTCTTGATGATAAAAGAATTAGCTCATCGAATCACCACATCACCATCTGAATTGCAGCTCTGCCTTTTCACTGGTTTCCAGGACACTGTTTAACTTTTACACTAGAGAATGTTGGCTGGTGTCTTTTGTTTCTTTGTGTGTGCTTTATTTTATTACCAAAGGCTTCCGGCTGTCTGGTTTGTACTTAAACCTAGATTTCATGTGTGTGCCTGATGTACGATGAGAGAGAAAGAGAATCTTTCCTTTCCATTGTCTCCTACTCCTGGCTGTCAAGCTCAGTGTGTCAATCAAGTTCCCAAATCTGAGATCTTAAGATCTCATCTGGTGGAAGCCCTCCCTAGAGGGATGGAGAATAGAACGGGGCTGGAATGGGTTACAGGGTCCCCCAGTTCCCTTCCTCAGAGTCTGGCTGCAGAGAATGAGTCTGAATAGTCATGAGGCTGCCTCCCTGGCACTAACCCCAGACCCGTTTTAAATAACGTATCTAAATGTTAATGCACACTTAAGACAACAGTGCAGCTCATACTCTTCCCAAATTGATTCATTTTGCAGAGGGCCTGATACAATTTACTCAGTATAAAAATGTCTCTGGCAATTAGGGGAACAAAGGGGCAAAGCTGGTGGACCACAAGGATAACAAACAAAGCAAAATGATGTGAAAGCTGGGGACAAAATTGAATTTCTTTTTGAATCAGACATTTTTGGGGATGTCGATAGCAAACAAGAAAGGCTTTCTTTACTTGCAAAAGAAACTTGAGAATTCTCCATCAGGAAGAAAAAGATGCAAATAGTGTAAGAAATGATTTTGATGAAATGCTCCGATAGCCTCCCTGGTTCCTGATGGCATCAACTTTAGAGTGTTTGGGGTTCAAATAGCAGGATGCAGCCAGTGGAGAGTGATCCATAGCATAAGTCTGGATCGTTCTACCATGCAGGAAGTGGTGTGTTGCTGAGTAGGCAGCAAAGATGCTGTTTCACATGGAACATGTAGAGGAGACAGCCTCTTCTCATTGGTGTTTGCCTCTGTCCACCTCACATGTTACCTGGCGGCGCCACTGGTGAACTCCTCTCCGGGCAGAGAGGGAGCCACCTCTTCACATCTCTTTTGTAAAGGTCATATCATACAGTGTGGTCATGGGTGGAGGTTTCTGATTACTGAAGAACCAGGCCCTTGACCGCTTCACCGGTGAGACCACATTGGAAGAATGTGACTCGGGAAAATATGCTATAGAAGAAACTAAAATTGTTTAGCCTGGAGCAGGAGAAGTTAAAAAGAGACATGAGGCCTGGCTAGGTAGCTCAGTTGGTTAGAGTGTTGTCCTGATATGCCAAGGTTGCAGGTTCAATCTCTGGTCAGGGCACATACAAGAATTAAGCAATAAATGCATAAGTAAGTGGAACAAAAAATTGATATCTCTCTCTCTCTCTCCCTCCCTACCTCCTTCTTTCTTTCTCTCTTTCTCTTTCTATATAAAAATCAATAAAAAATGAAAACCATCCTCAAAGGAAAGAAAAACTGCCTTGTTAGAATAAAATAGGCTTGTTCTATGTGATTTCAGAGGAGAAATAGAGGATCAACTGGATAATGGTGAAATAGGAGAAGGAACTAACATATATCAGTCATTCTGTTCAAGTTATTCTAGGTGTCTTGTACACACTGTTATAATATTATTTCATAGGGAAATTGTGGTATTAAAAGCAATCCTATGCTTTAGTGCTAAGAACATAGTAAATACTCAATACGTACGTAATGCTGAAACGATACTCCTCACAAAGCTCCTACAAGGTAGGTATTACTATTTGCATTTTATGGATGAGACACAAGAGGCCTGAGGAAATTAAATAACTTTTCAGAGACATCTAACAACTTTCCCAAGGTTACAGAGCCAGTGGGCATGAGAGAGTTCTTCCTGGCTGCTAAAGCTTCCCCTCAGTAGGATGGTCTGCTTTGCAAGAGGGTAAACTCCCTACTGGTTGAGCCAGGTGAGCTGAGCTCTGGCGAGCTTTGGAAGAGGCTCTTGCACTGGTTTGAGGTGGGGGTAAAGGAATTGAATTCAAGTACTTTTAAGGTTCTTTTCTGCTCAGTGACATTATGACTGACATATGTCTTCAAGTTCTGTTAGCTACACTATGGCTTTAATCCATTTTAGCATAAACAGTCATGTTGCAATGTGAAAGTGAGAGGCAGCCACTGACAAAGGGCCAAAGACTCAAGGACCACGAACATATAGTGAAATACAGGAGTTTCTATTTTCACCTGAACTCTGGCTTTGCCAACTACCAAATTTCCTGGCTCAGTTCCACACACAATGAACCTGCTGCCACCAGCTCCCCAAGTTCAGAGGCCAGCTTTGTTAGACAAGGGGGCAGAAGGTTAGTCAAGAAAGTGGATAGACAAGTGAGGACGTTAAAGGTGGGAGTCATCTGGGTCTGTTGAGAGGATGACTCTTCAACGGGCACCAAGAGGCTCCCTATGGAGAGTGATCGGGCAGGGAGACTCCAGGCAGAGCAGTCGCTCTGAGGCCTGCAGGTACACATCCAGTGGAATAATGATTAGACTTTCATGCACTTAGGAAGGAATTTTAGTCCTGGGAGGAAAAACACACACAAACCAATGGAGAGAATATTTAAGGAACAGTTGGAAAGAAGGCAATTGGAATTCATTCTAGCTTATCTGAAAAGATAAAATCTCAACAGGAATCAGTGTGCTTAAGTGGGAATGTAAAGAGTAGTAAACTAAGAAGAGGGAGAAATTGAGGAAAAAAATACCAAGTACAAGCCTCTTGTGGAAGATTAGGAAACAGACAGGGAACATATATAGGAAATTACCTGGAAAATTGGGGGCGAGGGGGGCTAAACGGATCACGGAGAGGGCAATCAGAAAGCATGGGAACCACTTTATTTCAAGGCTAATGTGTGCCAGCATTTGCTTAGTAGTGTGAACAGTTAGCACTACAAATGGAGACGAGGCAGGCTGAGGACAGTCACCCTATCTGGGGTTGGGTAGAAGGAAGTGAGTTGTTATAGAGGATGGAAATGAAATTTTGGCCAAGAGCTTTCTAGATGCATTTTGTTTCTTAAAACCATATCTCAAGTTCTCAAAGAGTCCCTGGTGCAATTAACTTGGGGTTTTGTTTGTTTAATAAGCATTTCTTAAACACATGCTGTAAGTTAGGCACTGTGCTAGGCACTGGAGATGCAGTGATCAATAATGCCCATCCCTATTCTTAGGGAGCCCAGTGGGTAAGAAGGACATGTAAAAGGAACACATGTGGTGCAGTGCTGAGATGTGGAACAGGCAACAAACGTGGGTGCAAAGGATGCTGTAATCAAGTCTGCTTGGCACGGGGCTGGGGTCTCACGAAAGGTTTAGGAGCTAAGAGATTGTTTCTTGAAGGAGGAGAAGAATTGTACTTGGTGGTCAGGGAGGTGAGAGAAGGCAAGAGGGCTTGAAACAACTTGTTTCAATTGGGGTAACTGTGAGTAGCTTGATATAAATGAAGTATGGGTCCAAAGGAGTGGGTAAGCCAGGCTCAAAAGGGTGGGGTAAGATCGGGGTCATGTGTCATGCTAACAAGGAGCTCAGACTTGCTCCTCAGTTTCGGGGTTCACCGAAGAGTTCGAAACAGAAGATTAATAGCCTACTATGTCCACTTGCCAGTTGTCTCATCGAGGTCTGGATGTGTTCCATTTGGGACTTCCTAATGCCCAGGAAGAGTCACAGAAGTCATCCTTCTCAAAGATTTCAAAGATCATTTCACAGAATTAACCAACAGGAGAACCTCATGCTCCTTCAGGTGAACTGAAACACTGAGCCAAGAAGTGGGGCCACAGAAAACAGCACAGCATGCAGCTCTCACTGCAGACTCCCTCTGTCCAACCTTCATTGGAGCGAGGCTTGGAGGAAGGCCCCAGGCCCTCAAGTAACCCAGGTGTGAATGGTATCAAGAAATATGTAGGCTACTAGCAACATGAGCTCTGGTGCCTGGGCTCGGTCTTGCTCTTGGTTAATAAGCGGGCCCTTCCCTGCATGCCCTCCCCTTTCTGGCCACTGTAGACTTACCCACTGGCAGAGGACAGCTATCAGTAATTTGAAAGTAGTAGTGGGAACACTCCTTCTAGGAGCTTACTGATGTAAGATCCTCTCAGGAATAAACACTGCGCCAAATCCGGTGTAGATTTTGTAAAGCCCTTTAAATGTGAAATCCCGTGGTTGATATAGCTCTTAACTAAAGCTCTGAACCATAAGAAAATGCATTTCTTCTATAAAAAGCAAGGAATTTAGCTGAGTATGTGAGTGTGGCACTATAAACAAAACAAAGCGGGGAACAGAAAGCACAGGAGCGGGTCAGGTAATGAAAAACAGGGAGGTGTACTTGGAGGCTTAGAGCGAATGCAGGGCTGAGCTGAGCTATTAAGCAGGTCGTAGTGTCTCTTTACTGTGTGCCATCAGCACTGGTTGCCTACACTTTTTTTTATTGTAAATAAAAGAGCTGATGATTCCATCACCGATTTGGCTTCTTCACCACAGAGACCTGCATCTGCAGGCCAGGGGGCTGGAATGGCACAGAGCTTCAGGAGACAGGGGAGCCAAGACCACGCTCTCCAGTGGACTTTTTATAACTTTCTGGAGGGCCAGGCATGAGGCTTTCTAGTCCCTGCTCTCAGGGCTGCCTGCTCACCACAATGTGCTTCTTCTGTGGGCCAAGGCTTTAGGATTTTGCCGTTTACTTAGGGTGGAAAAGATTACATGTATACCATAGAAAAGATGCAGCTGGGTATTTATCAAGAAAAAAAGGTTAATAATTATATATAAATAATAATATGGTCTTAATCTTTGGTTGATGATAGGGAGGCCCACAGTGGGTGATGAGGACTGGACTGTGGAGTTAGACTGCCTGCGCTCAAATCCAGCCTGTTCCTTACTAGCTGTGTGACCCTGGGCAGACTAATGAACCTCACTGAGCCTCAGCCTCCCCTGGAAAATGCAGGTGATAAGAGCGTCTCCTTCACTGAGTGGTGATAAGCATAGTGTTAAGTGAGAGAACTCACAGAAGGCACTAGAACAATTCTTGGCACCATAGAGTAAGCACTAAGTAACTATGACTCTTTTTCCTTGCTGTGGTCTGAATATATCCCCCAAAGCCATTCAAAAACACCCTAAAGGGGCTTGTCAGAGGAGACATTGAACTGGGTGCTGAAAAGTGAGTAAGGGTCTTCGATGTAAAAGGTGGTAAAGGGCAATCCACCAGGAATAACAAACTTTAACTACTCTTCCTGCAAAGGGGGGGAAGGGGAGATGACAGGAAAGTCCTGGAGTCTAGACCAGTGATGGCGGACCTATGACACGCGTGACATGCGAACTCATTTTTTTGGTTGATTTTTCTTTGTTAAATGGCATTTAAATATAGAAAATAAATATCAAAAATATAAGTCTTTGTTTTACTATGGTTGCAAATATAAAAAAATTTCTATATGTGACACGGCACCAGAGTTATGTTAGGGTTTTTCAAAATGCTGACATGCAGAGCTCAAAAGGTTCGCCATCACTGGTCTAGACCAATTGTAACCAAAAAGTGGGAATAGCTTGTACTCTGAAATCTACATATACTGGGGTGGGAATTTATTGCACACATGGATCATCTATAGGAACTTGGAGTCCTTATATGGGAGGAAGATACTACCAGAGAGAAGGAGAAAGTGAGGGAAGTGCCTGAACCCAGGGCAAAATCTTTTGAGCACTTGAGCAGAACATTTGCTACAAGAAGAGGTATGAGAGGGATTTGGGTGGGGGGTGTCCAGGGATGAGACTTTTCTGTTTGGACACTGCCTTGGTGGGGAGGGAACACAAGCTGGTGGCACATACACACCAAAGTGTGAGCACTCAGAGAAATGGATAGGGGCAGGGGAGCTGAGTGACAAACCCAAAGGATGGTGCAGACACTGCATATGACCAACTTTCTCCAGCTGCCTACCCCGGGCACACATGCCTTCTGTTTGTGGGATGCCCTCCTCTCCTCATGCACCTGACCACTCCCTGTCCCTTCAGAGCCAGTTCGGATGTCTTCTCTGGGCAATCCAGCCACCAGCACACTCAGCTGTGCAACTCCTCTGCATCCCCGTGGCACCCGTGCACACATGCATTACAGCCCTTTCCCCATGGCATCGTACTGTCCCTTGTCATCCAATGCAAGCCTCACTGTTCACCCCTAAAGCAGGATGAGTCATCACCAACCAGTGCCTAAGACTAGTAAGCAATTATTGACATAACACATGCTGCAATGAATGAGTGAATTTCTCGACACCAGTGGTCTCTTGTCTAAATTCCTCCATCTACTTTCAACATCGCCCTCCACATTGGGAAGTGTTGAGGCACAGCAGACACTTCTGAGATGAGAAGTGATTGTTGTCTCTATGCGTTTTGACCTCTCTTTGTACACAACCTATATTTATCATTATGGGATTTGCCAAGATGTCATTCAGACAAGCCACAGGGTTACAGGTATTCACAATTCTCTCCTCTTCCTAGTGTTCAATCCATCAAATATCCAGGGCAGAGTGGGAAGACGAAAGCAACCGGCTTGAAAGAACCCACTACAGCCCCTGGGCTGTCACATCTCGAAGGTCAAAGCTGGCAGAAGCCAATGGTCTTTTCATTTATTTTTCCTGACGCCCATCAATGAAAGCAATCGTGAGTAAAAGTTGTACCTGCCAGGAAAGGAATTGTCCTTTGTACTTAGTGGCAACCTTCACAGTTCAGGTACACTCTGACAGCTGCTTCCTGAGCCCCAGGGAGGGCTACACATCTATCCCTGGGCCCAGGCAGAAGGCGGGTGAAATACTTTTCATCTTGTCATCGATTGAAGACTTTTCTGTGATCTTGGACCGGGATTTAATTTCTAGATCCAGAGCTTATGTTTGAGAAGAACTACCATTGTAGAACTACCATAAATTGATCTGGTGTTTATTCACCTAACACAGAACACCTACTATGTGCTAGGCGCTGTGCCAGGCTGTGGGGAATAAGATGTACAAGCTGACGTCTTTACCTTCAAGGCTTTTGGTCCAGAGTTAAATGACCAAAAATCATATGAGCCTCTTGAAAAGGCTTTTCCTGTCTGATAAGAATAGGCCTCAGTTTTCTCAGAGCCAGTCGTGATACCAGGGTTCAGCTGCAAAGCCTGCTTGAGGAAAAGGCATGAGAAAAGAAAAAAAAGACCCCAAAGATCTGGGTTCCCCTGTGTGTTCCCCATGACTCTAAGCAAATTACTGAGACTCCTTGTGATTCAGGTTACTCATCTGTAAAATGGGGAGAATAATTTGTGGGACAGACAGCAGTGGAGATGAAATGAGTTGATAGACCTTGATGCACTTGGTAACCTGAACATGCACTATGCAGATATTCACCATGAATTTTAACATAGCACCTGCCTCCTGAGAACATAGAAGAGGCAATGGCTCTTCTGTTAACCTGGGACTTAGAGGAGAGTCAATACATGCCATTCTAAAGAACAAAGATGGGTGGTGGATGGTGGGTGGATGGAGGCTCCCTCTGCTCTACAAGATCTAGGTCTCTAGTCTACTCCGTACTCCTCTCAGGCCCCTCTGGCCTTGAAAGCCATAGTCCTTTTGGAGAGAGGATAACAGGTGTGACCTGACTAGACTTATGGGAGGAGACCAGACCTACACAAGGCCTTAGATCTTCCCCAGCCACCCCAGCTTTGGGGGCTGCACAGGAAGTATCAGGCAAGGGTTGGAAAGCCTGTCACAGCCTGTCCACCTACATGAGGGAGAAACGACTCTGCACCCTGCAATCACGTCCATCTCACCTCTTCAAGCTTTCTTCCTAACGTTTCTCCTTACTAGTTAGCAAAAGGAAATAAGAAAACTACCAGCTTATGTTATCGACCAATTCAAGCTGAGATGTTAGCCATGATTCTTAATTTTCATTGTATACCAGATTCCCTGTGGCACTTTCTAAAATACATATGTCCACGCCCCTTCCCAAAACTAATAAAACCAGAATCACTTGGGATGAGATCAGCTGCATGAATTTTGTAAAATGCATGGTTCTGATTTGTTCCCCCAGAGCCTGAGATGTACCTGATTAATGGCTTAAAGTCCAGGTGCTCTAGAGAGAGACTAGCATGTTAGTGGTTGTTTCAATATTACTGCTCACAGGGGTGAGAAATATGGTAAATCCTGCCATAGTCAGCGGGACTGGAACTTTGGGGTCCAGCTTAGAGAATACTGGTAGTTACTCCAAGAATGAGGGGTGCAGAATTGCTACACTTGGCTCTCCTCACTCCCCCATCACCCAAAGCAGCCTGGAGGAGGCCAGCCCTGATTTAATCCTTACAACCACCCCATGAGGTGGGCCAATTATTACCATTTTACAGATAGGAAAATTGAGACTTATAGAGATTCAAAGACTTGCCCAACCTCCCAGCACACTTAGGACCCCAGTGCCATGACTGCATTACGCTCAGAGAACTCCTAGCTTCATGACTGCCCTTGACAAGGTTGGGTCTTCAAGACTGTCCCCCTGCCTGAGAAGTCTGCCCTTGACAAGCCTGGGTGTGAGTGTTAAGGCTTTAAAAAATTATCTTTAGAGCCTTTGAATGGCTTTCTCTTTTTAGTGTAAATCACCCGTACATTAAAGCCCTTATTGTATATTTATCAGTGTGTTATTCAGACCAAGGGGAAAAGGAGAGAAGCTGACACTGTGAATGACTTTGAAAGTGAGAAAATGCTGGGCCTGAAATTAAATCATTGCGACACTGCCACTCGAGGGCATCAATTTCAATAAATGATCACCTTCTTTATTCCCGACCCGTTTATCATGCAAAAAGGATGCAAGGAGGACTTGGGCTGAACAATGTTGAAGGCCACAGGCCTCTGATTCCCCACACTGGCCAGACTTGCCACATTGCTCTGGGCCAACTGGAGTTAGACCCAACGTAGCTTGGCAAAGGCAGCCGGACATCTTTTCAGAAGCAAATTCCTCGTGGCCTCTTTCCATGTTGCCCTATCCTGAGCCTCTTCCTCGTCAGCCTGCTGAGAACTGCTGGTCTATTTACAGGAAACTTCAGGGTCTGTACACTAGTGGCAGAAAGTCTCTGTGGGTCAGTGAGGGGTAACTGTCCCATTTGCCAGAATGGTGGGCAGGGGCAAGAGCGGAGTCTGGGTGGGGAAAGTCATGTCCTGCCCCCCCAGTCCTGACTGGCACCCTGAGAGGGTGTTGCTGATACTGTAGGATGAAAGAAGGAAGCAGAGAGCAGCTGGGAACTCTGTTTAGAAGTTAAGAAGCCGAGGCTGGGAAGGGCTGTGGTTGTTCCATAGCCACGCTGCAAATTAGCGGCGGAACCGAGGCTGAAACTGCATCTCCTGACACCCTTCGGGTTGAATCACTTGGGTTAGATTCCTCTGGCAGGTCCCCCATTAAGATTGCGGCTGGTTTTACAGCTGGGGTCTTGGGTCAGAAGTGACTGGTATACAGAAACGTGGCAGCCATGTGAGAACCAACACTGACTTTGGGTTGTCTTCCCCTGGGGAGGTTGCTGCAGACTTCAGTCTAAGGGCAGTAAGTGTCAGGACTTCTAGAGACAGAGTACAGGAGGGCTGGGCTCCGGAGTGTGCACTCTGACCTTCATCGCATCACATCCCGCCTCCAGGCTTGGTTCCGCTCATCAGGAAATCACTGGGGAAAAGGGAACTCAAGTCTCCTCTGGGTGTAGGGTTAAGATCCTGTGGAAGGTGAGTCTGTGTGCCGAGGACACTCATTTTTCTACCACCTCCTGGATCCAGCCGTGTTTGTGCTAGAATGGCCCTGACAGCTTATCTCGCCTCAAGTCCGAGTATCACCAAATCCTCTCGGTTTAAAACACCTTTTCAAGTATTCAAATGATTGGCAAGTTCTATCCTCTCAGGGCCCAATTCTTCCCTCCACACCTTGTGTAGTCTGGTCATACATGATATAGTCCCCAGACACCCACGGCTGCAGGAGAAAGCCCTGTGCTCGGAGAGGAAGAAGAGTTTGTGATGGATGTCCTGGGAGGAGCCCTGGAGAGTTGCTCCTGCAGCTGAAAACCCCACCAGTCCTTGAGGCTGTGTTTCTGAGGCCAGGAAGGCACGGGCTTCACACTGCTGGGCTGCTCTTTCTGAAGCAGCTTTCTGCAGAAAGGCAGGGACATGCAGGAGGCAGAGCAGGAGCTGGGCGTCCTGTGCTGGCTCTGCTGGCGCTGCTCTTAGCTTAGCCTTTCAATATCTCTGGGTCCCAACTTGAAAACATTTGCACAAGCATGTGCTGCTGCTGTCTTCCCTGTGTGTTCCTTACTGGGCTGGGTGCTCCCTAAAAGCTGTGCCTGTGCTGTCTTTGTCTATTCCCAGCACCTATTATACGGGAGGCACTCAATCCATGGTTTTTAAATAAATGTATGCCCTGGAAAGCAGGTAGCACATATTAAGTGTCTACTATAATTGGGCAAATTGTGAGACATTTTCTTTGTGCCATTTCACAACTCACCATATTAAGTAGGGTATTATCATATTCATTTAATTAATGGGAACTTTGTGGGTTGTAATTTCTAGTTAAGATGTCCTATCTTGTGCCTGCTGGATTCTGTGGCCAGTGGGGCTGGGCTACTGGACATCCATTTCTCTGCTTCCTTGCTTTTGCGACCATTCTGGCTGGCCAGGTGAGCAGGTGAACATGCTGGGCGCTCTCTGTCATCTGTGCCCTAGGAGATCCTGGCCACAGCCAGGCCATGTTGGCAGACATGTGCTCACTCTGTGATTCATTAGACCTGCTGCTTTTCAGGAGGTGGAAGGCAGAGCTGCTGGGATACCCCAAATGCCTTCCCTGACACCAGTGCCTCCAAGCAGGATGCTGCTCCCCATGACATTGTCTGCTCACAACTCATGGCTTCCAGGGACTGCGTGGACTCTCTGACTTGTCATTCCTCAGCCCACGCCTCTGCGTCAGGCTCTCCCAAGATGACTTTGCTATGACAACTTCTTCCCTTATTACTATAAACACTGAATGTCATTTTCCAAATAGCAGTCCCCAAGCCACCATGTTCTGTTCTGAGCAGAAGCCAGCCTCATTCGTAATTATCCCTGTCACCATCAGGATTTCACTGTGTCCCCCTTGCCACACTGAGGACTGTGCTGTTGGTGTCATCACTGACATTAAAAGGGGAGAGCTTCCAAAGAGGCAAACTGTCCAAGATCTCAAAACCAAAAGATTCTTGACCCATAGTCAGAGAACAGACAAGTCTCAATCTTTTGTGTCAAAACTCTCAGTAGAACAGAGCCAACTAAGGTATTAATGGCCTCTTACGTTTGCATCCTGCTCAGTGTGTGAAAAACCCTTTACACCCTTGATTGCATTGACCCCACAGCATCATGTGAGTAGGACCAGCATCATCATCCCCATTTTACAGATGGGGAAACTGAGGTTTGGGAGGGGATGGGATTTGCCTGAAATCATCGAGCTCTTTCTTTGAACATCCTTTGATGGACCACCAAAGGCTGGCCTTTGTATCTTGCATGCCTCTATAATCCTGATAAATAAAAAATAGTCAATAAATGATTGTTCATTGCCCTATGACTGAATAGTGAACTATCACTTACATTTAGGACTTTGATTCACAGCATAATATTTTTTTCTGCTGCACCACTGTGAACTAATTGAGTTTTTCCAGCAATGGGTAAAAAGATTCAGACCCCCTCCACCTTGTCTAGTTAGTGACCTTGGGCAAGTTATTTGACCTCACTGAATTTCCTCATCTATAAAATGGAAGCTAATACTAACTTCTGCTTCGTTGTGTTGTTTAGTATTAAATTTAAAAAATGCATGTAACGTGCATAGCTGTGACTGGATAGCACATCTAGGAAGTGCTTAATAAGTATTAGTAATAGTTATAGTTATTATTATTCAAGGGTAGGGACTGGGCATTATTTGGCAAGACACTTGATTGTAGGGCTCAAGACACTTGCTGCCAA
The DNA here is from genome assembly GCF_000327345.1 of Myotis davidii. NCBI lineage: Eukaryota > Metazoa > Chordata > Mammalia > Chiroptera > Vespertilionidae > Myotis > Myotis davidii. The sequence continues at coordinate 3,500,664 of NW_006293779.1, read as the reverse complement.
CACACACTCATCATGTGACATGGAGCAAGTCCCTTCCTTCTCCTGGGTCTCAGTTCCAGTTCCAACACCTATGAACTGACGAGGGTGAACCAGATAAATCCATGGCTCTTCCCAGCTTTAAAATGCTCTGGTTATTTCAGTGGTTCTCAATGGGGATGATTGCACCCCCCAGGGCACATCTGGCCATGTCTGGAGACATGTTTTTGGTCACAACCACGGAAGGTGCTACTGGCATCTAATGGGTAGAGGCCTGGGAAGCTGGGGACCATGTACAAGTCATTGTTGATGAAAAGAATTATCTGGCTCTAGCTGTCAATAATGCCAAGACTGAGCAACCCGGATCCAGCTCTACACAAATACCCAGCGCTCTCTGAATTGCTGGGCAGGGGCCTGTGTCCTACAGTTTGCCAAAATGCCCACGGACGCAGCATTCCTCCATACAGCAGAGAAGTCTATGGATCTCCTCTTCAAGAAATTACTAAGCAGTCTATACAGCTTTATTGAGAAATCAGTAGGCAGAACCCACCCTCCCCCAACCCAGCACACCATGGGGGTGGAGGATGGGTAACATCTCGTTCAGATGGGAACCCTCTGCAAGGTATTTTCTCAGAGAGAAGCTAAGTCCAAAGTCTAAGCTTAACTAGAAATTTGAGATCTTTCTCCTGCAAACATGCCATAAAGAGGGATCTCTCACCCTTATCCTATATAATAAAAGGTTAATATGCAAATCAACCAAACAGCAGAATGACCGGTCGCTATGATGTGCACTGACCACCAGGGGGCAGATGCTCAATTCAGGAGCTGCCCCCTGGTGGGAGCGCCACTCAGCCCAGAGGCTGGGCTCATGGCTGGCGAGCACAGCGGTGGTGGTGGGAGCCTCTCCTGCCTCCACGGCAGTCGGACATCCCCCGAGGGCTCCCGGACTGGGAGAGGGCACAGGCCAGGCTGAGGGACCTCCCCCCACCTCCTGAGTGCACGAATTTCATGCACCAGGCCTCTAGTTGATTATAAAATAATCAGACCTGGGGCCATTCACAACTGGGGTCTTGCAGTGGTATTTACACTTATGGAATGAGAAAAAAGGCAGCCACAGAGATGCCCTGGTTCACGTTGGCTTTTCAATGTCACCACTTCTAGAGGCACACTGGATCAGGAAGTAGGCAGGTATCTTCTAGAGGAGTTCACTGACATGAGTATTGGCTGTCACTTCAGTATTGGGTAAGCTTTAGAGGTTCTAGAACAAAGGTTGTTCCAGTCTCTACTGATTTGAGACTGATACCGTGTGGTCTCCCTGACCAGTTCTGCTCTAGGTCCCACGCTCCTGCAGGACCTGCTAGGATGGCTACAATAGTTTGCTCTTTCACTTCCCAACAAAGTTCTGCTAATAAAACCCACTTTCCAGCACATTAAATTCCTTTCATTTCGGCCATTTAACACTCCCCTTGGCTGTTTTTCCTTGGCTCTGTCTGGATTTTGGGAAATGAATATCTTTAACACCCACTCATTAAATGCCCACTCTGCCAGCTGCCCCTCTGGCCTCTGGAAGGCCACCAGCCTGGGCAGCCAGAGGGCCCCGCAGACCAGGGCCCGAGACACTATCCAGGGAATAGCAGCAGTGATGGCTCAATCTGATCCCTACCCATTAAAGAGCAACTGTGAGTTTTAAGTAGATGTCATAGACTCTGAACTTTTTCATCCAAAAGCCAAGTTGTCCTTAATAAAATAGATCTGGAATGGGCAAGGACTTACCCATGCTTCCCCGGAGTGGGTACCAGGAGGATCTCTCTTCCAGCCTCGTTGTGGGGCAGCAGCTGGGCGACGTACCTCCCGGAAGGCTGCAGGTGCCTGTGCACGGAGACGGCCAGCCTGCAGTGCTCGCTGCTGCTCCTCATCCACGGGCTCAAGATGGTATGCTTGGAGTTTGCTGAGGTGTTGAGGAGGAGGAAGGAGCCTGCCAACAGACAAGGAAAGTGACTCTGCAGATGTATCCAGACAGGTGGACCAGCAGCACCTCTGCAGCAGGTGTTAGAGACCAATGGCATCAAAGTCCGATGCTGGAGGCCTTCATCACTCTCTTTGCACACGCCAGCCCTCTTCCCCATCTCTTCCCTTTGTAAAATCTAAAACCTGATGTAAGAGAATGGAGACTGAGGACTGGGGCTTTATAATCAGGCACACCAAGGTTCTCACCTTAGCTCCTCTACTTAGTAGCTCTACGTCCTTGAGTCTCAGGCTCATCACCTGTAAAATGGGAATGGAAACCTCTATTTCAAGGGTGGGTGCAAGGATTATGTGAGATAATCCTGGAGAGCATTTCACCCACTTTTAGGCAGGGAGGAAGCACCTATTAAATAAACAATGATTTGATTTTACTGTCTTCAAAGTTAAATTAGAGATGACAGCTCACAGATTCTTTGCCAGCCAATAGGTACAATTAACAAAATCCCCATAGGAAACAGGGGAAGAATAGTGTGTATTACCTAATCCTCACAGGGTAAACAGTTAGAAACTCAACCCAAGTGCTAAGACATTCTTATAGATTTACATACTGGTCTGGGGGACAGTCTAACCGAGTTACTCCCTCCATAAATGTGCCGAGTGGAGCCAGAACATGAGTGCCATCTCGTGAACATCAGTCTAGGGTACCTCCACACCCCAGAAACCAGGACTCTGGCATCTAGGCCACCCTTCAGGTCACAATTTAAATCAGAGCTGACTAAATTCTCCATGTCACATTCAAGCCAGCTTGAGTTTCAATTTATTGTTGGCCAATTCAGTTTCCCAGTAATGTATACATTAGCTCTCAGTTCTCAAATACTTATGACCGGCTCAAGGTTTTCCTTGAGAGGTGTGTGCTTGGGAAGGAAGTATTTGGGTCACTAATAAGGTAGTAGTTAAGATCCTGGCTCCTGCTCCTTTGCTTACCTGCTGAGTGAACTTGGGCAAAGCACTGACTTTCTCAGGTTTGAGTTTTCTGTTTATCAAATAAGGTGAGAAGGGTTGGCTGAACTTATAAATCTCCGAAGATTCATTTCTGCTCTCAGGTCTATGAGCCATGTGAATTTGCAACTGGTCTCCAGAAAGAAATCCTTACAAACCCCTCATCCCCACGCCCACCCCCACCCGGTGCTATGCCTGTGGCTGAGTTTCCCTCTGGGGCAAGCCAACCCTAATTCCAGTAGCAGTGGCCAGTGACAGACAAGAAACTTGTATTCCTGGTGGTTACTGTCAGCATAAAGCACAGCACCATGCTACTGCTCCAGGCATTCCTCCTGGTGCGCTAGTTTACTTGCCACACTTCTGCGTTGCAGTTTTGGACCATTAGATGCTGCTCCTTGGCCGTGGAAGCCAATTCCAACAAGATCTCCAACACTTCCAGTGGGAACCAGCTAAGGAGTGCTCAACGGAAACTGAGTCCTCTGTAATGTTAGGAAGCTTTAGCATGGCCGATGGGCCTTTGAAACTTCTCTACAATCCTCAGTAAATAACCTATATCATTACTCTGTTTTACAATGGGGGAGGCATTCTTATAAAGGGCTTGGAAGTAAAATAAAAGGATTAGAATCAAAGATTCAGAATTAAAAAGGACTTAACAAGCATATAATATAGTGCTCTTGCTTTTCTATGGAAGCAGACTGGAGATCAGAATGGAAAAATGACTTATTCAAAGTCTTAAATAGGAAGTCCAGACCAGACTTCAGGTCTCTGAACTCTGAACTAGTGCTCTTTCCTTCTTCCTTTTTCATTATCCCACTGTATCCTTTATCCTAAAAAATGGCCAGGGTGCCTTGTGGCCAAGTCGTGTAGCTCAGGAACTCAGAGGGATGGGAAAGGAGAAAGAAAGGCAGATAGGACCTGAACCGAATCCATTTGTTCACTGGCTTCCTTACCCACTTGCTCTGCCCTCAACGTTCATTAATGGATGCCTACTCTGAGCAAAGATTCAAACACTGGCTCTGCCCTGGGGACACAGACATGAACCAGACACAGTTCTGGCCTTCAAGGAACATCAGGTCCAGAAGGGATGATGAGGTGTTTGCAGTAACTGCAATCAAAAGCAGAGGTCTTAAGTCACAAGACACAAACGGGCTTTGAGCTAGTCTTCAAGGGCAAGAAAAACAAAGGTATTGGCAGAATCCACAGTGCAGGATCTGAGAGGCATAAATGCAGAAAGTGTGTCATGGCCTTGGCTACTGGCTACCGAGTACAGTACATGAAGAGAAGGCTGGGGAATAAGAAAGGCTAGGGTGTGGGGGTGTGGGACCATAGAGACTTAATTCCTGGCTGAAGATGTTCATCTTTATTTTGTGAAGAATAAGGAGCCAGAGGAGGTTTTTGAGCACGACAGTGACATCATCAGAGAGGTGCTGCAGGAAGGTTACTCGGGTTTGGTGGGAGACAGGGGTCAAGGTCAATACTGACTCAATCGCATCCTACTCCACCAGTCCTCACTAGGCGCGACTAAACGTAAATATGATGGCCTTGTATGTTACCATTTTAAGCAAAGGTACTGTTTTGGGGACAGCCTCTGGGTTTGACTGGGGTTTCCAATACTGTACTAGATTAGAGTGTATCTGTCCAGAGCAGGTGAGAATTCTAGAATCACTTCTGAGTCAGAATCTTGTTCCAGTCATTTTGGAGTCATGGTCTGGGGTTAGGAAAAAGCCACACATGTCACACATAAGGTGTCCTGGTCTGAGATTGTACTCTGATGTATTCAAATAGGTGGAAAGACGACCAAAACCAATTTTGGAGCTTCTGAAGGAAAGAATGTAGGTAAATAAAAGAGGTGTTCCCCTTCTCATAAAAAAAAAGTTTACATGCATGTGCGCATGTGCACACAGATACACACACACACACACACACACACACACACACACACACCTGGGAAAATCAAGTTCCCAGTAGGAGAAAATGAGGCTGAAAATGCCAGGACTTGGGGGTCTTACAGCACCACTGTTCCTCCTTCATAGGTGTGAAAACATGTAAATTCTGTCCCTGTAATTCAGTATCTCAATAATGGGACTCTTTCAGAGATGACTGGAAGATGGATGATTCCTCCACTTCTCATATGTGAGATGATGTTTATATGAATTTTATTTTGTGCAACTGGACTATCAATAAGAGACAGAACTTAAAGTATTTTCACTCTCAATGAAACTCTGTAGTTGAGAGCTATCTACACATCAGCAGCTTTCCTCTACCAAAAAAAAAACAAAAACACAAAAAACATTTCATAAGCTCCTTGGGATATTGTCAGCATAAATCTTCTAAAGTCAGTGAGAATTTATCTCTCTTCTCCCTCTTTTCTGTTTCCTGTTTACTTTGCTCAGAATAGCTTGGGGCTATGTGAAGGCTCCTGGGGTCTCCTCTAATTAAGAGGGATGGCCTGGCAGCTCACAGACCTTCCCCCATGTGGGCCGTGGGGCAACGCAGAAGCAGATCAAAGGCTTTGTTTACACAGTGCTGGGAGTGGATCCTGGTTTCCTTATTAGTGGGTTGGGTTGATATGTTCAACACTTAAATATGAAATAGTTGTTGTTTTTACCTTTGGTCACCAATACAGGGATGTGGGCTTAAATTATGAATCAGAAACCAAGGGCAGGAACCTCGAGGTCAGACAGACGCTTTCCTATCTAGGCTCTGCCTCTATCCAGTTCTAGGATTTAGACAAATTATTTAAATTCTTTAAATCTCAGTTTTCTCAAATTCAATATGGGTGTAGCCTACTTCCTATGGCTCTGGTGGAGGTGAAGTGAAACACTAGTAATATGCATAAGGGGCCAGTACAGCTCTTGGTCCTTAGTAGGAATAAGATACATGGTGATTTCTGCTTCGAGGAGTCTGAGCTCCGTCAGGAGCCTTGGAATCAGAAGGACTGAATTTGAGCCACTAACAAGCTTCCTTTGTTTGTAAACTGCAAGGACTGGATAGAGTCTCTCTAAGGGACCCTACAGCTCCAAACTGTCAGTAACTCTATCGGCCTGCCTGGAATATTATTAATCTAAAGGAACCCTGTCAAGTCTCTAACCCCCAAGCCCTAAAGACTTCTCCTCCTAATTCACCTCTCTGGGGTTTTTAAACCCAGAGTTTCAATCAACTGATCAAATACTCTGTGAACTGATTCCCTGCCTCACTTCCTCGCTTCCCATACCAGCATCATTTTTTCTGTAGATACTTTTGCTATAAGGCTATTATCACTTCTAAATGTCTGATTTAGCACAATGCTTGTCACATGCCAGGTATGCAATGACTTTAAAATATATATATATATATATTTTATCGATTTCAGAGAGGAAGGGAGAGGGAGAGAGAGAGAGAAACATTAATGACGAGAGAGAATCATTGATTGGCTGCCTCCCACACACCCCACACTGGGGATCGAGCCTGAAATCCAGGCATGTGCCCTGACTGGGAATCGAATTATGACCTCCTGATTCATAGGTCGATGCTCAACCACTGAGCAATACTGCACAGACTGCAATGACTTTTTTTAAAATCAAAGTAATATATACATGTGGCAAGAAATAAAATTGTTTAGAATAGCTCATAATAATTTTTTAAAAACTATCTCCAAATCACTCTCCTCTTACCAAGTCTCAAAAACATTTTTAAAGATGTTTACTTTCTTTTGCCTCATGACTCTAAATCAGCAGTTCTCAACCTGTGGGTTGCGACCAACGAAAATACATCCTGTACATCAGATATTTACATTATGATTCATAACAGTAGCAAAATTACAGTTATGAAGTAGCAACGAAAATAATGGCTGGGGGTCACCACAACATGAGGAACTGTATTAAAGGGACGCGGCATTAGGAAGGTTGAGAGCCACTGCTAGTGTTATTTGTTGGTGCAACAATCTTAGGTTCTTTCCATTGATGCCACAGTGAGGAAAAATTGTGCTATCCCCTTTCTAACACTTGATTTTTAAAATCCCTTTCTACTTTTTTATTACTTACTTGTTTAATTTTACATGGCAAATGTATTACTTGTTCCATCACCTATAGACAGTGTCCTCTGACTCTCCTCATGAGAAGATTAAGCTTTTCGTCTCCCTGCCCTTTTCCTCTCCAGATCCACATCCCAAGTCAGCCGTGCTTTTACTTTCCATTGTCAAGTTTGTGCAAGAATGATTCAGGCTTGTGTTTTGTTTAAAGATTGATTCTAAACCTTGAAAATCAATACGCAGATATTTTATACTGATGACTATATATTTTTTCACTGCAGCTAACAGGGCTGTATTTATAATTCTATAGGTTGAATAATACACCCCATTCAATGGAGAATGTTTCCGGCATCAAGATCAAGATTAGATGAATATTCTCTCTCTCTCTTTCACTTTCTCTCTCTTTCTTACATAACCACTTGTCAAAATTGGGGCACATTTTAATTTGCCCTATTTGAATCAGGAATTTATTATGAGTTTGTTTCTCTAGAAATTTCTAATTGCTTTTCTCTTTTATTTATTTTGCACCATATCACTCACACTTCTATATATTCCTTGAAAAACTTTCTATCCTTCTTGAAGACACTGACTTCCTGTTTTAATTTGTATTCGCTGCTTTCTGGGCCCCTAGTAGAGCTATTATTCTCAAACTTCTTTTCACTGGAACACTTCCATTAGTCCCACCGTCCTCAGGAAACTTCCTCAGGAGGAAACTCTTGTAAATTTTTGAATATCTGAAATGTTTGGGGTTTTTTTTCTGTCTTCACACATGGTTGATAACTTTGCTGGCCATAGTTTCTAGATTAGAAAATGTACTCCAGACATTCGAAAGCCTACCTTCAGTGTTGTCCAGTATCAGTGACTGAGAAGTCTAAGGTTGGCTTTATTGTTAAGTCTTTGTAGTCAATCTGTCTTCCTCTTTTGGAAGCTTTCAGGAATACAGAGGTGCTGACATTTCAATATAATGTATCTAGGTATGGATCTCTATAGAAATTTCTCTGTGGCATTGGGTGGGTGGGCTCTTTTAATCAGAAAACACATGTCTCTTTCATCTCTGATAAGTTTGTTTTATTATTTCTCTGATATTTTCATTCCTCCCTCTTCTCAATCCTGAATCTTTTTGAAGAGCTTTATCATTCAAGTTAACGTCTGTATCTAATTGATCTTTGTTTTCTCTGGGGTCAATTTTTTTATGTTGATATTTCTTTTCCATACTACTGGGCCATTAATATGTTAAAGAAGAGACAACGGGCCCTAAATGGAGTCACTTGTCCTAAGCCCCACATCACCAAACTGAGACTTAATTACTAACATAATTACAATTTTCACCTCTTCCAGCAAAGGCATCTTAAACTAGTCAGTCAGGAATTTTCTGGTCAGCACTAATGAGGTCACCTGTCTGACAGACCCTGCTAGCACCTAAAGCAGCGGTTCTCAACCTGTGGGTCGCGACCCCTTTGGAGGTTGAATGACCCTTTCACAGGGGTCGCCTAAGACCATCCTGCATATCAGATATTTACATTACGATTCATAACAGTAGC
>NW_006293779.1:3477466-3490983 GCF_000327345.1 Myotis davidii | reverse complement strand
TAACTCTGGTGCCGTGTCACATATAGAAATTTTTTGATATTTGCAACCATAGTAAAACAAAGAATTATATTTTTGATATTTATTTTATATATTTAAATGCCATTTAGCACAGAAAAATCAACCAAAAAAATGAGTTCGAGTGTCACCTCTGACACGCGTGTCATAGGTTCGCCATCACTGGGGTATAATGTACCATGTAATGTGCTCTGAAAACCCTCCTCTAATCTATTTCTGCTCTAAAGACCATTTGCAGAAAGTAAGGAAGGAAAAAATATCATGAAAAAAGGGTATTCTAGAGGGGCAATCACATATCTATATGTATATCTACATTTGTATCCTCTCTTAAATCTTACGTCCTCCCTGTTTGTCTGACTTCCAAACTGTCCTCATCAGAAAATGGGCCCCTTAGGGAAAAACAATGCTTTTGGAAAGGCTCCTCTGAGTTACCGCATTGGCCTCCCTACCTGAGGCGACTTAAACATGCTGCATTCCAGACCTGACTTCCGAAATGTCAGAGCTAGAAACAAACATGGTGGTTATACAACTTAATACCTTTCTGTACGGGGAAGAAACCCAAGAAGCACAGAAGTTAAGGACTTGCCCAAGGTCATACTGTGTGTTAGTGTCTGGGTCAGTGATTAGATTTCAGGTTTCCACTCCCTGTCCGGGGGTAAGTCCGGTCTCTGCCTGCCCATGATAGAAATTTATGATGTTTCCAGTCAAATATGCAATGGTTTTGGTCCCCAGTTGCCCCAACATCACTTTCCTTTCTCTGCACTCTCACAGCTCTAATGAACAGGCCAGTAGGTCTCATGCCCACACATCTGACTGTCCCCAGAGGTCACACTAAGGCCTAGGCAGGTAGGACTCAGACATACTAATCCTTTGAAAATCACTCATGGGGTCGTAGCATGGTCCCTAATGGCTACTCCTCTGTTCATGTGTTCATATGAAGTGGCCAGAGCAAACTGGGGCCACTGAAAGAGTTCCCTTATTGCCTATTTTACAAATTCTAATTCTACTACCCAGGTAGCCTCAACTTAGCAGTTAGGTTTGAGAGCAGACTTGAAATTTAAAGGAAGGACTAGGTGAAATCACCCTCATTGGCATGCTTTGTCTAATAGTGGAATAACTCAGACTTTAGAACTTCAAAGATCTCGAGCTCTTGAGAATCATTTAATGCAACCTTTGCCTTGCAGGTAAGGACATTCAGTCCCATGAGGTGAAAAGATACACCCAGTAGCTGAGTTATGGTAGGACTCAGTCCCTCTGGTCCCAGCCCTGAGCAGTTTACTGTCTCACTCTGCCGTGATGTCAAATATTTTGGAATTAGCTCTGCTATTCTCTACCCCCAGGACTTCAATTTACTGCTCTTCTGTACCCTCATTGGGAAATACTTTGAAGAGAAATGGTATCAGAGTTTAAAATCAAATGATTAGAGAAACCAAGTGTGTTCATTAAGGGAAGAAAGGGAAGTAGAGGCAGTTGATTTTTCTTGACAGTTATATTCATATTAGCATAATGAGTTCAGTTGTAGCCTAACGTACATTTAGAATATATATAGTTATCTCTCTCTCTCTCTGTGTGTGTGTGTGTGTGTGTGTGTGTGTGTGTGTGTGAACTTAAATAGATCCCCTTTGAGATCTCTATAAACCTTTTGGGTGACATTCTGTAAATTACCTCTCAGGTTCAAGTTAACTGAGGCAAAAGTTCCCTAGAAATGGTAAAATATATTGGTGCTTGCATGCGTACATAGTAAATACATGCATGTTTGTATGTTTGCATGTATATATAGCTATGTCTATTGTATATGCACACATACAAACATTTACAGTTGACCCTTGAACAACATGGGTTTGAACTGAATGGGAAGAATTTTTTCAATGGAACACAGTTCGGCAGGCCCACAGTTCAAATTCTCTTTGTTCAAGGGTCAACTCTGTGGTTGGAATCCACATATGCACAGGGCCAACTGTAGTTATACATGGATTTTTGACTGCGTGGGAATTTGAGGTCCCCAACCCCCATGTTGTTCATGGGTCAACTGAATATATATATATATTTATCTCTATGTGTGTGTACTTAAATAGATCTCCTTTGAGATCTCTGATGTTGTTGAAAAGAATAAACCTTTTTGGGGAAGACAAATGGGCTGTTGCTATTTTATTATTTTTTTTTTGGTGTGTGTGTGTGTGTGTGTGTGTGTGCGCTCACACGTGTTTTAACCAACAGATTTTATTAGGGAAAAGGGAAAAAGCCAATATTGTCTACATACTGCATGTGTGTCCTAGGGTGTCAGCAAAAAAAGATAATAAAAGGCAAAACAAATAAATAGAAGGAAACAGAAGCTAAAGTGCTGAGAAACCTTTTTTTCCCTAAGAGCTCATTTTGGTAATCCTCAAGGAAAACAGAAAAGCACTTGATCTGACAAGAGGGAGAAAGGAGAAGCCAAATGAAAACTAAACAATTGATTTAATTCAATGAGAAATGGGAGGGGGAGATAACAGTATCTGCTCAGGTAGGGAGGGAAGGGAGTCAGGGAATCAAGAGTGCCTTCTCCAAGCGGAACAAAATCTGAGTGGGAGAGAAAGCAGCAGGAAATAGTTTTCCCTTTCTCACGTAGGTGTTTAGCTCTGGAATCAGATTGCTCAATTTTTGCTTTAAGTCTCAGATGTCAAGGTCCCAAAATCTGCCATGTTATTTTTAAAATATTGCTATGTGGTAGCAGATTTTATCTTTTGGGTAAATTTTACTGATTTTTAATTAAAATTTTAAAAAGCAATTTTTAAATAAAAGGCAAAGCAAATAAATAGAAGGAAACAGAAGCTAAAAAATGTATTCCTTGTGGGAGTCTCACAAGATCTCAGCTTGTAATAAAAAGTTCTGACATTACATGTTCTGCAGCGCTCAGACACCCTTTTGTTGAAGAAAGAGAATAGAACATGGACAAACATTGACAACTAAGCCATGCAGAAGAGCACGGGCAGGCCACTGTTTCACCCACATGCCACCATGGGAGAGCTGCATGGAGCACCAATACACCGTCCCTCCCAACTCCTCCTTTTGCAGAACAGAAATTCCCATGCAGGCAGGTGAGGTCCGTGTCTGAGGCAGGCTGGGCATGGCAAGAGGGCCAGGCTGAGTTCTCAAAGGTTCTAGATCAGTGGTTCTCAACCTTCCGAATGCCGCGACCCTTTAATACAGTTCCTCATGTTGTGGTGACCCCCAAGCATAAAATTATTTTTGTTGCTACTTCATAACTGTAATTTTGCTACTATAAACAATATGTAATTATATATGTGTTTTTCGATGGTCTTAGGCGACCCCTATGAAAGGGTCGTTCGACCCCCAAAGGGGTCGCGACCCATAGGTTGAGAACTGCTGTTCTAGATGATCTGGGCTTCCTCTAACTGCTCCTTCCACTTCTCACTTACCCTCCCCCCATATAGTCTGTACACAGGAGTGAGAGCCATCTTCTTAAATATGATTTAGTCAGTCACTCTCTTGTTTTAAACTCTTCAATGGCTTCCCGCTGGTCATATATTAAAGTCTAAATTCCTTACTCTGAGCTAGAAGGGTTAGGGGAAACCTGACCTACAGCAGATGCCATAGGTTGGCTCACTCAACTTCCTGACCAACTGCTCTTGCCTTTCTCTTTTATTGAGACTGGACATTAAAAAGTGATTCATTTTATAGGCCTTTCTTGTAGATAGGAGTAAACATGTAACATGGTTCGGGCCAATGAAATGTAAGCAGAATTGTGCTCACAGGATTGTCAGAGTTAGCAAATAAAAACACACAAGACACTCAGTTAAATGTAAATTTCAGGTAAATGATGAGTAAGTTTTCAGTACAAATAATACTCAAATTATTATTTTCCTGAAACTCACATTTAGCTGGACATCCTAAGTTTTATCTAGTAACCCCATATCTGAAGAATTTGGGGAAAACACCCCTTCTCTGCTTCTTTCTTCCTCTTGCCTAGAACATGAGCATAACGCCTGGAGATGTGGCAGCTGTCTTGTCACCGTGAAGTGACAAGCATGAGTACATGGGTTAGAAAGGTAATGAATTGAGTCACTGATGGTGTTGTTGGACATCTGCACCATTGCTTATCTCTGGACTTCTTAACTATATATAAAAGCCTAATATGCTAAGTGTCAGACTGTTTGTTCAACTGTTTGACCAGTCGCTATGACATCACTGACCACCAGGGGGCAGACACTCTGACCAGTAGGTTAACTTGCTGCTGGGGTCCGGTGATCAGGACTGGGCAAGATGGCTGGACACGCCCTGGAGCCCTCACATGTCCCTCCCCGCCCCTGATCTTGCACGGGTGGGGGTCCCTCAGCCTTGCCTGCACCCTCTCGCAATCCAGGACCCCTCAGGGGATGTCAGAGAACCAGTTTCAGCCTGCTCCCCACAGACCAATCCTGAGGACCCCCACCGGTGCATGAATCCTTGCACTGGGCCTCTAGTGTGAAAAATAAAACAGAACACCCATACTCTTTCCTTGACTAAGCCACTGCAGTGAGGGCTTTGTTCCTTCACAGCTGATGCTCTGTGAGCAGGAATCTTGTCTGCCTTGGGCCAGCTGTCCAGGACCTAACACAGTGACAGGGACAGTGCTTTCCGAACAACCATTTGCTGCAAAGATGAAGAAATGACACTTAACCAAAAAGTGGGCACTTTGCTTGTTTCCTTGTATCTTATCTAAAATAGTATCATCTTTTTATTTATATTGGGGAGAATATTTCTCCCTTTTGAACTGACTGGTAGTTATAGAAGAGGTATTATTTGCAATACAAAACAAATCAATTTTTTAAATGCTCCTAAGTTTAGACTCTTAAGATCAGTGTTTTTCAAATTGTGGTTTGTAACCCATTAGTGGGCCATGAAATCAGTTTAGTGGGTCATGACCAGCATTAAATAAAAAGGAAGAGAAGAAGGAGGAGGAGGGGATCAGGAAGAAAAATAAATAAATGAAATTTAAGATATCCATATTGTAATTTCCCTTTGGGAAATAATGGCTACTAATCTATATGTACACACACACACACACACACACACACAGATACACACATTTATGTATACCATGTTGTTATGTAAGATATATTTCTCACTGTGGATCATAGTTTAAAAAAATTGAAAGGCTCATTGAGTATTGTTCAAATTTCAAAATTCCATATATGGAAATTACACTGGCCTAATTCTGGTCCCTGAGCCACTTCTCATTAGCTGGGTGACTTTGGGAGGAGAAGTAATCTATTTGGACAGCATTTTATGATCTATAAAACTTTCTCATATAAACAATCTTATAACAACTCAGTAAAATAGATGTTCTCCCCCATTGTAATTGCACCAGATAGAGCAGCCACTAGCTACATGCAGCTACTGAATACTTAAAATGTGGCTAATGCAACTGAGGAACTGAATTCTTCATTGTATTTAATTTTAATTAATTTATGTTTTAAAAATGAAACCTGACTTAGTTATGAGAAAAATTTGTTTGGAAAAACTGTGCATGTGAATCTAACCTTCCAACTATAAATTCTATGAAGTACAGATCAAATATTTCAGCTAAAATCTTAGCCTCCATATTGAAATGTACTCTAAGTACAAAATGCACACTGGATTTCAAAGATTTAGTATAGAAGAATAAAATATTTTATGAATAATTTTTATATTGATAACATGTTAAAATAATATTAGATATATATTGGGTTAAATAAAATATATTATTACAATTAAGTTCACCTGGGTTTTTTTTTACTTTTTATTACGTGGTTTATAGAAAATCCAAAATTACATTTTTGGGTCATACTGTATTTCTCCAGGACAGAAATATAGTCTTGCCTTAGGCCACTGAATGAGTAAATCCTTCAATCACTAGGATAGTCCCAGTCAGTAAACTCCAAATCCTTGACTCTTCCCCTGAATTACAAATGACATCACCTTAGGCCTGGCTGTCCCTTTATAAACTGTGAGTGAACTGGAAGATGATAATAACAATAATGATGGCTAACACTTAATGAGTGACTAACAAGTCTTGGGAACCAAGTTTATATTTTACAAGGTTTATTGCATTTGATTTTACAACAGCCCACTAAGTTAGGTATAGGATTATTATACCCAGTTTTTATAGATGAGGAAACTGAGGCTCAGGGATATCAATTAATCTGCCTATCACCTCAAATGGTTTAGACTGAGGAGCCCAGAGTCTATGGGGTCCATGCCAATGACTCAACACCTAGGGCCTTGTTTTGGACCATGGCCCTCAAAAGCAGCGGGGCTCTGTTTAGGTAACATGTAGCTGCATCTCCCAGAGTCCTGTTAGATTAATTTCCTTTGGGAAATAACGTCTACTGATCTTGCTGCTGATTCCACACCATACAGAAGAAATCGCCAAGCTCCAATCTTTGAATATATAGATAAGGCTCAAGAAGGTGACTTTGTATCTAACAAATTTTCAACTAGAAAATTGAAATACGGGCTTCATTATTATGGGTGCTTATTTAAAGATCTATTTGCTATGTGCAACTAAATTTCATTAACAGCCTTAAAATACAGAAACAGATCATGCTTTCCAAGTGAAATTATTTTTCTTTCGTTATAAACATTGTATATACATTCAATGCAATTAAAAAATAGTAAAAGAAAACTTATAGATCTGTTACTCAAACATTTTTTTTGTTATTCCTCCATCTTCATAGGATTTAAAAATTTTATTATTACACTAAATATACATTTTTACTTGCTATTTCACTTAAAATCTCTATATATAAAAAGTCAGCGACCAAAACACCCTAATGACCAGAACCATCAGTCACTATGATGCCCACTGCAGCCAGTGAACTGGCCCGATCAAGGGGTGGGCCAGGTGGCCAACCTCCTGTGGCCTCCCCCTCACATCCCCACGCCAACGGCCCCTCCCCTGATTGGCCTGCAGCCCCTCCCCCCCCACTGGCCCTGTCCCTGATCACCTCCCCACCCCAATAGTGGGCGGGGCTAGCCGGCCAACCTCCTACAGTCCCTCCACCCAGCCAGCCCCATTCCCGATGGGCTCCTACCACCCCAATCAGCCCACAGACCCTCCCACCCCGTTGGTCCCACCCCTGATGGGACCCTACTACCCTGATTGGCCCATGGCCTCTCCCCCAGCCAGCTCCACCCCGATCAGCCCCACCCACTTCGATCAGGGGCAGGGCCTACCAGCCAACCACCCAGGGCCCCTCCCCCAGGCTGCTGGCTGCCCCCCACATTCTAGGGGAGGCCCGCCAGCCCACTGCCCATAGACCCTCCCCATGGCCAGCCCTGGCCTCAATCAGCTCCCCCACCCCAATCAGGGGCAGGGCCTATCAACCAATCACCCACGGCCCCTCCCGCCAGCCCCACCCTGACTGGGTCCCCATCAAGGCAGGCCAGCAGCTGGCCAACCTCCTGCTAACTCCTCCTCCTGACAGGCCCAGCCCCCATCTGCCCTGATTAGGGCCGGGCCAGCTGGACCCCACCCATGCACAAATTTGTACACTGGGCCTCTAGTAACGTAATAACAATTTTCTATTCTCTTTGTAGGCTTTGAAAAAATATTTATAAATACTTGTATAATATTCCAATAAGTGGACATCACATTTAAACTATTTCTTTTTCCAGCAGTGGGGAACATCCAGACCATGGGCCGTATAGGCCTGAGAAATCATTTGGTCTGGCCCTGCCAAAGTACTAGGGGTGAGTTAATTAAATGTTGTCCAAATGCAGAAGGTTAATTTTTAAGTTGATAATTCTGTATGCCCTCAAATGATGCTATACGTATCCAAATGGCTCTTGGCAGAAAAAAGGTTCCCTACAGCTGGTTTAGACAATTATTTCCAGTTTTTTTCTATTATAGATAAAGTTGCTCCCCTGCTCTTTTTAATATGACAGTCTACCTGAAGGGTAGACCAACATATATCAAAAATCTTAAACTGTGTTTGTTCTTTGACTCAACAATTCTCTTTCTAGGAATTTGCTTTTTTTTTTTTTTTTGTAAGAGTTATCTATAAAGACTTTTCTGCAAAGTTTTTCAGCATTATTTATGTGAATGAATATTTAGAAATGGTAAATGTTGAACATAGGAGATTAGTTAAGTGATGTATGGTGTATCTATGCAATATACCATAAGACATGCTGTCTTAAAGGATAGGTAAGGATTATAAATATTAATAACAAATAATAATAACAAAGTTTTCTGTTATTGAGTACCAGGCTCTGTGATTATATATTTAGCAACCCATATTTTTGGTACTATTATTATCATTTAAACCTTAACTACCCATATGTTTGGTACTATTATTACCATTTCCTTTATACAGTATGTATATAGGGCTTACACCCTTAACCACTATAAATACCTAGGATGTTCACTATCTATCATCAGATGGAAAAGGCAGTTATAAAACAGCATGGATAATGTGATCCCAATTTAGTAAAATATAACATGTATATGAATATGTATATTAAAAAAGAAAACATTTGAGAGTAGTCACCAAAAAGTAAAATGGGTAACTCTGATGGTAGAATATTTTTCCACATTCTTTTTTGAAATTTCCAAATCATGTTACTTTTTTGCATTTTTTATTGTAGTAAAATATACATAACATAAAATTCACCATTTTAACCATTTGAAGTATATAATTCAGTAACATTCACAATGTTGTGCATCTATGGCCACTGTCCAATGCCAGAAAATTTTCATCATCCCTAACAGAAACTCCCCATTACTCCCTTTCCCCAGCCCTTGTAAACCTCTATTCCACTTTCTGTTTATGAATTTGACCATTCTAGGTACCTCATATAAGTCCAATCATACAGTATTTGTTCTTTTGTGATTAGCTTCTTTCACTTAGCTTAATTTCTTCAAGGTTTGTCTATAATATAGCAAGTGTCAGAATTTCATTTATTTTATTATTTTTTTATTGATTTTAGAGATAGAGGAAGGGAGAGAGAGGGGGATAGAAACACCAATGATGAGAGAGAAACATGGATAGGCTGCTCCTCACACCCTCCACTGGAGATCAAGCCTGCAACCCAGGCATGTGACCTGACCAGGAATTGAACTGGTGACCTCTTGGTTCCTGGGTTGATGATCAACCACTGAGCCACACTGGCCGGGCTCATTTCTTTTTAAAGTTTGATAATGTTCCATTGTATGTATATAACACATTTAGCTTATCCTTCCATTGGCTAATGAACAGTAGTGTTGTTTTCTACCTTTTGGCTAATGTGAATAATGTAACTATGAACATGGGTGTACAAGTATCTGTTTGAGTCCTTGCTTTCAATTCTTTTGGTTATCTATGTAGGAGTGGAATTGTTGGGTCATGTGGTAATTCTAAGTGTAACCTTTTGAGGAACTAACAAATTATTTTCCACATTACATTATTTTACATTCCCAACAATAATGTGCAACAATTCAAATTTCTCTAAATACTCAGCAACATTTATTATTTTACTATTTTTTTTAATCCTTACCTGAGGATATGATTTTACTGATTTGACACAGAGAGGAAGAAAGAGAGGGAGAGAGAGAACTCAGTTGCCTCCTGTACAGGCCCCAATCGGGAATCAAACCTGCAACCTAGGTACATGCCCTGACCAGGAATTGAACCCGAAACCTTTTGGAGTACGGGATAATACTCCAATCAATTAAGCCACCAGGAGTGTAATATGCTAATGATATGCTAAGGCCACTCAACCACTCGCTATGACGTGCACTGACCACCAGGGGGCATACGCAGAACATGGTGGGTGTTGGCATCAGGTGTCAGAGCCCAGAACATGGAGGTCATCGGCCATGGCAGGATGGTGGAGCACGTGAGCTGGGGGTGCCAGACCAAGGCAGGGTACTGGTCATTGTCATTGAGGTGAGCCTCTGGTGGTTACTGAAAATTCTTTGCTCCCACGCATCATAGTCCTGCTGGGCGCTCCCACCTGCTGCTGGCACCTGGTGCTGGTCCTGATCACTTGGCACCATCAGTGGGGGTGAGGAGCGGCTGACAACCCCAATCACCCCTGAGGGCTTCTCCACCTGCCCCTGCTCCTGAGGGGTGATCAGGGCAGCAGCAACCACTTTCACATGCTGACGACGCCTGCTGCTGGCACCGGCCCCAATTGCTCTGCACCATCAGTGGGTGTGAGCAGGGCTGGTGCTGCCACCACATGGGAGCAGCGACAGTGGGAGTGGGGCTGCCTGCAGGCAGGGGATTTAGGGCTGTGGTGGGAGGGACTGGGTAGGGGCATGGATGATGGGCTGAGACCCACCTTTGTGCCCACTGCAGCCTCACAGCCCACAATTCCTTTCAAGGTGCACAAATTCGTGCACTGGGCCCCTAGTTTAAAGATAATAGCCACCTGTGGCTGGTTTTGTTCAGTGGTTAGAGTATTGGCCCCGGGACCAAAGGTTCTATTCCTGGTCAAGGGCTCAATCCCCAGCCCCTTACGGTTGGGGCCTGTGCTGGAGGCAATTAATTGATGTGTCTATGTCACATCCTAAATCTCTCTCTCTCTCTCTCTCTCTCTCTCTCTTCTTCCCTCCCTCCCTCCCCTTTTCCCTCCACTTTCTCTAAAAAAAAGAAAAATCAATGCAAGAAATATCCTTGGGTGTGGATTAAAAAATAAATAAAGATAATAGCCATCCTAATGAATATGAAGTGGTATCTCATTGTGGTTTCTATTTGTATTTTCCTAATGATAGTGATGTTGAGCATCTTTTCACCTGCTGATTAGCCATTTGTATATCTTCTTTGGACAAATGTCTATTTAAGTCCTTTGCCCAATTTTTAATTGGGTTGTTTGTTTTCATCTGTTACATTTTAAATTAGAAAAATAAACCACAGAGACTTTTATGCAGAGTTTTTAAAAAACAGCATGTCTGATTGTGTCCTTTCCCTGTTTCCATGCCTTCTGCTGCCTCTGGGGTGAAGTTCGTGCTACCAGCTGGACTCCCTCTGCAGCCTCCTATCTGATCTTCCAGTCACATGCTGTGGATGCCTCTGCCATTTACCATCAAATGATGGAATTACCTGTGTCCCTCAGGCCCAGGACACACTCACTCATGCAGTGAGAGTAAGGGTGGACCTTTGCATCTGCATACACCAATTCCTAGCACAGAGAAGAAGCTCAATATTTGCTTAACAGAACTGAACTGAACTCTTGATTTACATTAACTAACTGCTTACCAATCAGGAATGCACAGAGGTACCTGTTTCATTGCACCCCTGCCTACGACTGGGGATTATAACATTTGTTGTTTCAATTTGCATTTCTGTAATTACTAGTGAGATTGAATCGTTTCTCCATATGTTCCTTAATTAGTTAGTTTCCTCTTTTGCGGATTGTTTGTTCATTTCTTTTGTTCAGTTACTATAGGAGATTTAGTGTTTTCCTCATTGATTTGTAAGAATTTTTTAAAGTGAGGCCATTAAACCTTTGTCTTATTATATTTGCTATAAGAAAGTATTCCCATTTTATCATCACTTAATTTTGTTTTTAATATAAAAAAAATCTGTGCAATTTTATGCTATCAAATCTTATATATAAAGTTTACCTTTTTATATTGATGAACTTGAATGTTCTATAATGGCTTTTAATAGTATTACTTTCAATAATATTTGATAATAATAATCACTTTATATAAAAGGTATACAATTTGCTTTATGGACCTTTGGATGGAACTTTTAAGCATAATTATATTCCTAGAAATCATAAAGTTAAAAAAAAACCAGGAAGAATTAAGTGAAGTCTGACTTCTATACTATAAATTGTGCTTTTGTTAGGACTTTCTTAGTTATTAGAGCTAGGGAGAGAAAAAGCCCTAAATTTCAAGTGAGATTTCAATTGCAAACGTTAGTGAGGCCTGAAGAAGGTTTAGGAAAGAGGTTGCAAATAGTCAGCCCTCAGTGCCCATTGCCCACGAGGCTAGGGAGGTTTCCTTTGGCCCAAGTTTGGATCAGCACTGGCTTCTAAACGTGGATTGGCTGTCAACATTTAAGTCAGGAAACATCAGTCACATGAGTATCTGCATATCCAGCTGCTGCGGGGAGGGTGGGAAACAGAAGACCTGGCAACAATAGGCTTGTTTTTGGGGTGCGATAATTCGCTGGATTTGAGGATCTGTTGCTCCCTGAGATGGCCATGTGCTCTCAATTCCCTAGTGTCCCATCTCTGAGGATGAGGGTCAGAAGCCATTCATCATCTTATCCTTGGCCCACTTTTAATAGTATTACTTGGTCTGCCAGGCTGCTGTAGGCATTTGAGTTTTGGTTTAGAACATCAAATCAAGCTCCTGGAATCTGGCTCGTAATCTCACCAACCAGCCCTGGGCAGTGTGGCTCAGTTGGTTGGAGTGTCATTCCATGCACCAAAAGGAGGAGGGTTGGATTCTGGTCAGGGCACATGCGTAGGTTGTGGGTTAGATCCCTGGTTGGGCTGTGTATGGGAGGCAACTGATGGATGTTTCTCTCTTACCTCAATGTTACTGTCTCTCTTTTTTCTCTCTCTCTTCCTTAGGAGGCAACTGATGGATGTTTCTCTCACATCAATGTTACTGTCTCTCTTTTCTCTCTCTCTCTTCCTTACTCTCTCTCTAAAATAAATTTTTAAAAAATTTAAAGGCATTCTTCTGAACTGGGAACAGTCAATCTATGAGTATTTGACTTCTCAGTTTCTATAAGTGGGAACTGCTGCCTGCTTCCTACCTTACTATATCTAATGAATATGATTTATATTGACTTCAATTCAGAAATTCTGTACCTATAGTCCAAATAAGCAAATGGTGAAATGACTTCCATTGCAGGAGTCTGAGGATGCACTTGGTATCTTATGTTGCAGATCTTAATGGCCGTAGGTAATGAGGTAAATGAATAGGAGCAGACTCTCAATATCTTTGGAAAACAGAAGGCTTTGAGTTTCAAGAATCAGAAGCAGAAGACAAAAAGGACCAAAGAGCAGTCAGTTGTTTGAGATTAAAGAAAAAGAAAAGAATAACTGTGAAATATTTCTAAAGGAGATTTAGAAAAAAAACCTTTTGGCTGTGAAAGAAAAAGTGGTTTTTCCACCTATTAAAGACATAAGTTTGTGCAGAAAGAGACTCTCTAAAGAGCCACCAAAGAATCCTGAGATAGGAGAGGGGGTTGGAATCCTGAGCAGCTGTATCCCACTGAGTGAGGGCATGGTCGATATCGGTCCCCAGGGGAACTTGGCGTCAGAGCTCTGTACCTGCGATGGCCAACTGGTACCTGGGAACTTACTTGGGGGATGCTGCAGCCTAGAGAGGTGATAGCCCAGTGCAGTGGTTCTCAACCTTCCTAATGCCGTGACCTTTTAATACAGTTCCTCATGTTGTAGTGACCCCCAATTTCATTGTTACAGATTGAACATAATTAAAGCATAGTGATTAATCACAAAAACAATATGTAATTATATATGTGTTTTCCGATGGTCTTAGGCGACCCCTGTGAAAGGGTCGTTCGACCCCCAAA
>NW_006293779.1:3460053-3477380 GCF_000327345.1 Myotis davidii | reverse complement strand
ATGTATTCACTATCATTATCACTGTCAACACAATCATTACTATCACAAACAAGGCTGTCCTGAGCACTTGTGTTACTGTCAAGGCAACCTTCATGATGAGGGATATAAGAAATGCAGCAAGGACAAATTCTTAAGGTCACAGTCACTATACAGGGGCCTAATAGGAGTGAGCCAGGTAGGGGGATTACAAAGGCAACCACTGATTTCATGTGTTCATTCTTCTTTAAATGCAAAAGCTTTAATCAAGAAATTTAGGTTTTGCTAGTGACTTGGGGCCTATAAGAACTATCCAGGTTTCATTTAAACCTGGAAGTGACACTCAGCTTAGACTTTCTGATCAATATCTACCTGCACAGGTTTACACTGATGGCACTTTCTGGCTTCTCAAGGCTTGCTACTAGGCCTCAGGGACCTGAGCTCGCCTCCATTTGGAGTTTATAAGTTATACTGTTTAGCTTATGTTGTAAGTTGTAAATATCTCTCTTCCAGGCAACTTGTAGTAAGTTACATTTTCATATTTTGATTTCTTCCTTCTTTTAATACTAACGGATTAAATCAGAAATATCTTTACAAGTGTTTCCATTTTACACTCTGACTCTACAATATTTCTTACAACATGTGGTCTATTCCATCGATAGAAACATTTATCATACAAATGCATAATAAAATCACGTATACTTTGTTCTCTAAGTATGTGAGATCCGTAACTGTGTCAGTCCTAAACAGGTAGATTTTCACTGCCTGATTGATGGCTGGAAATGAGCAAATTCAACCATTTGTAATAGAAAAATGAAAAGAATAAAGGGAGCAAGAATAACCCTGAAATTGAGACATATTCTCTAAATTCTGCTTGTAAGTAGCCTAGAGCAGATCATCAAATAGCCCATTTGGAGACACTAAACCATATTGAAAGTGCTTGGTTTTCGGGAACCAAATGGTCATGAGCAATGTAGCCAAGGATGCTGACATCTCTTAGGGAACTACTTTTAAAATAATTCCCATCAGATCTTCAGAGTTCAGGGCTCAGAGATCACTGATCTCAGATCTGGGGTATGTGGCTAGAGCATTATTTCAGCAGGTTGATAGACTGGGAATAAGTAGCAAAGGCAGATTAACAACCTTTACTTTGATCCCTCAACTAACAGCTGGGCATGAGACAAAACTGACCAAGGGCTCTGAAATAAAAGCATTCTCCTTCATTTCATAGGTCATGAAATAGTTTTAAGCATCTGCTATACACATTATATTGAGTGGGGTGGAGAGTGTCTCTATAACAGTGTATGCTCTCTTTGTCCTCAGGGAACATAGAGTATAGTAGAAAGAAAAGCAGAACAAAACAAAAGGCACAGATAGGTCCCAAGTGCCAGAGTTGTGAAATAATGGATGCTGAGATTTTAGGTGGTGAGTTAAGGTTAGACACTTGCTTGCATCCAGTCTCCTGTGCCAGCTTCCCTAAGTTGACTCAGAGAGTCTGAGCTCGCATGCAATGCTTTTTGTACCCCTGGCAAAGGTGTCCTCTGGGCTGGGAGTCCATACTGCCTCCTCCCCTGTTTGACCAGTGATGTCTGCACTGCATTCCCCTTTTGAGCCTTTGTGTTTCAAAAATTCTTCTGGTTGCTGGAAAAAAATGGATGCCAACCAAATCTGATCTGAACAACTCCTCCTGCTTTCTGGCATCTATAAATACTTGATGATCATCCTTAATCGTGGGCTTATTTCTTCCTCATGTTCATTATGTTTGTCTTCTCGTGGAGTGTCCTGACACTTCAGATCATTCACAGAATCAGAGAACCTTAGACCTGAAAGGACTCTTAGAATTGGAAATGTCTGACTCCGTGCAGACATATTCCTGCTTCTCTCAGAGCTAGTCCTTGGTTAAGTGCTTTCACTCTGCCTCTGCCAGAGTCCTTTTTACCCTTAGGCTTGCCTACAGAATAAAGCCCAAACTCAGCCTGGCCCACATCCTCTTCAGACCTTCCTGACCTAAGTTCCTTCAGTTGACTCCATGACCTAGCCCCCACTCCACAGGGCTGATCACTGCTCTCCAAGGTGCCCTTCCTCCAATTCTGCAGACCCCCCTCTCTGCCCTCTCTCCCCTTCTCTACCTAGAAATCTCCTATTGACTCTTCAAGTCCTATTCAGAGGTTGCCTCCTTGGTATGCCTTTTCCAACTTCCTCAAGCAAGGTTAGCCTTGTTTTCCTTTCCCACATCCATAACTTTGTGTATAATATTTCCCCAAAGTTAGTGCATTATTATGACTGTGTGCCCTTGTTTCTTGCTAGTCTGTATTCTACCCAAGGGTATGAATCATGATTCATCCATGATTCATTCATGAATTCATCCATCAAGCATTTATTCCAGTCCTGGCACATAGTAGATACCCATAAGTGACTCCTGAATAAAGAAATTTAGGTTTAGAAATGTGAAATAATCTATTAGTTGCTTTAATAGGTCAAAGTTGAAAAATTTAAGAGGGTAGCTTATAAGTTTCTGTCCATAAATACTACCAGACACATGCACAGGTGGTAAAACTAGCTTTCTAGTCAATGTGCATCCAGTATCTGATATATTTCAAAGGACAGATCTACCCAGATCTGAAAGCAAAGAGTTCCTCAAAAGTTGAATGGACTTTCCCTCATCCACCTGAGGTGGTAGAAAACCCAAACAGAACTTCCACAGCCGTTCCAGGAACCTGGGTATTGAAGAGGAACCCAGCCAGTGGCCTCAGGGCCTGCACTCTGTAAGTGGGTTTGGAGATTCAGGATTATGGTCAAGGCTATTTGTTAGAACTTCAGAGAGCCAAGAGGACAAACATCGTGGGGTCCTGTATACCGGGGTGGGAGTGATGGAGTAAGTAAGAGAAGGAGCCCTGAACTCCTGCCAAGCGAGCAGCTGAGGAGCACAGGCTGGACACTTGTTATCAGCGACAAGCAACAGAGATCTCCCGAATCATGACACAATTTTTAATATGGTCAGCTTTCTAATCTTTGTTGTCTCTCTACATTCTTAATATTTACCACCAACTCTTAATGAGGTTCTACATCTTCATTTGGGGGGACATACTTCTATTAATTCATCACATTTGGTCCATAAGAAATTTCAGCAAGTCATGGATAAATTATTGCAAAGCATATTTATTTAGCACAATCTAATTATTGCAACGTTCAGTGAAGGCAAATGAATAAATCATGAATGGAGAGTAATGAGGGCAAGAGTTGCTGTGCATGTTTGTAGTGAGTATATATGTGTGTGGAGATGCTTATATGTATGTGTGTTGACCTGTAAAACACATTCTTCTGATATGGCTTGGGATTTGAATAAAATATCTGTGCAAAGACTCTTTTGATCTGTACTGTCCAATACAATAGCCCAAGCCCCACATGGCTATTGAGCTTTTGAAATGCGTCTAGCCCAAACTGAAATGTGATATAAGAGTAAAATACACACCATATTTTGAAGACTTTGTTTGTGAAAAAGGTAAAATATCTTATTATTTAAAAATCAGTTTTGAAGTTTCTTAAAACATTAAACATAGAGTTAACATATACACCTAGCAAATACTTTCTTAGGAACCTACCCAAAAGAAATGAAAGCATAGCCCTAGCCGGTTTGACTCAGAGGATAGAGTGTTGGCCTGCGGACTGAAAGGTCCCGGGTTTGATTCCAGTCAAGGGCATATGCCTGGCTTGTGGGCTTAATCTCCAGTAGGGGGCATGCAGGAGGCAGCCAATCAATGATTCTCTCTCATTGTTGATATTTCTATCTCTCTCTCCCTCTCCCTTCCTCTCTGAAATCAATAAAAATATTAAAAAAAGAAAACATATATCTACACAATGATTTGTATGTGAATGTTCATAGCAGTTTTACTCATATGTAATAGCCAAAGACTAAAAACAACTCAAAGGTCCATTAACTGGTGAATGGATAAAGAAAACATGGCCTATCCATAAAATGGAATACTATTCAGCAATAGAAAGGAACAAAGTACCGACACATGTTGCAACATGAATGAATGTCAAAAACATTATGTTAAATGAAAGAAGCCAAACTCAGAAGGTCACATATTTTACAATTACCTTTAAAGCTATAGAGACAGGAAATACACTAGTGATTACTTGGGGCTTGGAATGAGAACGGAGAATGATTACAAATGGCCTGAACCAAATTCCCACTGAAATTTGCAATGTAATAATTTTCATATTACTTACATGTTGAAATTATGTTTGGGATATGTTAGGTTAAATACAATCTATTATTGTTAAAATTAATTTCAATTGTTTATTTTTCCTTTTTAAAATGTGGCTACTAGGACATTTTAGTAATGATATTTTGCAAGACTTTCAAGGTGACTCTAATATAAGCCAGCATGAGAGTTACCAATCCAGGATCTTGCTCAACAAGCACTTAATAATGAACTTTGGATTAAAGGAAAAAAGAAGACGAGATGGACAAGGAGGAACCACAGACTCCCACAGGAATGCGAACTTTGCAATACTCTTCCCAGCCAGGGCAGGACCACTCTCCGCTCCCTGGTGGTGGTCCAGCTCCTGCCAGGGAATCCCTGCAGCGTAGGAGACAGCTCATGATCTGTGGGACATGCTTTAATTGTGAGATGTGCATCTCCTAGTTCAAGCTCAAACTCACTGCACTCTAATGTCCACTTATCAGTCTTATCCTGCCATCTGGACAAGCCTGATAAGTCCATCCTCTCCCCACACAATGATCTTTCCACTATTTGAAAACAATTATCAGGATTTCTAAGCTCTCTTTTTTCTATATTATATGCCCTCAGTTTCTTGATCTGTTCCTGGCATGGCCCCCTCTCCAGGCCTGTAACCATCTCTCAGCAAGAGTTTGTCAATATCCCCTAAAAATGTGGAGACTCCAAATGCTCATCCTCCAGATGGTGTCTGCCTGGGGCCAAGTACAGCCGGACAATTACATTCCTTGATAAGGCCATTACAGTCCTAGTAATGCAATCACTGCACTACATTGGCTCAACAGCAGAACAATTGGGAAGAGGAGAGAGAGGAAGGAAAAAAAGAGAAAAAGGTAAAGCTAGATTCCTAAAATTTTTCATCTGTAAAATGTTAATGTTTGAATATGCCACTTCACAAAATATTCATCTGAGTGGATGTGGCTCCAACTCATGAGAATAGAGGGATTGTAGACAAAGAAAGAAATTCTCATCATTTGAACTTTTTCCTTCACTATGAGCCTTTCATCAAGTGTTCCAGGGATCAAAGTTTGGGGACATTGGCGAAATGACAATACTCAACAAAGGGCTTAGCAGATCTGAAAGGCCTCGGTCTACCTTGGGTAGGGTATGTGCTATTTGGGGAGTTTGACTTGGTTCCCAAAGTTAAGCCCAGATCAAATGCAAACCACATCTGCTGGAGAGGACATTCAAATGCCATGCTGTGAACTGCAACTGAGCCTTACACTGATTTGCTCACAAAAAACATGGCCTCCTAAAGAGCAGCGGCCATGCTCGACTCCATTGTGCTGGCACAGGGCCCGGAACATAGGTAGAAGGTATTTGCTTCTCAGGCAGTGTAATTACACACATCTCTCTCCAAAGACAATTCATTTCAAAATCAATTTATGGATATCAAATACTCTCTTTGTGCTAGATACCTAGGTAGGGTGCCTTTACATATGGTATATTGTGTAACGTTTTCTATTTTTTGCAATGTGGTAACTTGGAAGGGGGACATTGATTGCTATTCAGAAAAGACCACTAGACCCTGGGGAAGATGGACTGCTGATATTGGAGGTAGGAGAAGACCAGGGAAGTACCAGAAAA
This sequence comes from Myotis davidii, assembly GCF_000327345.1. Lineage (NCBI taxonomy): Eukaryota > Metazoa > Chordata > Mammalia > Chiroptera > Vespertilionidae > Myotis > Myotis davidii. Next base: position 3,471,573 of record NW_006293779.1, on the reverse strand, counting down.
CTCAGGACCTATCACATTGGCCTCCACAGTGACATTGCGCACCTGGATCATGTCTCCTTCTCTCAGAAATTACCAAAATTCTACAAACCAATACCCTCTTTCCGATGTGAGGAATTGTCTGCCCTCCCCAACCCCCAGTAATATACTTTCCCAAGGAATAATTCTTCTGAACACTGAAAACAGACATTTCCAACTTGGACTCTCAGAGGCCAATCTCAAAGAGTGACAGGCGCTCTCTCTTACCTATCTTATCTATTTGACTATCAAAATCAAAACAAAATTAAATCAACAGAGAAGCAGACACTGCCAAATGGGTGTTCCAGACAATAGGGTGGTGAAGGCCTGGCAGGCTAGAAGGGGTCCATGGGGAAAAAATGAGACCTACATAATACTTTCAACAATAAAGATTTAAGAACAAAAACAAAATAAATATGAGTGAGCGTAGAACTCCTGGCCCAGTGCCTGGCTTGGAGGATCCCACCACCAACTCCCATTTCTAGCAGAGAGGGCAGACTGCTGCTTCCTGGCTCCATTAGAACGATGTAGCAAATGCCCATCTCTTCCAAGATTTCCTGTCACTGCCACGGTATTCTGGAGGGGATACCTCACACTGGGTTGGTTAGCCTTTCCTATCTACTTCTCTTCTTTCTCTGCTTCCCTCTTAAGAAATAAATGGAAATAATAAAAGCACTCGTATTTGCGGAGTCCTGAAATGAACAGCAGAGCTTAGTGGATCCACTGAGGTCGTTATAAGTGGGCACTCGGGCCCGAGAATGGAGGTCGCATCTAGAGCACTGCTTGACATCAGACGCCCTGAGCCACTCTTGTTGTCTTCGGGCCGTTGCTTTATGTGTTGGTGTGTTTGTGCTGCTACACTTGACTTTCCCACGGTTCTTCCAGGGTTCGATCTGAGAGGGCCCCGTGCCTTCTCCCTCTATCACTGAGAGGTCAGGGGAGGGAGTTCTGCCTGCGGAGGGCAGCGCGATTGAAAACGTTTACTCTGGTTTACCTTCTCTTGAGGCTCTGACTCTGGTATTTGCAAAGCTCCCTCTGAGCTCTTCCCAAGAAAACACATATTAGATGCTGTGCCCAGGAAGCATGTGGAAAGGTGGCCTTAGATCAGTGATTCCCAAAGCGGGCACTGCAGCGTTCCAGGGGGGGCGGTGATGGCCACAGGTGCATTTGTTTTTAACTTTTTTTGTATTACTTTTCTATTCTGAGTTCAATAAATAGTTTCATAATTTCAAACTTCAGTGTTTCTAAGTGACCCCAGCATCTGACTGAAGGGCTCCAGGTGAACCTCAGCAACCTGCTGATGGGAATTTGGGGGCAACTCGGGCAAGGCAACTAGTTTCATTCTCACGAGTGTAAGTAACATTTCTACACAACTGCTCTGCCTAGACAATGAGCACAAGATGAGCCCTCAAAGGCACACTGCTTTCTTCCTAGGGAAGGAGAAGGTTTTGTCTGTTTTCAAGTCTAACATTCATGGATCTTTCCAGAGAAGCAGGATAGCTCACCTCACAGTGGGACCCCCAGTTTGCAGACCAGGTATGACCAGGGGGATATACCAGAACACCCTTAGGGGAGAATAGCCTAGCCTAATGACTTGAGGCCATTTGCAAAAAAGTAGAAAATAATAATAACAACAACAATAACAACCATTTAACTGATCACCTGCTGTGTGCCAGGCATGGAGCTGGAGAAGGAACAACTGAACCACACACTCTAGTGATGGTCAATACGCCCTGTGCCCTGGGGCCATGTGCTGTTGTAGCCATGCAGGGCAGGATGATTTAATTCCTACATAAACCCCTGGGAGAAAAGATTAATTTGCCAATTTTTGCAAATGACAAAACTGAGGCAAAGCAGGTTCAAGTCTAAGGATAGAAGTACTGTAAATGGTGAAACTAAGATTTAAACCTAGGTCTCACTAGCATGTAGCTTCCTAATGGTGAGCATGAAGGTAGATATAGATGATGATATAGATATAGAGATAGAGATAGAGATAGAGATAGAGATAGAGATATAGATATAGATATAGATATAGATATAGATATAGATATGGATAGATATACATATACATATTCTAAGACCCAATTTAGCTGCTTAGAAAGCCTAAAGGAAACTTAGAGTTAGTGAGGGGGGGTGATCAAAACAAAGGGAGGCAAAGTAAAACAATGAAGTGTTAGCAACCAAGCATCCAGCAGGTGCGTTATGGAAAAGTAAGAGTTGACAGCTGCTGAGTAAACAACACAAGAGCTTAAACAAATGAGAATGAGAGGAGCCCTAGGGAATCTACTTCCCAGTCAGATTTGTTAGTGGAGAATCCCCAAGGCAGTGGCCCAGCTCCCCTAATCGCCAGCAGCAATTAGGTTTACACAGGGAAAAGCAGGGCAGCAAGACGAAGCAGTCAGCCTCACTCACCCAATCACTAGGGCACAGCAGCAACCTCATAGCACTCTGCAAACCTGATAGATTGTTATTCTGAACATAACATCTGTTTTTCTCCTAAAAGGATTTTATTACCTTTTGCATATGAGTTCAATACATGGTGAGATTGAATTAGAGCAGTTGGAAGAGGAGGAGGGGGAGGAGGGGGAGTGGGAGGAGAGGAAGGGGGAGGGAAGGAAGGGAAGGAGGGAGGGAGGGAGGGAGGGAAGAAGAAACAGAGAAAAGAAAGAGAAAAATCTAAGGGCAGGTGTGAGAACTATTAGTACTCAAAACTTGATGTCTAAGCACCAAACCAGCTTTTTGCCTGGAGAGACTCTGCCGATACTGAGCTTCCCTTTACAGAAAACGGAACCTGGTGTCCCTTGCTTGAACATATACAAAACTTGAACCTGGTGTCCCTACAAGCCAGGCCCAGGAAAACAGGTCAAGGCCAGAGCCAGGGCCACCCTGCCTGGATCACTTTATGTGCCATCCAGTTTGTTCTGGCCTGTTGATGGTGGCCACTCACGCCTGCTGAATCCTAATCCGTTATTCGGATCCAGTTGACCTAGTGGCCCCATCATTCTTGGTCTGGACATCGTGGGTTACACTGAACTTGCTAGAGCATCGAGGAAGTACTGCTAGTTTGCCTCATTACATTTAAGAAACCAGTAATAGTAGCAAAATCAATGTGCTTTATCCCAATACAGAAATGCTCTTGATATACTGACTTGGTTCTATATCGAACTTTGATGATATTTGGGGGCAGATATCCCCCGAACACTTTCATATTGTTAAGAAGTTAACCCTTGTAAGAACTGAGAGCAGAATGTGGAGAGACATATTGTTGCATACATTGCTGGTAGGAATGTACATTGGCTGAAGTTATCTGGTGGAAAATTTGGAAAGAACCTTAAAATTTGGCAAAAAACTTTAGCCCCCGCAATTCAAACCTCAAAATTGATTTAATGGAAATGAGATGAAGGTGAGTAAAAATTTGGTTCCCAGAATATTTTAAGAAATATTGGTTATAATAGCAAAGAAAAAAAAAGAAAGCCTAAAAAGGAGAATGAGTAAGTGAAGTAATTCTTCTTCATATACGGGAATTCATATACAGGAATAGGAGATAAGGTTGGAGTGGAACAGTTCATGACCTGGGAGATGATCATGTTATATCCCTATGTAATAAAACAAAGGTCACCAAAGAACTGTAGTATGATGTATGAACTATATGTGTAAATGTATGCATAGAAAAAAGAGACTGGAGGTTAGGCACCAAAATGTTAATGTGGTCATGTTTAAGTCATAAAATTGTGAGTAATTTTTATGCTTATCTTTTTTTCTTATTTTCCCCCACAATGAATATGTTATTTTAGTCAAAATAAATTACAAAAGTAATTTTTTTAAAAGATGCAATGAACTCTGGGTGTGGCTTTATGTCAATGAAGACGTCATCGTGTAGGAGGGGCCTTTAAGGAAAGCCAGCCTCTCGTGACCACAGGCAACAGAAACCAGATGCCACCATTTGGTGATCTTACTGTCCTCTGTATTCTCCCAAAGTGAAGGACTCAACAGATACTGAGCACATCCTTGCTGACAGATAGATTACCTATCGGTTATTGATAGAGTAGAATTGTGTGACCAGAGCCCAGAAATACTATCCTTGCCAAGAGCCAACAAGCAGGACAGACTGACATTTTCCATCTCAATGCAGCCGCCCATCCATGGTGCCAAGCCCGTGTTCTTCTCCACATGCCCAGTACCTGTCCTGTGCCTGGCACATAGTAAGCACTCAGGTGTCTCCTTTAAATTGACAAAGCCTTTATCTGCTCTCTTTTCCCAGTAGGAGTGATATTTCAAAGACTCTTACCCCCCAAAATGTCTTCATACAGAAGTTTCACCGTTAGGCGACATCAACGCACAGCTGTACTTGAAACAGCCTGAAGATTCGCACGCTCCTCCCCCCTGGAGTACACGCACAGACTCCCTGAGACCAGTGACTCGCTGTTCCCACGGCAAGGCTAGCCCGGTTTCTCCTTCCCAAGCAAAATACAAAAGATGAAGCAATTATCTGCAGAGTTCGGTAAAATGTCAGCTTTTCTCTGAATCTCCTTTCTAGTCTAAATCTCATTCCATTTCCAAGAAAGCGTTTTCCTGATTCATTCTGCTCCATTTTCTCAATTCCTAGCTTAGCTTCAGAGAGAAGGCTCAGCCTATTAGTGTTAAATACTAGGCTTGGGATGTGTGCACCTCTTGTCATCTCTTGGAGGAATATTTGACCATGAAAAATGGGCTTTAATAATAGAATGTTGAGAAAGATGACACAGAGATGATTTACCCACGTATACATATATTGTGACATATTAAACTGCAGACAGTTTGGGTGAGTCTTAAATAAAACATTTGGGTGAGTCTTAAATAAAACATTCAATATCTGCACCAGCACACAGCCAAAGACACTGCAGAAAAACAAAACCAAGAAAACATCCGTACGCCACTAGGAGGAGCGGGGCCAAAGCCAAGTTCCCCGCCAGCCCCCCTCCCAAATGGCTCTGCTGTGGGTTTCTGCCTGGCTGCGGAGCACTGAACTGAAAAAGTGGATAATTAATGAAAAATTTAAAATTCAGCAGTGAAATTACCTTTCCCAGTGACTGACACAGGCAGTATAAATAATTCAGTCTCTCCCACAGCTGACCGGACAGAGTGCCTTTCTGCTTTTGTCAACAGCATAGAGACATTCTCTTCCCACTGTCACATTTTGTAGTGGCAACAAGTGTCACTGCCCAAGTCGACAAATGAGAGGGGGCAGAGAAAATTAAATTGCCAACTGGTTTCAGTCATTAGCTCTGAATGTGCAGTGTGCTTATCTGGTGGGTGACTCGGAGCGGAGGGCAGGCCTTTCAGGCAGAGGTGCCTAGTGGTCCGCAGGCAACGCACAGCCACTAGAACTTGGGTGCCAACTAACTCCTTTCTGCCTGGCACCACCTGCTCACTGGTCCCACGGCCCCTGAAGTAAAGGAAGAGGAAATGTGGGCTGGGCTCCTGGGTGGCAGAGATAGTAAAGAGAGGAAAGAGCTAACTGAAGGGGGGGTGGGGGGGAAGAGCCCTTCTTCCCTTTGGGTCCTAAAATTGAAGCGTGCTGCCAACATTTTCTCAGTGGGGCTGGGTGGCCGTGAGGGATGGCATCTCATTCTGGCTCTGTCTGAGGTCTGTACGTGGGACCCACAGAGCACCCTCCAAAATCATGCTGGTTCTTTTCACTTCTTGCTATGGGAGTGGGGAATCTTGCAGCGGTTCTCAACCTGTGGGCCGCGACCCCTTTGGCGGCTGAAGGACCCTTCCCAGGGGTCACCTAAGACCATCCTGCATATCAGATATTTACATGACGATTCATCACAGTAGCAACATTACAGTTATGAAGTAGCAACGAAAATAATTTCATGGTTGGGTCACAACATGAGGAACTGTATTTAAAGGGCCAGAAGGTTGAGAACCACTGCTCTAGAGACTATAGCCTGCGCCCCCTGCAGTGGTCCTTTCTCCACCCCAGGGAGGAGGCCAGAGGCTCAGTGCCCAGAGGACTCCACCCTCAGGGCCCCGCTGGCAAGCCCTCTGGATGCTGGCTGTTGATTTGCACCCGGTAGGGCTTGAACTACTTGAATTCCACCGCAGTGTGAAGCTCCTCATCCTTGCTCAATGAATTTTTCATGTTTCCTCTCCTTCACCCTTAGGGCCTGAGCTTAGAAATCAAATAGCCTAGCTTTGTAGCCACAGCAGGGGCAGGAACAGTGGTTACCACCCACTGTACCCTTGGCACTCCCATTCTAGGTAAGGACCCAGAGCAAATCACTTAATCCCATCTCTGTCATTTCGTAACTGCATTACTTGGGTAAATCACTTAGCTTTACTCACTGAGCCTCAGTTTCCTTGTCTATAAAATGGGGTGGATACTAACATGTGCCTCATAGAGATTGGAGGTAATAACAGATGAAAAAATACCTGGCACAGGGTGTCATTAAATGTGACATGCTCAACATATGTGACTTCCTCTCCCTTTTCTGCCCCCGAATGAGGTCCAGAGACAGTGTCTTTTTTACAGATGAGGACATGGAGGTGACAAGGAAATTGATGGAGTCCCTTAGCCATTGCTCAAATAATCAAGGGGAACAAAAAGGCTTCTGGGAGCAATACAGAGTTCCTCCTCTGCCCAGGGCCTGGGCTAAGGACTTAAGGAGATACCCGAGTAGTGGGATAAGAAATGATCCCAGCCCCGAAGGAACCTTCTGCTTAATTGGGGAGTAGTCGACCACTGTTGAAACAATTAGCGAATCTCCTTCCTTAACAAGAGCCTCTGGGTAAAGAGTTTAGCACTCATTCCTAAGGGAGGCTATTCAGGGTTATTTATTTCTCATTAGACTCTCTAGGGCATGCTAAGAGCTGCACAATTAAACTCCTTATATCAAGGAAACAACTATTAAAACCTAGGATTCTAACGGATTTCTAAAAGGAAAGAGAAGCTAAACAACTAAGATGGATTCTCAAGATATTACAGAGACATGAGACCTGGAAGATGATGTTTAAGGAAGAGAGAATATATGCATATGTAGTCAGCTTTGCATATGAAATTGGCTTTTTTTTTTTTGAAAGCTCTCTTCTCTGGGGAGCTTAGTGAGTTTGCTCAGATAGGACAGCAGTGCTCAGGATGTGAACGTTCCAGGAATGTTATGTGTGAAGAGGGAACTATCTGAACAGAAAGTGTGTTTGTGAAAGTGCTCCGGGTGAAAGGGCTCACAGGGTCCCCCAGGCCCAGACCACGGGCTTTCCCGTGGAGATGGAGTCTCAGGGAAGGGCGTCCTCAGGCTAAGCCCTTGTAGAGAGCTCTTTCTCAGCCTTACCCAGACTCCAGGGTAACGCTCCTCAGAGCCTCTGACAAACATAGCTGATGTCCCTTAGACTTTCTACTCTCTCCACAGGACAGCGGACTCCCCAAGAGTGATTTTGAAGATAGCAGAGTTCCCTGGCATAGGGCACACTCGTGCAGAGAGTAGATGGAGGACATTTTACCGAATGAGGGCTCATCAACAAAGAAAAAGGTATTTACCTGTTTCTGAGAGAAGAATATAATTCCATTTTCTCATCAGTCTTTTAAACTAGAAGCACGAAATAGAAAATCTTTTCACATTATAACAAAACTAGAGGCCCAATGCACAAAAATTCTCCCGGCTGCCGGCCCTGGCTTCCCTCTGGCACCCGGGACCTGGGCTTCCCTCCTCCGGCTGCCCGCAGGCACCTGGGACTGGGCTGGTTTCCCTCGGGCCACTCACAGGCACCCTGGACGGGGACTGGCTTCCCTCAGGCTGCACACAGGCACCTGGGATCCGGGCTGGCTTCCCTCCAGCCCCCACTTCATCAGGAAGGACATCCGTTCTAATCAGCATATTATCCTTTTATTATTATAGATAAAAGCTTCTGTTTGTTTTCCGTATAATCATGAAGCAGAGACCCAGGGAGAGGGGAAGGGGAATAAAGAGAGCAAAGAGCTGGAGGAAAAAATAACAACAGGAACCCAGGATGCCACAGGCCCAGAGCAAGGGAAGCGGCATCACATGCTTCCTCCCCTGCTTTGCTCCCCGGGGATGAACGATTAAAGGGATGTTCTGCAGAGGGACTGACCAACAGAAACCAGCCACACACACAGCGGTGCTGTATAAATAAGGCCCAGCTGAGGAATGTGCGGACCATACCAGAATGAGTGATTGGAGGCAATGTGAGGAAAATCATCTCATCCTCACTGTCCCTGGAGACAACGCAAAACTTCTTATCTTGCAAAGTGGGTAGAGTCACATCCCATTTTAAAGGCCTGGGTCCAGAGTATCATTTCCAAACTGTGGCACTTGGTTCAGAGTATTTTGGTTGATGTCACTTTAAAGCCATTTGGGGTTTGTTCAGCCCTAAGTATATATAGATGAAGATTTCTTTCCTTGGAAGTTGTCCTGTGAGGCAGATCTGATGAGAGGTCTTGAGCCCTTGATGGAGAACTCAAGATGTTAGCCATCCAGAGAGGTGGCTGGCCACCGTTCACATGAAATATTTTAGACTTCAGGACTGAACCCAAACTCCTCAGCACAGCATGCAAAGTCCTGGGTGAGCTGGGCACTCCCTCCTGGGAGGGTCCTTTCCTCCACTCCCCAGCACAGATCTCACGGTGCTGCCTGCCTCTGCTGGTGTTCTCTGCTTTTGACGGGAAGGCCCCATGAGTTGGCCACCATTTATCTTGAATTTCCTGGGATAGCTGTGGTCCTACTGGCCCTACAAACCATTGAAATGTCTCAGAAAGTCTCATATTTTGGCCTCCAAACTACATTTCCTGACTGCTTTCCACAGGAAGTCCCCTTTGCAAACCCTTGTTTAATGAAGATTTGGTGAGAGAAGTCTGACCTTGGGGCACACGGGCAGGAACAGGAAAAATGTCCCTAGACTCGCCTTGAGGTCAGTGCTTCTTCCATGTTGCTGGTTTGGGTGGAGGGGCTGCCGGCCCTGGATTCTTCTCTCAGCTTCTGCTTGGATCCCCACGAGCTCCCTAGGGGCCTGTGTTTTCTGCTGTCAAAAATGGAACGCCTGAAAGGATGCCTCCAGGATGAAGGCCCGCTTGCTGCAATGCCCTTTAATGCCCAGAGATGCCTGGGAGGAAAGGAGCACGTGAAAAGCAGGCATTACATTATTAATACCCACTCTGCGACTTCAGAGAATCTGGCGGGCACAGCCAGGCATGCCAGCTGCAATCATGAGTTTGTTTCCGCCTGCAATTCCCCTCTGAGAGCCTCTGGAAGTCAAACTCTGTTTCTGATCGTGTGAACTTTGTCTGCTGGTGAACTTCGATTCATGAAGGGGCCACTCTAGGTGAAAATTTTCATAGAACTCAATTAACCCCAATTGATTGTGGTTTTCTATAGGAGTGAACCGGGGTGGGGGGAATCCCTGAGAGGATACCAGTAAGGTAAAAAGAACTCTTAAGAAAACTGTGAATATAACAGCTTTAGCGTCTTGCAAAATTCTATTCACATTGCTTTCTACGGACTCTTATTTTATGGCAAGCTAGGAGTGTCTGAACCAGGATTTGCCCATTTTCATTCTCTGTAGTTATCTAAGTGGTGTCTGAGATGTGGGATCAAATGCTAGCCTCCACCCCCACTGACCGGGCCTCCTGAAGGATCACTGTAGCTCTGTGACATTTTAATTTGCTGGAATGAGACAGAATGCAAGCAGGAAGGCTCAGGTCTGTGCATTTATCTTGCTTGGGGGAAATTAGTGCTGGCTTTAGAGCACACCCCCTGTACACACCAATGAAAAAATACAATTCAATTTGTGTTGGCAGCTTTAGGAGAGCAAGGCAACCATTTGTTAAGTGCGGGGTAATTCAGCGCCTGTTTTTGCAGAGAAGCAGCGCTGAATCCCCAAGTTGGCAATTTTGCCGGCAGATAAGTAAGTTCCCGGCCCTCTGCAAAGTTTCTGGGCAGAAAGAAGTCTGCTCCTCTGCAGTGCTGCAGCCCGGAGAGGTGTTTCTGGGGCCAAGTCTGCAGAGTGCCAAGCTCACCAAAATGCAAACAGAATGGAGTTCAGGGGGCTTCCCATCAGGGGCCTGGCCGATGTTCCCCTGCAGGGCATATCCTGGAAGTGGAGTGCTGCCAGGAAAATGCGTTTGCATTTATTTAGAACTCGTAACACACCTTCAGCCTCCCTATTCACCACGTGCCTCAAGGCTCCCACCTGTCTCACTTCAGATGGAATGTGGGGGAGCTCCAGGCAAGAGCCTGCAGTGACCCCTTTCCTATTAGGAGGCCCATGGGGTACAGGGTAGGGCACAGGGGCTGGTGGATTCGCTGCTCAAGACTCCAGTGAGGCAGAGGTGCATTTTAGAAATGAGAAATGAATGAAACAGAAACTTGATGGGCTGAAAAATAGGGGTTGCCCATAGATCCCCAAATAATCACTGAATATTTAGAAATGATCTGGTTTACAAGTGTGCTTTACCCCAAACTCCCCTCCCTTTAAGCTCTCTGAGACCAGGAGGAAACTCCACGCCCCTCCTTCCTGCCTCCTTTAGGGTCAGGGCTGCCGCACCAGTCTGGGTAGTGCTGTCCCTTTTCCACTCTCAGCTTCTTTCCTAACACCCGCATGCTCCCCTCGGACTGCAGGCTAGCCTGGCAACTTCCCCTCTCCATTGTCAATGTCATGTGGTGAGGGAGTGGCAAGTGCCCTCAGCAGGTGCCTAGCTGCCTGTCAGCCCCTCACACTCCTCGAAAGACCAAGATTTTACTTATGTTCTGGCATAAAGTGGCAGTGGAAGTTCATAAAATAAATCTGGCATGTTTGAGTGCAGATCCTGGGCCTGCCCTTTATCCTCTTTGAGTCATTTTACCCCTCTGAGCCTCAGTTTTCTCACTTAGAAATAAATAATCCATTTCAGATGAGCTTAAAGCAGATGACATTTGTAGCAGTCCCCTGTGCCCTGCGCTGGCACCCAGTGGTCACTGAATTGTCACACTCCTTTCCTTTCCTGAGGGGTGAAAAAAGGCAAGAAGGGGTTTAGTGAGCAGTCCAGTGCTAGGGATATGTCTAATTGCATTAAATAACCCACTTACTAATATGTGGGGGCAAGGGGTGCGTTGGAAAGCCCACCAGAAGAAGATCTGGGGCTGAGATGGTGACAGAATAGTAAAGATAGAGAAAGGAGACAGGGTCTGGTCAGGGGATGCTGCAGCTCCGTGCACACTGCCCATCTGTGACCATTGTTCTAGCACGTGCAAACTCCCCTGCCAATAGAGGGGGCTCCTCATAACTTCCTTGTTTACCAGATGGCTTAAAACACCAATTCAAGAGCAAACCATGTACTTGGTGAATTTCTGGCCCAGTTCCCACATGAATTGGCAGGTGATGAGTTCTTTCCAGCAACCTAAATGAACAGTCTAACCCAGTGGTCCGCAAACTGCGGCTCGGCAAACCGCGGCTCGCGAGCCACATGCTGCTCTTTGGCCCCTTGAGTGTGGCTCTTTCACAAAATACCAACTTCTGCGCATGGGGCACGAA
>NW_006293779.1:3447936-3459940 GCF_000327345.1 Myotis davidii | reverse complement strand
CCCGCGGCTCGGGAGCCACATGTGGCTCTTTGGCCCCTTGAGTGTGGCTCTTCCACAAAATATCGGCTCTTTCACAAAATACCGACTTCTGCGCATGGGCCACGAAGTTTCAACTGCACTGTATGTGCGTGCCCGCACATGGTATTTTGTGGAAGAACCACACTCAAGGGGCCAAAGAGCCACATGTGGCTCACTAGCGCTGGGTTGCCGATCACAGGTCTAACCTAATTATCAGGACACCCAAGGCCTTTCTTCTTGCAGGATAGGCTTTCAATCCTTGGAACCACGCTGCTTCTTGATTCAGGGTAAAACCAAGAGAGAGGCAGCAGGTGCCATGGAGACGGGCAGGTGCAGGTGGCAGCCCCTAGCTGCACTGGGCCCTTGCCCTGGGCAAAGAGGAGCAAGAGAAAATCTTGATCTGCAATAGCTCAGGTACTGTGCCTTGTATTAATATGGTCTGTGTTCAGACACTTGAATCTGGGCTATTAACAGAGACATAAATGCTAAAGAGGGAAGGGCTTTGAGACAGTTCATTGCATTGTTTTTCTAACCATTCTCTGCAGAGTCCTGAGCTTGAGAAGGGACCCAGAGCCTGCTTGGGGATGCAGAGGAGAAACAGAAGGCACGTGTTCCTCCCTGCCTTCAACCAGAACCGCTCCACTCCATCTCTTTCTTAATGCTGGGGTGGGTGGTCAATGAAGGGTCCACCTGGAATAAAAGGTTCCAATGCAGCAAAGCAAAAACTGCCACTGGGGCCCCAGAGACGGTTTATTCTATGCCCACATTTTAATCTCAGGAGCCTGAAGTCAGAGAATTGAGACTTGCCCAAGGTCACCCTGTTGGTTAGTGCAGATCCCAGGTGGTCAGTTGAACTCTCCCACCTCCACCTGTCCTTCAGGAACTCTTGTGTGCTATCTCTGTGCTTTCTTGGCTGGTGAAGCCAGGACATATAGTCATGGACAGTGGAATGTGGGCAGTGGAAGGGAATCTGAGTGACGGTGACGTGGGAATGCACACGCTTGAAGCAGCAGCAGTGATCACCGTGCGATGTTTGGGGTTTGCCAAGTTCTTTCTTCAGCTTCTGTAGGTAGCCCTGCTGAATGGGTCTGGGACACCACCGGACACGAAGTAGCACCAGAGAGCTCAGAGCCCAAGACTCTAGCCCTGACCCTTCAGCCAATCTGTCAAGTAATTTTGTCTGTGAGCCTCCTCAGGTACGGGCAGGTTATTTCCAAAACCCCTCTAGCTTTAGAATCCTAGGCTCTCTTCCCGATCTTTAACAATGGCCTCGTCCTTGCACCAATGTCTGTATTTTAAGTCAACTTGCCATAAAAAATAGGTCTCCGCTGCTCCCTTGTATCTTCACAAGCTTCAGGCGACTTAAAGATCCCATGGCTTATTTAATCTGACCTTCAAAAAGGTGACATTCCGATCCACAGAGGCATGACACAATAAAAAGTGTTCAGGCCAGCTTTGCTGAACACGTGTACTGATTGTTATGCAAAGGAAGCTCTGGCAGCCTCCCGCACAGCCTCAGTGGTGTCCTCTGTCCTCTGCAGGTATTTGCTCTTCTCTATGCTCTGCAAACCAACTCAGCTTAGGAGAGCCATTCTGAGGCTTATCCAAGAGCACCTGCTACGTGCTAGATTTGAAAAGCTGTGCATCAAGCCACCCAGTCAGACTAAGAAACAGCTGCTCTGAGGAATGAGAGAGCCCCCATGGGGCTCCTCAGGGTGTGGAGACAGGACCTGTGGCAGACTGATGGCAGTTCCATGTGCCTTGGATACTGGAAATGAAGAGGAAAGGTTAGCAGACCCCTCAGCCAAACTTCAGTCTTGACCAAGCTAGGCACATGGATATATCGCCCCCAAAGCGGGCATAATTCTAGGAGTCAACAGATTCAAGTTTTTCACTCACCTGAGCCCAGACTCATTGTAAGGAAAAGCAATGATTCACTCTGAGGCTTCAGAATGGTATTAAATTACTTGTCTATTATTATGTGATTTATGCTGGGATTGGGCTGAGAGGTCCCTGTATTGCTTTCTCCTCCTCACCCCACCTACCCCCGTTTCAACCACTGCCCAACAGCCACAGAATTTATAACACAGAGATTGGTTCTGAGACCCGGCGCTGTGGCATTTTCTTCCCGTCAGGGGTTTTTGCTACTGTGTGGGTGTTATGCATATGTCCAGATGATTCTTATATTAGGCCGCAGGAAAAAATTCAATTTGTTTTTTATTAAACTCCAACCACTGCCCTGCCAGTCAAACCCATTTATCTCCCCGAGCATGGATTGCTCATGTCAACCCGTGATTACCGTGCGCTACCTCGCTAACAGCCTGCTGATTATCCCAACATCTGAAAAGCTGCCTATTGTAAAGTACATTGCAAACTAATAAAGCCCAAATGCACTCGCTTCGGTGTCCTCTCTCCCTCTTGCTCTCCCTCTCGCTCTGCCTTGCACGGGAGCCAAACCGCAGGGCCAGCGCTGGCATCGGAACAGCATTTTAACCAAAGCCAGGGGTTTCAGGCTCCGACACGGTGAAGGTCTCTTTGGCTGCGAGCACAGGGGAATCAGGGTGACATGACTTCCCTCTGATTCAATAAGCTTTCCCCCCAAGTTTGGGAGTCAGATGAGAGCTGTTATTACAGTCAATGCAGCAAATCCAGACACCAGGCCACACTAATTTGGGATAATAAGGAGGATGAACAACATGTGGTGCCGATCGTGGAGGTGCTGAGGATGTGATTTTTAAATGATGCTAAACAGATGTGGAGGGAAAGTTGCCATGCGTTCGACAGTTCAGTTCAGCCATAACAAAGACAGGCCCTGACGTGGTTTGGGGCTATTTGTGCCATCATGCTGTCCAGGGGCAGTGAATCAAAGATGCGGAAGGGCAGGCCCACACCCCACGCTCAGCAGCTGTCAGCTCCCGTGTGCTGCTGAGTGATGCCTTAAATGCCCTCCTGTCTCAGTTTCCTCGTGTCTCAGGCAGAGAGAAAGAAGTGTCAAGGCCAGGACTAAGGGCTGAATCAGTGCTGGTGAACATATGGTGCCTATTTCCCAAGGTCAAAGCCTCCCACACAGCTGTAGGGCTCACCGTGGAGCAGAGCCTGCGCACAGCAACGGTGGGGAAAACAGGGTTCACCCAGTGGAATCCACCTATAGCCCCAGGGGCACGGAAACACCAGCTGGGACCACTTTGCTCTGCCCATGTCTCACCAGCTCTGCTCACCACTCCCTCTCACAGAGCACTGGAGGAGGAGGGGCTGGGAAGGTAAAATGAAGCTTGGGGCACCTTGAGGTCTGGGGGCTGTAGTCAAGGCTGGAGGTAGGAGTCACTTGGACTGAGGCCCAGAGCTCCAGGAAGTGATGACCATCGAGGACCAGGGCAGTGAGGGTGAGGCAGGGAGCCCAGCCCCTGGACTCTCAAATCAGGAAAGAGTCTCTTCTGTCTTTCCTCACCACGTAAGCAGAGAGAAAGGTGAGAAAGCCAGGAAAACGGAGGCATGGGTGTTGGGGGTGTGGAGGGGCACTGGCAGAGTGTGCTGCAGGGCCGATGGTCACTATGCAGTTCTACCGCTCCCCGTCCTCTGGGACTCAAGCCAAACATCCACTCAAAAAGTATGTAGTAGTCCCTGCTGTCTGCAAGGCATGGGCCAATGTGCAGAAGACGTAGAAATGTCTCCTGCACAGTCCCTGACTGCGAGCTGTTTGCACGTTTTAGGGGGGCACAGACAAATGGATCTGGAGGAGAGAACGGCGAGAGTGCCCAAGTGTCAGACACAAAACACTGCGCAGGCGCGGGACAGGGAAATGAACTGTTGAGGCAATCCTGATGCGCTCATGGAGGGGCCCCCGAGAAACTCCACCCCAAACCCTGGAAAAACGTAAATCTCACCTTCCTCCTGTGTGTGTGTTTTTCCCTAGATGCAGAACGGGTTTTGTCCTGTATTTTAATAGCAGGGTCTGCGAGTTTGAGGCAGGAGCTCTTAGGACCAGTCTGATACCTGGGACCAAAGACTGGGGCCTTGGGTTTTGGTGGAGGTGGGAAATGGTGAGATTTTTCAATACCTGTCCTATATCTGCCAGGCAGGCGTAGGCAGGGCTACAGAGGCCTGCACATGAAAGGGACACGGTGACGCCATGCTATTGTGTTACTTCCTGTGGGGGTGGGGTGGGGTGGGGAGGGGCTCTGAGTCTAAATAATGGTCACCTGCACAGTAGTTCTGGGGAATGCGACTCTCCAAAGTCTGGCATAAAGATTCCCTTCCAAGAAGTGGTCACATTTGTTTCATAGATAGAAATAGAGAGACATGGAGAGAGAGAGAGAGAGAGAGAGAGAGAGAGAGAGAGAGAGAGAGAACAAGGCATGAATACAGACAGACTGAGTCAGACAGGTAGAATTCTTTCCAATGTCATGTTCACACAGGGTGAAAAACAAAGTTTGAATTCAAGCCCAACATTCCTCTTAATCCAGAGAAATGGTTCTTCCCACTGTGCTCTGCTTCCTGCTGCTATTTACAATATTAAAGCTAAACATCTGCCTCATTCGCCACAATTTGCATTCCAAGTCTCACAATTTAGTGATCCTTTCACCATTATTAGTCTGTATTTCAGGGGTCCTCAAACTACGGCCCGCGGGCCACATGCAAATACAAATATTGTATTTGTTCCCGTTTTGTTTTTTTACTTCAAAATAAGATATGTGCAGTGTGCATAGGAATTTGTTCATAGTTTTTTTTTTTTTTAAACTATAGTCCAGCTCTCCAACGGTCTGAGGGACAGTGAACTGGCCCCCTGTTTAAAAAGTTTGAGGACTCCTGCTCTATTTAAAGGTGAAGAAATGAAGTCATACAGATGTGGGATGATTTGCTTAATGACACCCCACTGGTCAGTGGGAAACCCCACAGCCTGCCTCTCCGGCTAGACCTCTAGTCACAGCGGAACCCTGCTTAGAGAACAAGGAGTCAGTCATACCTTGACTCCAATTCCAACCTCTCTTGACGTCAGTTTTCTGATGTTAACACTGAGGTAAAAATGTTCCATCCGTTCTTAACCTTTTCTTGCTCCAATTACCATGAGAAACTTGCCTCCTTTTTTCCCTAAAAAATCCTTTTTTGGGGGCGGGGGGTGCTATTCTCTGATTTCTTCTGTGGCCACAAATGGAAGGATAGACCCCATATGTACCAGAGGGGTCTTCCTTGCTGTGTGTCACCTGTCCCATCTCTTGCAGACACAGCCACCTGAAGAGCAGGATAAATCCTTCTACAGAAAACACAGGATGTTAACTGGGTGACCACGAGCTTATGCCCCTGGGGCTTTGTGAGGCCTCCAGTGGAAATCTCATTATCTGCCTAAATTTGTTTACTAAGTAAATGAGACAACCTATTTATCATGTAAATTTAATTAGGGGTCTGAGTTATTTACTCTGAGTCTATCAAGGTCTCTTCCCTAGCTCTGCACCCCGGCAACTCCAGCCATCCAGCCATGGTACGTAACAATAAAAGGGAGTTCTGTCCTTTTTGGATTTTGGCCCTGGAGCAGCAGGAAGCATAGGGCTAAAGGCAAAGCCAAGAAGGGATGGGTAAGAGAGGCAGAAGTTCAAAAGACAGACCTCCCCCCAAAACAAATCCTCCAAAGAATCATCAAATCAGAGTGGGGTCTCTATGAGAATGAGTCCCTAAGAACCATCCTGGAGTCAAATCAAGCAGGATTTAATGCAAGGGCAAGGGCCTGATGAATCCACAAGAAACCACATGTACAGTCACTCCATGATACAGGGGGCTTCCTCTTTTAGTATTGCTTACGTTATGTTTCTCTGCTTTTTTGTTGTTGTTATTGGTGTTCCTCTGCTTTTATTTATTTTTTAAATATATTTTTATGGATTTCAAAGAGGAAGAGAGAGGGAGAGAGAGATAGAAACATCAATGATGAGAGAGAATCATTGATAGGCTGCCTCCTGCATGCCCCCTACTGAGGATCGAGTCCACAACCCAGGCATATGCCCTGACCAAGAATCGAACCGTGACCTCCGGGTTCATAGGTTGATGCTCAACCACTGAGCCATGCTGGCCAGGCGGGCTGTTCCTCTGCTTTTAAAAACAATAAACGTTCCTTGGGGATTTTTCCCAAGTAAAATCTGAGAAAGACTAATTGTTGGTTCTTCTGGATTTTAACAGGAGTTTTACAAAGAAACTAGTCAAATAAATTCAGGGAAAACCTGAATAAATAAAGTTTGACTTTATAGCATGCACTGGGACTCTCAGAGAAGCCCACGGGATACACAGGTGTCCTCCAGCCCCTATGACCATGTCCACACTTCCTTTTCCCAGGGAGCAACTTGGCCATCCAGGATCTGCAGAACTCATTCTAAAATGTCTGGTTTAGGTGTCCTGGAGTCTACCCCTGGATTTAGCCAAATGATCAGAATTGCCTTCTGATTTACACCTTGGTATGGAGACATCAGCCTGTATTTAAAGGTCATTGTGAGCAATGCTGCATAAAATGCATTACTGTGATTATTAATCTGGGGTTATTGGGTATTGCTCTCTCTTCAAGGACCCATGTAAAACATTTCTATCCGACCAGTTTCAGAACACATTTTTATTAAACAATTGGTTTAGGTTGACTTTAGACACTGTGGATCTTGTAACTGAAAGCACTTTGTGCTTTGCGAGGGCTGCTAGGAAGCACACAGCAAAATGTGGCTTGCTCTATCAGATACTGTAATATGTGGCATGGTTTTTGGTACAAGGGACATTCCAAGACCCATAGTTACTTTCTTTCTTTTTTATTTTTATTGTTGACACTATTATAGATGACCCCATCCTCCCTCCCCCACCTTTGGCCTAACGCCACCCAGCCCCACCACCCCTGCCCTATGTATTTATGTTCTTGGCTACTCTCTTCACCTTCTTTAGTCCAATCCTCCCACAGTAATTTTTTTATTCACATATTTTACTTCATCTTAGTTTCTTAATTATTTTTAATGCATTTTATCTGTTTCAGTTACTCATATTTTTAAGCCCTAAGTTCTTTTTGGAATAAGACAAGGAATAAGTGCATAATTTAAAAAATGTTAAATGCTATTTTAAGTTATGATGCAAAGAAAGTAAAAATCAACCATAATCCCAACACCTGGAGAAAGTGCTAGTATTTTGATGTATTTTCTGTCAATTATTTTTCAAATATTGGGATCATATACTACATACAAATTTGTATCTTGTTGTTTCTAGTTACAGTATTTAATATTCTATGACATTAGATATTCCCTATATTTAACACTTCCTTATTTGAGGGATTTTAGCATGTTTTCAGGGTTTTGTTTTGTTTTGTTTGCTGTTATAAATAATATGTGTGGACGAAAGGGACCACATGCTAACCTGACAAGCTCAGGGGAGGCCTGCATGGCAGTCTTGCAAACTCAGAGACCTAAAGTAACCATAAAGGATGGTCTGAAATTAAACTTTAACTAAAAGCAGTTATGGTGGGTAGTTATATCCTAGGCCGGTATCTTCACTGACAAGGTCAACCTTTGCCTTAACTGAGCCTATCTGTCTTTTTGCATAACCCGCCATTCTCAGAGCATTATCTCAATTCATTGAGGTTCTGCTTCCCGGCATATGTCGACAGCTTGGATCAAATAAACTCACTAAGCTTCTAATTATTATTTTATGATAGATTCCTAAGTATTGTACAACTGCTTTCCAAAAACATTGTATCAGTCTACATTCCTGGTAGCAGCATAGGGAACATGCCTGTTTCATCATAACTCCACTGGCATTATTGGGTTATCATTTTAAAAATGCTAACTTTGTAGTTGAAAACAATTTCTTTTTTAATTTTCATTTTTAATTATGAGTCTAAATCATTTTTCAACCCTTTCCTAATCTTTTTCATGTAATTTTCTTTGAATTTTGTTTCTTATCAGTTACCCATTGGGGGGGTTATTAATCTTTTTTTATTTATGTGAGGC
Organism: Myotis davidii; assembly: GCF_000327345.1. Classification (NCBI taxonomy): domain Eukaryota; kingdom Metazoa; phylum Chordata; class Mammalia; order Chiroptera; family Vespertilionidae; genus Myotis; species Myotis davidii. Next base: position 3,451,961 of record NW_006293779.1, on the reverse strand, counting down.
TTTTTATATATATTAAATACATCTACTACTAGGAGTACCAGTTAATAATGAGGATTTTTTCAATAGATGGAGTTACACATATGTTGATATATATGCGATTTGATATGTATGCTATTTTGTTGTATTGACAGCAAGCTTCAAAACTTTATATGTCAAATTTGCTGAAGGTGTTAACATCATAGATATTTTTACACTTAAAAATGTCGAATTTCGTGCCAAAAATAGCATTGGCCGGAAGTTTTAATTCATTATTTTGAAGAAAAAGTTATCGTATACTTCGGGAAGCTTATGGTGAACATGCTCCATCTCAAGATACTTGTGAATGCTGGTTTAAACGCTTTAAAAGTGATGATTTTGATGTGAAAGACAAAGAAGGTCTAGATCAACCAAAAAAGTTTGACGACCAACAATTACAAGCATTATTGGATGAAGATGCGTGTCAAACTCAAAAACAACTTGCAGAAAAATTAAACGTTGCTCAGCAAACAATGTCCGATCTCTTATGAGCAATGGGAAGGATTTTAAAGGAAGGAAGTGGGTGCCATATCAACTGAACAAAAGACAAATGAAAAACCGAAAAGTCATCAGTAAAATGTTACTTCAACGGCATGAAAGTCTTTTTTGCATTGAATTGTGACTGGCGATGAAAAGTGGATTTATTTTGAGAATCCCAGATGCACAAAATCATGGGTTGATCCAGGTTAACCATCAAGATCTAGCCTGGGAAGTATTAACCCACCTGCCATATTCACCAGACCTTGCTCCTTCTTGTTACCACTTATTCCAATCGATGGATGGCATACGCACTTTCTGAGCAGCACTTCAAAACATACCAAGTGGAAAATTGGATCTCTGAATGGTTTGCCTCAAAACAAGAAAAGTTCTATTGGGATGGAATCCACAAATTACCTGAAAGATGGGCGAAATGTGTAGCTAGTGATGGACATTACTTTGAATAAAGCATTTTGATGTTTCTCTTAAAATTATCGTGTTTTCTTTGATCACAAAATTCACATCATTAACTGGTACACCTCGTAAATTCCTATGTATTTTGGAAAATATGTTTGTGTTTCCATTCTTTATCATTTCAGATTACAGAATTTAAATTCTTATATAATCATCTCAACAGATTTATTAAACTTATTTAATTCTGATCTACATTTGAGGATAAAATAACTATTTATATGTTTCAAAAATGTTTTGATCTTTTAAATTTAGCTAGAATTTATCCTGGTATATTCTGGTCTTCTGTTGAAGGTTCAAGGCCTGAGCCCATGGGAATGCACCCTGGGAAATGGGGACGCTGTTAGCATTCATTTAGGCTGTATCTTTGGAGAAAGTAACCCTGGTAACAACTTCTGCAGTGTGATTAGAAGTGAATTCATGAATCCCTATATTACCACCTCTCAAAAAATATATAGTACCTTCAGCATCTATGGACAGGACCCAACCAAATTTCGCCATTATACACGTATCCCTTTTCTTTCTCCTATATTACAATAAACACACACAAAAACAAAAGCCAGGGAAACCAAATCCTTAAGTTGGTTCCCAGAGTTAGGGGCAATTATTTTCCAAGACTTTAAGCTAAGAGTGCCAGACTCAGTGGGACAAAGTCTAGGATGGAGGAACATTGGGAGAGGGGATCCATGAGGTTGAGGTGGGCACAGCCTTACCTGTCCATGAGGATGGGCCTGGAGGTAGCTTTGCATTTGTATCTTCCTGCTCCTGCCTCCCCTAGTCTGAGAATTAGTCTCCGTCCCACAGAATGGTAGTGAGTTAGGCAACTCCCTAGAGCAATTAGAGGGACAGTAATGTATATTCTCTGTATAAAGAGAAAGGGCAGGATGTTCCTAAGCTTCAGACCTGAGCACAGACAACAAGTCCCTGGTCTCAGATCCATGACCCCTGGTTGCTGATTGATGTGTTACATCTGTCTTTCACAACTGGCTTAGGTAGGCTTATTTTTAAGCACAACTCAAAGCATTAACTTCACAATGAAATATAAAGCCCAAGGTAATATGGCCCTGAGTTTCCTGAGCAATCACTTCTCCTTCTGCCCCTCCCAGAATAAATCAGGTTTTTGTTTGTTTCCTTCCTTAAAATGAACTAGTTGCTGGATCCAAAGGCCCCAGCCTCTGAAAATCACTTCCCTTTTCAGTTCAACCACATGCTAATTTGTCAGTTTGCTGACCAGGGGCAAATAGTCAGCAGTGTGCTTTTGGTTTTCTTGAAAATGCATAACTGTCAGCAGCTTCACACTTCTTTCTTTAACTTCTTTCATTTCCTGATCTTCCATACAAATAACTAGAGGCTGGATGATGGACATATTTTTAGTAAACTTTAAAACCTTGAATAAAGGTGAGAGAGTGTGTTTATGTTGTATCAGTATTCTTTTATGTGCTAAAAATAATTTTTTTAAAGTAGCTTATAACTCCAAAAGCAATAGCATATAGGAATATCAAATATTGCCTAAACAATGAGGCCATGGGCAGGGCAAAATGGGGATGTCAACTCTCCCAGAATCCAGCCCTCCCCTCCATTCTTGTGCAAAGAGATGCCCCTTCGAGTTCAGGAAGGCAGAGAATGAATCCCTTAGTGTTAGGGCCAACAGAGCCCTCTGTCCCCACCCTGGGCAAAGTTACTTTAGTTTGCTCACACCAAGAATTTAAAGTAGGGTGACCATGTGTCACAGCTTTCCCAGCCTGTCTTAGTTTATGCATATTGTCCCTTTTTCACTCTGCTGTGATCTGAACGTTTGTCTGTCCAAAATGCACATGCTGAAATTCTAATGCTCCATTTGATAGTATTAGGAGTGGGCCTTTGGGAGGGCGTCACCCTCATGAATGGGATTAATGCCCTGATAAAAGAGATCCCAGAGTTTCCTCACCCCTTCCACCTTGTGAGGAGAAAGGAGCCTGGAGCCAGGAAGAGAGCCCTCACCTGACCATGCTGGCACCCTGACCTCAGACTTCCAGACTTTAGAACTCAGAAGTAAATTTGCTGTTCCCCAGTGGGAGAGGGGCCTCCAGTTATCAGTCTACCACGAATGGCCAAGTCAGGCTTGGCTTGAGGGGCTACATGGAAAATTGGTGTCCTAGGAAAGAGACTGGAAAGAATATTCTACAATAGGAAAGCAGGGATCACTACTCGGTAGGGTTATGGGGAGTTTCTATTTTATTCTTTCTTTAGTCCTATATTTTCAAAATGTTCTGCCACACATAGGAGACATTTATAACCAGAAAAAAAGTTGTCTCTAAAAAGAGATATTGAACACAAGTAAACATGTGTAAGTGATCTGTTTTTCCAGGTTGTAACAGAATACAAAATGACTGGCTCAAATACAGCACCAAGCTCCTTGTGGCAATTAGGGCTTGTTTTCCTATCAGTATGGGCACCCTACCATTCTGTTGATATTTGACAAAGACTCAGATTAATTTACATCATTCTGATTTTAATACCTCAAAAGTAGAACAATTTAGACCAGTGATTCTCACCCTCCTTTTTTAACTCAATTTCAATTCTAGTTTCACATTCTTTTATAACTAGAATGAAAATATGCCTGAATATTCACTTTAAGAATTTCAGTAATTTTTTCCCATTATTTTTGAAGTTTGATTTTTAATACACTGTCTCTAACTATCCAGATTCCCAATAGGACAATGCCTATATTGTTGTTTTAGGTGAATAAAAAATGATTCAAATTCATTTAACAGATATACATTTAGCATCTACTATATTCCAGGAATGGTTCCAGGTTCTGTGGACACAATAGTGTAAAAAACAGGTAATGACTGCCTCACATATGTCAGGTACATATATGTCTAGCGAAATTTACTAAATTAGGATTATGGATTCCACTAAGACCTGAAGGACCAAATCCTTTAAGAATATACAGTACTTCATTCCAAACAGAGGTCAAATGCTTTAATGACTTCTCTAGTTAATGGAAATGTTAGGAACAGAACCTATGCATTTCTAAGTCCAGTGTTCCTACTATATCCCACAGATGATAAATATTAATA
>NW_006293779.1:3441991-3447397 GCF_000327345.1 Myotis davidii | reverse complement strand
CGTATGGGAATCCTCCCAGGAATACTTTCGGAGTGCATCCTGACTACTGAGTCTTGAATGAGGTCAGACTTCATAAAGTGGCCCATGAGGTCTTCCATCATTACCCTGCAGTGAGGTCAGAAGGCCCCTTGCCCAGCACTGAATTCCTCCCAAGAGGGATCATTTGAGTCTAGGTCACTGGATCTTTCATTTGTGTAACTATGGGCCAATCAGTACTTATATCTCTTAGCATCCCCTGCCTTCAAAATGGATAGGAAAGTACCATTCACTCCAAGACTGGGAATAGGATAGGTCAATGAAATTCTTTGAGGCCACAGAAAAGGGCCTGGAAAATATGAGACTATTATTGGAAGGAAAGGAAAGGTCTTCTGGAAATCCAATCCCCTGACTCATGGTGACAAAAGCAGTGGTCAGCAAGCCTGGCCACAAATCAGACTCTACTTAAGTAGCTACTGTCAACAAGGTGGTGAGGGAGTAGAGATTTAGGTGCTCATTCCCAGAGCCATCATATCTGTCGTGCTTCAGGTAGAGCAGCGGTTCTCAACCTGTGGGTCACGATCCCTTTGGCGGTCAAACGACCCTTTCACAGGGGTCGCCTAAGACCATCCTGCATATCAGATACTTACATTATGATTCATAACAGTAGCAACATTACAGTTATGAAGTAGCAACGAAAATGATTTTATGGTTGGGTCACAACATGAAGAACTGTATTTAAAGGGCCAGAAGGTTGAGAACCACGGAGGTAGAGGGAGGCGAAAGATAATAAATCAAATAAGAATATGAATCAATGCTACTAATTTGGTGCTGAGTCATTCCATTTGCTATGGAGTGGTATTTAAATCTCAACAAAGCCAGATGCCCTTTTCATAACCAATCAAATAATTGCATAACCAATCAAATAATAATAAATGTATTAAATCCTACTTTGAAAGTGACTCATACAGATTTTGCATCAGGGGGGAAAAATCTGTCAGCTGAGAAGTCTCAACTGATTCTAAGGACCTAATGAGCAATTCTGTCCATTAAGGAAGCTGTGGCTTCCTGATTAACGTGGAGCCTTAGCAGTGTTTTTAATAAAAGTTTTAATATGTACCGCTCGACCTGAGTCATGTTTAATTACAATCTGAAAAGCTCCTGGAGAGCTCTCTCCTCTTTAGCAGGTGAGCAGATGCAGACACCTCCTGGGGAGGAAGAGGACAGCCAGGCAGGCAGGCAGGCACAGAGCTGAGGAGGGTGGACTGGAGAGAGGCTGAGCACCATTTGCATGAGAAGAGTGGTGGTGCCAATGTGTGTCCACAGAGGGAGGCTGGGCCAGAGTCTACTACCTCCTTTATCTCCTCACTTCATTGAGGAGAAAACTGTGGCTCAAGGAGTACTTTTAAAAAGGGAATGGCAGTCAATATTATGGTAATAACTATGTGTGGTGTCAGATGGGTACTAGACTTACCAGGGTGCTCACCTCATAAGGTCTATGTCTAACCACTATGTTGTACTAATATGATATTGTGTGTCAACTGTCATTGAAAAATACATTTTAATAATAAAAAAAGGGAACACATTTTTGTTTTTATTTTTTCATGTGGACAAGAGTATCAGGGCCCAATGTAGAATACCAGGGGTGACACTAAGGCACTGCATGGTCCTAAAGCAAACTGTTCTCATCCTGATACCTTTCATTAGGGATCCTATGAGAGCTCGTAACTTCACCACCTTGTAAAGAAGGAAGGGAGTGCCAAGGGATTTAGAGAGCAAAGGGCATCTGGCTTAGGATTTAAAAATTATATATACTTACATACCTTGAAAAAAGACTAGAAGAAAATGCTCCAAAATATTAATAGTGATTAAGAGCCTCTGGTTGCCCTAGCTGGTTTGGCGCAGTGGATAGAGTGTCAGCCTGTGGACTGAAGGGTCCCGGGTTCAAATCCAGTCAAGGGAACATGACTGGGTTGCGGGCTCCATCCCCAGTAGGGAGTGTGCAGGAGGCAGCCAATCAATGATTCTCTCTCATAATTGATGTTTCTATCTCTCCTCCCTTCCTCTCTGAAATCAATAAAAATATGTTTAAAAAATAGCCTCTGATTAATGGGATTTTAAATGATTTTTACTTTCTTACTTTACACATTTTGTATATTTTATGAATATTTTATAATGGGCACGAATTGCTTTTATAACAGAATATAAACCTATAATTTATATTGTACAAAAAATACTGTTTTAAATAATATGGCACCTTAAGCCATGTCTTCTGTTCCTTGTTACAAAATATATAGACACTTTAAACTACATATAAAATGGTACAGAAAATCAGACCAAAAAAATCTGTATTTTAAAATAACGACGTCCAGGCACTTAAGCTGTATGGTGTGGAACACTATAAAAAGATATAGCTGTGTCATCAGTAGATAAGTTACCCTCAGAGGTAGCTTAAGAAACAGTGGCTGGCTTTAAAATGACTACAAAGAGAACCTGACGATAAAATTCACTAAAATATCTGACTCTGCAAAAAAAATATATATATATTACACTCTGTCCTAGAGGAGTGCTATGTAATTGGAAAGCCTCTGGTGTAACAAGAATATCCTTAGTATAGGGACAATCCCAGATGAGATGAAATAAAAATGTGAGCTCTTAAGTACTTTTTAATGTTTCAAAGTCAATGAGGGACTGACAGCCAGGGATAGGATGGTGGCTCCCTCACTGGATAAGTTTTTAAGTTTAAAAGTCCCTTTGCGGTGATGAGAGTTGTCATTACAGGAGCTGTAGGCTGGAATCATGATGTGCCAGGGGGGCTTTTAGATTAAGCTGTTGGATGAGTCTGCTCTTAGGGTACAAGAAGGTGACTGGGGCTTTGTCTGCATGGTCTGCAGGAAAATGCAGGTTCTCAGAGATCTTCCTGGACTAGAAGGTTAGAATTTGAACTTGAATTTGAATTTTCTGTTCAATATGGCAAATTGAACGTAAACTGACAGCGCATTTTCCACACCAAACACGGGGAAAGATAGAAAAATATTTGAGTTTAAGAGTTAGCAAGCATAAATCCATACTCAAAAACAAGAGACTTCTCATTAGACCAAAATAAGGATTCCATAAACCCCAAAAGGAAGAGATAAAAAGGACACCCATCATGACCAAGAAGATCAACACTTTTGCCTACATCGAGGCCAAGACCACCTCATATAGCGGGGGGCTGGGTCATGATACCCATCCTATTGAAGAACTAAGTTTGTGTAGTGCCTCACCTCTGCCATTTTCCCAAGGTTGGGTGGGGGTGATGTCAAACTGCTCACCTGTATCTAGGTTAGGACCCAGAATTACATTGCACCAATGAGAACAAGGTTCAGAACCACCCTACCCACCCAAGAGGGGTCAAACCAAAGAGGTAATGGAGGCAATTGCATCCAAGGAGAAGAATAAAAGATATGGAATGAGAAGGGGTGGTTCCAGAAAAGAAAATACATAGAAATTTTGGAAATGAAGGCTGTAGAAATAGAAGAAAGTAAGTCACTGTTTTCTGTGGGAAACAAAAATGCTGAGAGCGAAGATATAGCTCCTGGCATGAGAGGAGAAACAAAAGGAAAGACTGGGAAGAAAGCAGCAGATGAGCTGGGAGACTGTGCAGAGAGGTGAACTGTGCAGGCTGAGACCACGGAGCCACCCACGTGAAGGGCCTGGTTGTGAGCTGTGCAGGTTGCACAGAGTGGTGCCCCTGAGAGCTCTGAGGACTCAGGCAGGGCTGAACTTGATGGGAGCTGGACAACAGGATGAGATCATTCAAAGGGTGGGACTGAGAAGCTGGGGGGAGTAAATATCAAAATAGAAATTGGTAGAGCAAAGAGAATGGTGGTCGGTGGGAGGTAGGAGGGACACAGGGCATGGATTTGAAAACAGGCAGCTTAGCTTGGAGAACTCAGGAAGGGCTAAGTGTTCCTACTGAAGCGTAATGGCAAGCCCAGAGGGACATGCATCGGGGCGGAAAGAGAGAGGGCTGCTCGGGTCACTGACCGTATTTGGTTAAAGTTTTCAGAATTGAGTCTGTAACCCACTTTATAATTCCTCAGATATCACTTATTTCTGAAGCTCAAATTCACTGTAAAATAGTTCAGAATAACCAGAATGCACTTGCACACAGTTGTGTCTACGTGTAGAGGAATTTGCTCTGTCTGATGCCCCCTCTAAAAGCAGTTTCAAGCTAGCCAATTCAGAGTGTGGCAAATGGCCTCTATGAGCAACACAGAAAATATCGGGTGGGGAGGACCAGAGAGTGGGAGTCTGGTGTTGCAGCAAGCCCCCCAGACAGTTCTAAGCACCTTACAAATATTAATTTCATACCTAACCAAGACCTTGATCACCGGTTATAGCTCCATCCCTACTTAATAACTTGATCCTGGCACCTCAGTTTCTCCAATCACACTTCTGCCCACCTATTAGGGTTAACCTTGATAGAATCATATTTCTTTTCCCTGAATTTCTGCCAGCTGGGTGGGATTCATCATTTTCCTGACTTTCCCAGAATCTCACTGCAGAGAGCTTTGGTGGACACTCCCTCAATACATCTACCCAGGGAGTCCCCAGACCGGGGTTCCCTCCTAGCTTGGGCAGGCCCTCATTGAGTCCAGTGACTTTTTAGGGAACTCTGTTTTTGAAAGAATTTCTTCATATATAAAACAGATACAAATGGGACTGCCCTGAAGAAACCTGGGGTAATTCCGAGGTCACCTGCCTGGAGACACTTGATGTGTAAAAGTCCTTTCTTTTTCAGTGTAGGATTGGTTTGGTGATGTACCTAGAACCACATGACCGGGCATAGCAGAAATGAATCTAGAACTCAGGGTGCCTGACCCCCCATTGTACAGAGTTCCTGTTCTGCTTCAGAGTGTCACTGCCCCTCACGTGTCTCCCAGAGGAGGAATAATAGTGATTAAGACCAGGATGAAGTGGCCCAAGTCTCTGTGAAAATGTGCGATGACAATAAGGAAGGTATAGGGAACATCTTTTCCTGTGTCGCATTTGGAAACAAGGCCAATCCTTCCCAATGGGCACCACACTCTCTCCGAAAACTTCCTGGAGCATTTAGTTACCTGACAGGACTGCAGAGAAGGCTAACAACCACTGCTCAGTTCATCAGTTAAGCTATGATCCCCTCGGCCTGGAATGCTCCTTTATTTATTTAAAAATTTTTATTGATTTCAGAGAGGAAGGGAGAGGGAGAGGGAGATAGAAACATCAATGATAAGAGAGAATCACCAATTGGTTGCCTCCTGTACTCCCCACAATGGGATTGAGCCTGCAACCTGGACATAAGTCCCAATCAGAAATTGAATTGTGATCTTCTAGTTCATCAGTCGATGCTCAATCACTGAGCCACACCGGTTGGGCGGGAATGCTCCTTTATCATCCACTCTT
>NW_006293779.1:3437255-3441951 GCF_000327345.1 Myotis davidii | reverse complement strand
TCCTAGCTAAATATCACTAATTCTGAGGTCTCTATTCTCTTTTCACTTGCTGACTTCTCAATTTAAATATTTCCCTGTTAAAATTCCTAATTACACCCTTTATTTTCCTTCCTATGCAATTAGTAATTACATAAAAATGATTTGAAGTATTTGTTTAATAACCATCTCTCCCATCAACAGTACATGCCATGAGGCTGGGACTGCGTCCATCCTCATCATCTCTGTGTACTCAAGGTCAAGCATAGAGGTGGCAAAGTACAGCCCGAGGGACAAATCTGGTCTTCCCTCTGTTTGTTTGTTTGCTTTTTAATATATTTTTATTGATTTCAGAGAAGAAGGGAGAGGGAGAGAGAGATAGAAACATCAATGATGAGAGAGAATCACTGATCTGCTGCTTCCTGCACGTCCCCCACTGGGATTTGAGCCCCCAGTCTGGCCTTTGACCAGAATCCAATCCAGTACTCTATCCACTGAGCCAAACCAGCTAGGGTGTCCCTCTGTTTTTGTGCGACCCAAGAGCTGAGTACAGTTTTTACATTTTTAAATGGTTGGGTAAGTAAAATAATAATAATTCATGGCACTGGAATTTACATAAAATTTGAACTTCATAAAATAAATAAATTGGAGCACAGCCATGCTCATTCCTTTGCATATCGACGATGGTTGTTTTCACACTACAATGGCAGAGTTGAGTAGTTATGACAGAGAGGGAAAGGAGAGAAGGGCAACGTTAAAGTTCAAACATGTGTCAGGGATTAAACTCAGACCTTTCAAACTCCTGCAGGGTTTCCACTTATTGAATTTCTCCAAAGTGGCAACAGAACTGCAAACATCAGGGCCCAGAATCTAACCGGGCCCCTCTCAGCTGGTGTTCTAGACATCCATGATAGGTAAATATCCCAAGGACCTGGATAAAAGGTGCTTTGTTAAAAGCCACTTTGAACGCCTCCCTGAGAAAAGACACTTAAGGGGATAAAAGCATTTCTGGTGAAAGAGGCTGATGTGCTCTGAAGTAGAGGTTGGTGTCCATTCCATTACGAAATGCAATTACCCTAAGGAGTCCCATGTTCTGACGCCACATTGCTCTACTTTCAGATCTCACTTTTGTTCCTGCTCACATGGCTGACACGGGGAAGGAATCCAGAGTCCTGTGCAGACCAATATCCCTGGATTCGCGTGCCTTGCTTCAGCTTACCCTGCTCAAACCAGAACTATATTAAGGAGCTGACATTGGTGTCAATTCAAGTCTTTTGAAAAGTCAGTGACTCCTCATCTCAATCATTGCTGTTGTAACATTCTGGCTTATTTTACATATTTCACTCCAATGAATACACATAGGTGACGTTTAATGACAACGGAGCCAGGCTAGTTGTTGGAGGAAGCTATGGGGGAAATAATAATCTAAAGCCCAGAGGAAATGATTTTTTTACTTGATACCATTGACCTCATAAACTCTCAGGATTGGAAGGGGCTTTAAAAGGTTATCCAGGCATTATGAACTGAATATTTGTCTCCTCCTAAAATTCATATGTTGAAGCTCTAACCTTCAATATGATGGCATTAGGAGGTGGGGCCTTTGGGAGGTAAGTTAGGTTCAAATGAGGTCATGAGGGCTTCTATGAAGAGATTGGTGTCCTTATAAGAAGAGGAAAAGGAGGAAAGATCAGATTTCTCTTTCTCTCCCTATCTTTGAGGACACAGCTGGAGAAAACATGGCTAATTTCAAGTCAGAAAGAAAGCGTTCACCCAGAGCCTAATAGGCCAGCAACTTGATCTTAGACTTCTCAGCCTCCAGACTATGAGAAATAAGTGTATATTTTATTTGTTTGTTTGTTTATTTATTTATTTATTTTTAAATATACATTTTTATACTCCTTTAGGAAATTCTATATCTACTCTTCTATTTTTAAATATATTTTTATTGATTTCAGAGAGGAAGGGAGAGGGAGAGAGAGATAGAAACATCAATGATGAGACAGAATCATTGATCAGCTGCCTCCTGCAGCCCCCCGCCCCCCCAACCCGGGGATTGAGTCTGCAACTCAGGCATGTGCCCTGACTGGGAATCAAACCGTGACCTCCTGGTTCATAGATTGATACTCAACCACTGAGCCACACCAGCCCAACCACTGTATGGTATTTTATTATAGCAACCCAAGCTAAGACACTAGCCAATTTGCACACCTAAATTTGAGTGTCCTCTCCACAGCCTCTGTTTGAATGACCATGATAACACCATCTCACCTCTGATAAAATCAGGATGACTCCTAACAATCAGCTGAAACTGTGCCCTGTAAATCCAACCTGATGTCTTAGTTCCATCCCTTGCATCCCAATGGGAAAGTTTCATTTTCCTTTCATGAAACAGCTCCGTGACTATTCTACCTGTCCCCACCTCCCATTCCCATTGCTACCTTCCCATAACCTTACCAGTCTTCTTTTTCCAGATGCAACAAGCTAATATTTTCTAAACACTCTTCATATGTTATGGTTCCAAGTCTCATTTTTCCACTAAAGCTTTCAACAGAGACAGTAAGCAGTCAATGTGGTAGATGCTCACTCCATTTCCCTTCCATGTGTCCCTCCCAGGAATGAGGAAATGAGTAAGTAAAAGGCCCACCTACTGGATAAGCTACTATCTGGGTCTTTAAAAACTGTTTTCCATTTAAATCCAACAGTTGTCTTTGGCATGGAATAAAGAGTGGATACTCCTGGTCAATCGCAGAGAAAGGCGGCAGGACCCCAGAAAGACAATGGGAATCTTGATGAGCCATTTCAGACTTGGTCTCTGTGCTAAACTTCAAAGAATTTGTGTATTTGAGAATGCTCTTAAGTGGAAGGTAAAGAAAGAATAGCTTCTGCCACATTGAGGTAGCTAGGAACTGGGCATCCATGTGGGCAGTTAGACTGAGGAGAATGAGTTCATCTCTTGAGGCAGATTATCTGATTCAGTGGTTGGCAAACTAGCATGGCTTTCAGGCCAAATCCAGCTGTTGAGTGTAAATAGGTTTTTTTGTTTGGTTGGTTTTTTTTAAAGAAAGCCACACCAATCTATTTAACCTATTGTTTAAGGTTACTTTCATTCTACAACAGCAGAGTTGAGTAGTTGTGACAGACAATGGCCCCAAAAGCCTAAAATATTTGATATATACCCCTTTATAGAAAAAGTCTGCCAACACCTGATCTAATTCACTATTTCCTGTACTGTATGCCTTGCAACACTAGTCCTGTGTGATACGCCCCCAAATATATTTGGGGAAGTTCTTCACACTGGATGCCCCACGTGGAAAATTCTTCACACCAGATGCTCACTGTCCTTTTGTAAAGGCTCCAAGAAGCCCCCCAGCACACATCTGTTTAGCTTTGTTTAACTCAGCATTCCTCAGACTCACTTGACCCTATCAACATTCCATGGAGCATAAGGAGCACACTCAGTGAAACTCCAATCTTGTTGCTTATTACTGTTCTTTGAATTGATTTTCTTTCTATTTATTTTCTAAGCCTGTGGATGAGCCTTGCTTAGATTTTCCAGTCCAGTGACAGTTATGCTGATGAAATCTGAGGGGAGGGCTGTAGTGTTCCCCTTAGGCCAGAGCAGTATAAGGGCACAGTGCCTCTCTCCCTGAGAAGGTGGCAACATTAAAAATTGGGGCGAACCTTCAGTGGGCCAGAGGATTCCTCCTTCAATGTCATTATATTTTCTGCCTTTATTGGATAATTCCTATGAGCAAAGACCATACCTTTCATATCCAAACAAAATAAAACTCATTTTTAAATACCATCCCTATTCAGCTACCACCTATTTCCTTGCTGACATTTACAACACTATTCCTAGAAAGCTTTGTCTGTACTCATTTCTCCAAACCCCCTCTTCCTATTCTCTCTAGAATGTATTCTAGTCAGGCTTTATCCCCCACCACTCCCCTGAAATGGTTCTTGTCAAGGTCACCAACATCTCCACATGTCTAAACCCAATGGTCAAGGCTCAGGCACCATATTTAAAATATCTGCAGCATTCTACACAGAGAATGACCTTCCCTCCCCTTCTCTTGGCTTCTGGGATCCCACTCTCCTCTGTCTCTCCTCCTATCTCATAGGTCCCTCCTCAGCTACTCTGTGGGTTGTCCTCATCTAATGAAGAGTTTCAAGACCCCTCAATGGAATACTTTTCTCTAGCTACACTTTCTCTGGATGCTCTCATCGTGTCCATGACTTCAACTACGAATGACTCCATATTTCTATCTCCATCCTCAGTTTGGAATGCTCTTTCCCCAGAAATTTACTTGGGTCACTTGTTTCATGTTTCTGCTAAAACATTACATTATCAGTATGGCCCTCCCTGACCACTCTCTATAAATATATGTATAAATAACAAAATAACAACCCTAACCCCTGCCTACCACTGTTCCCTTACCATGCTTCTTTTTTTTTTTTAAATCTTCTTATCACTTAATTACCACCTGGTAGCTGCCTAGTTATTTGTTGGGGTGTCTCCTCTCACTGGAACACAAGTTTCGTGAAGGCAGGGACTTTTTGTTCTAATCCCAGGGCCTGGAACCCTAAAAGACACACAGATGGCACTAAGTAAATATTTAGGGTGATGAATAAAGGTGTGAGTTATCCACCTTGGGGTTGTAGAGTTCAACATGATTTCACAGCTGGGTGAGCTAAGTTTAGGTCTTTTTGCCCCTAACAA
>NW_006293779.1:3436446-3437214 GCF_000327345.1 Myotis davidii | reverse complement strand
AGAGTTAGAAACATCAATGAGAGAGAAACATCGATCAGCTGCCTCCTGCATATCCCCTACAGGGGATGTGCCAGCAACCCAGGTACATGCCCTTGACCGGAATCGAACCTGGGACCCTTCAGTCCGCAGGCCGACGCTCTATCCACTGAGCCAAACCAGTTTCGGCTAGGCTAGGTTCTTTTAATAACCCCTTATTACCACCACCACCCTTTGAGGCCAAGAGATGTTTGTCTTTAAATAGCTATCACTCCTCTACATAACATAAATCTTGCAGGATTATGCAGCAGGAAATGAATTTATACCTCACATTCAAGGCAACTTCTTCAGCTCTCTAAACTATAACTGTTAAGAAGTGGTGAGTATCTTGTATGATTTGGGAGGTGTCCAGTACCTAGTGGCTGATCTCTCATATTTTCATTTCCAGTTTTTAATGCTCATAACTTATCTAAGTGAACAGATTTAATTTTGTTCACCATAACTGGTGTTTAGTCCAAAGCACTGCAATTCTGCCATTCCATTTTGAGAAAATTCTGTTATGTAGTTGCAAGCAGGGAGGGGAAGGTGCTCTGTGAGAACTTGACCCATCCTGGTGGCCGACAGAAGAAAAACGTTAAGAACCATTGCTTCAGAGGTCTTCCCTGTCTTCTACATGTTCAAAATGAACAATATTTTAGAACCCAGTTTTGGGTGAGATCTTGAATGTCATAATTGTCCCATAAAGATCATATTCTGCATCAATGCAATGACCTTCGACACATTTGTGACATG
>NW_006293779.1:3425505-3436059 GCF_000327345.1 Myotis davidii | reverse complement strand
AGCCTGGACTTTGGCATCAAATCATCTCTCCGTAACTAGATTCTGCCTCTCAACAATAATTTTAAAAATGACTAGGTCTCCTTGTGAATTTTGTTACTTGAATACATTTCACTTATACCCAAATCAGTCTGGAGTTGCTGACACTGTGCTTTCTCCAGGACCCCACTGAAAAATTTATTGAGGTGTCTGGGAGCATTAACTGACTCTCCCGGATCCCTGTTGGAGCCCATTCCTCAGGCTTCAGCTCCTCAGGAAGAACAGCAGTTTCCTTTGTGTGACCTGAGTCACTAACAATGGCAGAGCATGGGAGTGGGGTGGGTGGGAAAAAGCTGCCCATTAGACCAAACACGATTCACCTACAGCCTCCAGGGATGGATGGGGTGCAGAGGAACGGCAGCAAAGAGCCCACATCCCAGTTACAGGCCTCGAGGGGTGGAAGGTGTGGGTGATGTGTCGTGTGTAGACAGGAAGCTGCTGTAGAAGAGGTTTTCTCCAGCTCTCTTTGGGGCATTGTGGGTAGAAGCCACAGGTTTCACCTCCTTGGACTGGTGAGAGCACATTTTCAGATTGAATACACACTATGTGCCCACCCAAAAGCAAACATTCTCAAAGACAGTACTTCGTTTGGTTCTCACCATAACCATGGGAGATAGGTAGACTTTTAATGCCTTGCCTTTGTCTGTCTGTTTGCTGTTAGCAGTTTGATTAAATGGTCATGTCAACCATCTTAACTCTTACCATGAAGAAGGCAGAGATTAAATGAATAAATAAATAAACAAACAGCAGGCAGACAAGTAGGTTCTTTCTCTCCAGTATCAATGCCAGAGCAGATCCAGGCAGGAAGACTTGCATGATCACATGGCCGAGTGCAGAAGTGGGACTTGACAGAGAGCAGCACTGAAACCCTTCCTCCTCCTTCCGCGCCCACTGCCTTCCATGGTAATGACCCGCTTAATGCCTTGTGCTCATAAGACACCTTTGTAGTCAACAGCTCAGTAGTGTGCTGCCCCTTTCATTTTAGCTCCAAGATTTTTCTTAATGTTGTTTTTTTAAATCTTTACCTGAAGGATCATTAAAGTCCCTGATAAGGTTCACTTCACCCTGTTGTTTGGTCTCACTCATTCAGGGCAGTTGTGTCCACATTTCAGGGTTCCACACTGAAGACAAGTGTAGGAATCTACTTCCAACATGGACAGTTTCTCTCTGGTTCTCAAAGTTATCGTGAGAGGCACCAGCACGGAACCTGCTGTGGGGCAATCACCCTGGGCGGAGGAGGTGCTCCCTGCAGTCCTTCTCTTTCCAGCCCTGCTCTTCGCACCCACTGTGCCTTCTCCCCCGGCCCCAGGCCCCGAGGCTGGCTGCTGGGGAGGAGTCCAGGATGTCCAGTCTCCAGGTGTGTTAGCTCCTGAAGGCGATGGGAGAGGGATGGAGAACCACGGTATTCTCACTGAGGGTTATGAGGAGGTGAATCTGGGGACAGATAGTTTTGCTGTCTTCAGACCTAACTCTCCTTGACCTAACTCTTATTCAGGCTCCTCTACATCCTCTAGGCCTTGACCTTCAATGCCCATCCTTGTCGGGCCTGCACAGCCCAATTTTAGTAAGAATTCTGCCAAGTCGATTTAGCCAGAATCTGCCACCCCCATTATCTGACCAAATTATTCACCCCCCGCATTCCCCGGGTAATATGTGACTACCTCAGCCTGCCTTCAGCAAGAATTCTGTTAGGCTAGTGTAATAAGAATTACCTGACTCCCTTAGTCATTTGCCATCCAGCAATTGCTTTTGGCTATAAATCCTCACTTCTCCTTTCACATTTGGAATACAGCCAGTTCTGTACTGAGTTCTCCTTTCCGCTATTGCGATTGTATCCCTGAGTAAAATCTGCTCTCACCGCTGTAGCAACTATTTCACCCCGTTTTCCCTGACACTCCCACTGAGGCGTTTGGAACTGTGAGCTCTGCACTACGAAGTGCCTCAGAACAACTGCAGACCAGCTTGGGAAGAAAAGAATCAAATCAAAGGTAAACGCAGGGAGCAGGGCCTCCTGGCGCTCTGGGAGCTCCCGCAAGGAGAGGTCGGAGTACACCGCATGTTAAAGCACAGGATCAAGCATGAGCTTCCTCGGAAAGGAACACAACTGAGAGCAAACTGGTGGATTTTAGTCCGATTTACATTCGCTCTCCCCAGCTCATTGTTTAGTCATGAGTGTTCTGAGATAATCGTGCTCATCGGTCACTTTCTGTAAATAAACCCAAATAACCTTATTAACCCAAATTATTTTTTGAATGCCTGTGCCAAAAGGAGGCCTAGAACTAAATTTGGTGCTCAACTGCAATAATAAATTTATCCCAGATGTCTGGCATTTCTCATTCTCTTCTCCTTTTAATTAGTTTTGGCTCCCTGTCCATTTTTAATTGTCCAGGTTTATTTGAGACTTAACAAAACAGAACACTTCAAGTCCCTTTGCATTTCTCCTCAGGAAGTCAAATTAGCTAATACTTTCAGATACTGACACTTCCTTTCAGGGACTAAGCCCTTCCTGTAAAAAAAAAAAAAAAAATTAGCTTGGAAATATGAGTGTAAATGGAAACACAGTCCATTGGCTTGGATGCTGTTCTTCCCTGCGGTAGACATCAGCTGATGTCTGACCTTCCGCTGGCCGTGTACCACACAGATACAAGGACCTGACACATCTATGCCTCCACCTCTAAGAAAATAAAGCCCTGTTCTCCATGGAGTGGGGACTTTGAACACCAGATAGTAGGCTGAGGTTCAGTGTTCTTCCACAACAAATAAACAACCTCTTATACCATACAGAGAATTTACATGGTCCAGACAAAATGGTTTCAAATACTGCCAAATGCAATTATCAAGACTGATTTACTCCTACCTGGGATAGCCTGGTTACTTAGCTTTGTATGGGTTCCACTGGATTTGCCTCCCGCTCTGACAAAGTAAAGACAAATTCACTTCTAGGCAATCAGGGGGCAGATGAGCTCTATGGCACAGGGACTAATGGGCAATAAGGCGGAAGCCAGTGTTTGCTGTCTAACTCCACCACCCAACCAATGTTGATCCGGCCCAGGCAGCCGGAGCTGTAGGAGACTCACCAGGGATGCCAGGAATTGAGAAACATGGAGAGGAGCCGGGCAGTGTTAGGTTCCTTCTGCCCTTCCTGTGGTTCCTTCCCTAAGCCAGTGCCCTGCTTTCCTTGAGTCCCTGGATCCTTAGACACCTGCTGACCAGGGCCACCTGCTTCCCCAAACTCTCCCTTGACAACAACCCCTGCAGTAAGTTCCAGGGGCGCCTAGCATCATGGGACCTGTTCCTAATCTCAGGTCCACTTGCCAGCTCTGTATCACTTGACCTCATAGAAGTTGGCTTTGCTCAACCAGCTATGTCCGAGAACCCATGTAGCAAGAATCCTGTCAAGATGGTTCAGCCAGAGCCTCTCATCCTCAGTATCCTTTAGCCCTGGCCTGTCTTCAGCAAGACTTGTGCTATGCCTATTTAGCCAGAATCTTCCTTTATCCCTGATGTTTCCTTTCAGTAACTTTCCTTCTCCCTGAGCCCCTCTCTTTAGTTATACAATCATAATTTTCCTTGTTGTACTCTGGATTTAGCCCAATCTCTCTCCTTTACTATAAAACTCCTATTGCAATAGTCTTAAAGTCTGCCTTATCATCTTTATAGTGTCACGAATAATTTTTTCTTTAACAAGACCCCAAGCACCTGCGGTCTTGCTTGTGACTTTTAGAATGCTGTTCCCTGTTCTCCACTTCCCCTACTTGGGTAAGTGATATTCACGTTTTAAGTTATAATGTCACCTTCTTTGGGAACTTTTCACAACCCCCATGCTCTGATACCAGACAGCCAGCTATCAAATTACCATTCCATCTTTCTCTAATTTTTGACCTTGAGCAAGTTTTTTAACCTGTCTGTGCCTCAGTTCCCTCATCAAAAAATGAGAATAATAATATTACCTACCACATTCGGTTGTTTAATTAATGCTTTAATTCTATTAAATGCTTAGATATAGTGTCTGGCTCAAAGCAAATAATAAATTTTATTGTTATTACAGAGATCTTTTAATGTTTTCCAATTATCATTGTTAGCAATACTATTTGCCCTGCCCATAGCCCCCAATCCTAGGCCAGGAAGTTCCTGACTAGGGGGGTTTGGGTCTCATTAATCTTTGCACTTTCCTCCAGCTTCCCATCACATGGTTCACAGGATGCACTCTGGTGCCTGTGCTGATAATAGGTCTGATTCAAGATTCCCAGCAGGTGTTGATGAGTGCTAATGCTTTAATATGACCTCTCTTTCAGTTTGTGTTTTTTTTCAACAGCTTCATTGAGATAGCTTTGATACATAAAAATTGTACATATTTAAGATGAGCAACTTGATGTTTTGATATACATATAAATTGTAATAGAGCACCACAGTCAAGCTAATTAACATAGCCATCACCTCTGCTTACCAGTGTGCATGTGCGTGTGTGCGTGTGTGTGCGTGTGTGTGTGTGTGTGTGTGTGTGTGTGTTTGAGAGGTGAGAAGGTTGAAGATGTATCCTCTTCACAAATTTCAAGTACACAATACAGTATGGTTAACTATTGTCACCACGTTGTACATAAGATCTCTAGAACCTACATAACTAAAACTTTGTGACCTTTGGCCACCATCATCCCATTTCTCTCACCCACCCCCAGCCCCTGGCAATCACCATTCTACTCTCTGCTTTGATGAATCTGACTATGTTAGATTCTATTTATAAGTGAGGTTGGGCAGTATCTGTCATTCTGTTTCACTGAGCATAATGTCTTCCAGCTCTATCCAGGTTGTCACAAACGGCAGGATTTCACTCTCTTTTTTTTTTAAACATATTTTATTGATTTTTTACAGAGAAGAAGGGAGAAGGATAGAGAGTTAGAAACATGGATGAGAGAGAAATGTCAATCAGCTGCCTCCTGCACACCCCCTAATGGGGATGTGCCCACAACCAAGATACATGCCCTTGACCAGAATCGAACCTGGGACCCTTCCGTCCACAGGCTGATGCTCTATCCACTGGGCCAAACTGGTTAGGGCAGGATTTCACTCTTTTTAAGGTTGAATTAATATTCCATTGTATATATTCGTAGCCCACGTTTTGTTTATCAATTCCTCTACCACAGGACACTGAGGTCTTTTCAATATCTTGACTGTTGTGGATAAAGCTGTGAGGAACATGGGAGTGCAGACAGTTTTTTGTGATCCTGACCTCCCCTTTGGTTATATACCCAGACATGGGACTCCTGGATCATATTGATCTTAGTGATAATTTTTTGGCTAGGACACTATAGCCCGGTGCTGGCACCTGGGAGCACTCAGTGCTGACACGGACTCTTCTTGACCTAACTTAACTTTAGTCAGACTCCTCTGAGCCCACTTGTTGACTCTTCCTTTCTAGCCCACATCATAGTCGGGCCTGGGAGACCTGTTCTTATATGGTAACTATAGGTAGGTGGCATCGGATCAAATGCAAGAGGGGGTGTAGAGTCTGTCCCGGCACAACCATCATTCTCCTTCCTCAACATGGTGAACTGCGCAGTAGGGGCTGGGCCAGTACTTTAGAAGCTGTTCCTCGTCTCTGACCCACATTCAACCCAGTTCAGAGCAATCAAGCAAGCCTTTACTCAGGGAGAGGCCTCATCTTAGGAAACCAAGGTTTCTGATCAAAGGTCAACCTCAAAATCCAATCCAGAAGCAATTACAGTCCAGTTTAAGAGCCACAGTTGAAGTTCAAAGTCCAACCTTTTTTTTCTGAAACAACTTGTCTCTGCCCTTTGACAAACAAGGTTGAGTCTCAGGGGACTGAACAACTTTAATTTAAAATCCAAAGCTCAGTGCTCCTTCTGAGTTGTCATCAGTTTGTTATACTGCTTTGTTGAAAACACCAAGGTCAGTGGGCATGCGCTCTGCCATCCACTTTCACCTCCATTTCAGTGATGCTCTGTCCCTGAACCCACTTGCCCTAATTTTGGGAAAAGAGGGTCCCTCCTCCTCTCTAGAGCAGGCCCCTCCCATGTGTTCCTACCCTCTCTTTCTCCTCTAGGATTTGAAGGCACTACCCCTGCCCCTCCCAAGTTCTCCCCTGCCCATCTCCTGCTGTCTCCCAGTACAGAGTTGTCCAAACTAAAATAAAGGCAGGTGGCTACCACCAGTGAGAAAGATGATTGAAAATAAAACACTTTAAATATTTTGATTATGCATTTATTTGAATATGTATTAAGAAGAAAATTATACACATTAAACCTATAATTTTATAGGTATTATGGCCTTATATGAGGTTTTATATTTACGTTTTTTTCAAAAAGTTAATTGGGTTATAATAATACCAAGTAAGTGATAGCAGGAGTGGTATGAACCTTTAGAAGCAATGACCTGTAACTGGCACAATCTTTGCACTGTAGAGAGCCCTGGGTTTACAGCCAGAAGTTCCCACTCTGCCGTGCACCTGCTGAGTGGCCTTGGGTTAAATGCCTTAACCTCTCTGGGCCTCCTCTGGGATCATGTGTGATTTCATGGGGCTGGCTACTTCCCCAATTTTCAAATGTGCTTGGATGTTTCCAGTGTGGAAAAAACAACAACATAAAAACAAAACAACAACAAAAAAACCTCCCCAAACTGTTCCTTGGGTGTGCTGAACCCTCAAGTTCTAGTTCTCCTCATTCTCTCCCTCCCTTTTGAGTAAATGGATTCTGAGGGTAATGTATTCTTCACCTGTTCTCTCCCTTAAAATCCTCATACTTTGCCTGCCAGCCTGGTAACCCCCTGAAAGAGTCCTCTCAATGACACCGTGACTTCCTCAACGGAAAGCAGTGCTGCTACCATGCTTGCTCTAGAACAATCCAATGTACATGGGCTTTGTGACAGGCCTGGGAGCCTCCCCTGATATATGGTGTGCTGTATCCAGGAGAATGGATTCTGAACTCTCCTTGTCTCAGTAACAAGGAGACCTTTAGAACCTATCTCCATGCATTCATAGTTGAAGACCCCTCCTGGATTGTCACACAACATGCAGCTAGATTTCCTAGGCCGCTGCCCTCACTCAGCTGTGCTACTGCCTTCCAATGATGGCAGAACTGCCAGGAAGTAGCCCCCGGGGCACTGGCATATAATTATGGGCTGCATCAGATGCCAATACTCACAGTGAAGGCCTCCAAAAACACCAAGCTAGGGCAGCCCAGTGGCAGCAGCCCCGAGAGAAGTCCTGGGAGAATGAACACAGTGGCTGGGTTTCTAGGTTCATTATTTGGCTTTCCAGCCTTGGACCAAATGGCTCCCTTTCTTCCTGTCTCAATCTCTTAATGGACTAAACGGCAATAATTACTATTAAAATATTTCTTTGCTAGAGGCTGCTATACAGAAGTGCCGCAAACTGGGTGGCTTAAAGGAGAGAAATGCATTGTTTCACAATTCTGGAAGCTGGAAGTCCAAAATCAAGGTACTAGCAGGGTTGGTTCCTTCTGAAGACTCTAAGCTAAGCACCCCTCCCAGGCCCCTCTCCTGGGTTTAGAGAGGCCATCTCTGTGTTCAAATGGTACTCTCCCTCTGTGTTTACCATTGTCCAAATTTCTCCTTTTTTATAAGAAAACAGGTCTTATTGGATTAGGGGCCCATACTCCTCTAGAATGACCTCATCTTAATTAATTACATCTGCAACAACGCTATTACTTGGCTTTCTGATGTACTAGGGGTTAAAACTTCAACATGAAAATTTGGGGCGGGGCACAATTCAATCCTTAACAGACTTGAAGGCCTGATTGAATGAGGTGTCAGGCACCTGGGCATATGGAGTCAGCTCTCTAGGCCGTAGGCTTCTCTGAATCTCTTCAGTCTGAAGGTAGGACTAGATCTTGTCAAAGATCCCCTCAGCTCTAGCAGTCAATGGCTTCATTATCTAATTGAAACGAATCCAAATGTTTGCTAAGCATTTAAAACTTCTTACATGGAAGATACAGTATAAACACTAGGAAATAACCCCAGAGCCTCTGTAGAAAGAGTGCATACAAATTCAAAGTGGTTTTCAAACATAGTTCATTAATCTCTACAAATCCCCTGTCAGACAGTATTATTAAAGAGCCAACTAACAATTGTGCTATAATCTGGTCAAGTAAAAGAACAGTATCTCCGACAAGATAACAGAAGACTTATCTGCAGCGAGGGAGGGCTGAAGACGCAAAGGCCAGGCAAGTGGGAAACAAACAGAAAAATTTCAGCTCAGGTGGCTTGGAAAGAGGGGTTGGAAAGGAGGCTTTGGCTGCCACTGAGGACTTCCCAGAGGAGGGAGGGGAGATTTATGAGCAGACCTTCCAGAACACATGCATCATTCATGGCCTCTAATTTTTCATGCATAAATGTTTGAGCTGATATTTAAGATTCAGGAAATCTTTTGGGAGGAAATTACAATGTTTTCCTGAGGTGAGAAAAAAGCACTGCCCTAGACGATTTTTTTTTCTAGAAGGTGGAAAAAAGGTATCCAGTTTTTCTACCAGGGCTAAAAATGTAGGTGAGGTTGAGGCGACAGAAATGTGGCCGTTTCCCAGAAGCCCTCCATCCCGCAGCCACCGGCTGTGTCCTCATCCTGACCAGCTTTCAGAGCAGCTGACCACGAGGCACACTCTGTCCCAACACCTGATTTTACACTCCATCTGGAAGGCGCAGTGACAGGTGGTAATCTGAGGCTGAAGTCGACCCTGAGCAGTGGGACAAGAAGTCTGGACTTGGGCAGTCTCTCCACTAATGAAGATGGAAGGGGCTGAGAAGGCACTGCTTGCCCACCCCAACCTTAAATAGCTCTGTCACTGGCTGCCTTATGGCCTAAAATTCCACTACTGGTGATTTGGGGGTTGTAAGAATTTCTATCTCCAATGACCTCTTTTAAAACCAAATGTTTCTGGAGAGGTGAGGACCAGACCTCAGTGTGCAAGAACTTGTTCCAACTATCCTTCTCCATGGTACTGAAAGATGACTTAGAGAGGGACTGAGTGGGGCATGTGCCCAAACCTGTGGTGGGAAGTAGGCAGGAGGAGAAGAACAAAAAAGGGATGAGGTGGGTAATGGGAAGACAATGAATATCATTTCTGCTTGCCTCACTACTCTGCCACATAGGCTACAACACAGGTTAACCTCATCTAGTGAAGCAGCAATACTAGTAGTTTACAGGTTCATTGTAATGAAGTATCAATATGGCTGAATTACTTTACCATTTAATACTGTGATAGGGTTGGTAAACCTGATCACATGCAGTCAGACACTCTTGCAGGGTTCTACTGAGGCTGCTTTTATTATCAAAACAAACAAATACGCTTTGAAGATGATGCCTTTAACAGAACCTGGTTCCTCTGCATGCCCTGCCCCAGCATGCCCTGCCCCAGCCTCATCTTTTAACACTCCTTCAAACATACCTACATCCAATTTCTTCTAGCTCCCCAAGTGTACCAGCCCCTCACACCTACTTCACACATGCTGTTTCTGGGCCTTCCATCTGGCTAACCACTATTCTTCATTCAAGACTAAACTCAAGCTGCCCCTTTCAGAAAGCCTTCCCTGACTTCCAGGTGAGGTCCCTCCCCTGCACCTGCAGCACTTATCATTCTGGTTATGACTGTTACTTTAGTATCCGGGTTCTTCCTCTTGAGCATTGGCCAAATCGACAGTCTCCAACCAGGCATCCCGGGTGTGAGACCTAGTCCCTGGCACCTAAGAAACACTGAAAATCATTTATTGTGAATGAACCTTTTTTTTTAACCTGTTGAATTTGCTGATCAAAAAATTATAGAACTCACTTGTGGTGAGGGTGAGTTGAAGCACTCATCTTCCACTTCGTAGTGGAAATATAAATGGATTTAAGGCCTGTGCAAAGCCATTTGGCTCAATGTGTTGAGCAATAGCAGCTTTATAGCCTTTGACCCTGGCACTGCTTTTCTGGGAATCTGGTCTCGGGAAATAATATAAACTATGAAAAAGTGATCATCATTATGACAGTTAGGCAGCATTATTTAAAACAGAAAATACCTGTAAGGAACTTAAATGTCCAATTATAGATGAATGGTTAAATGCAATCTGATCCAATGGTTCCCAATCATTAAAAATCATGGTTATGAAACCCTATATCAAGTGTGGAAAAGAATTATGATAGAATATAAAATAAAAAGATATAAAATGCATATATAGAATGATTATGACTATGTAAAATAACAATAATAGCTAACACACATTGGTGGCCCATTATCATATTTCATGTATGTAAGTATTTAAGTTCTTATAACCCTACATGGTGGGTACTAACAAAGATTCTCTCCTTAAAAAATCTAGGCAAGCTTTTCTGAGTTTGCTTTTCAACTAGGCCCAACCTGGGGCTCTTATGTCCTTCTTTGTAGAGCCTAATTCTAGTAAGAATCCTGCTAAGTTAGTTTAACCAGAACCTCTCAAAGTCTTATTACCCTCTATATTTGATCCAGTTCCCCATTCTCCACCATCTCCCATGGATGTCTGATCCCTGACCTG